>NW_016107665.1:1629020-1690914 GCF_001604975.1 Cebus imitator
TGGAAAAGTGCCTCTGCCCCTTTGGGTAGACAGTTGGAGCAGCTGCCATGAGCCTGTGCTTGGTGAGGGAGCCGTGGAAGCCCAGGGCCTAGAAGCTTTATTTGTGATCTCTTAGGAAAGTGAACTGTAAGAGCCCCCACATCGCCCTGCATCCCACCGAGCACCCCACCCCAGGCCTTCACCCTTCTAGGGACAGCCTTGCCCCAGGGACTGTGGCTTCTGCTCAGCGATCAATTGATGATCCCCTGCCATGGTGAGTGAGGGCGGGGATTGACCCAGAATTGCAGACCAGCTCTTACAGCATGGGGACTGAGGGAACAGAGCTGTTCTTGGTGGTAAAGTGAGTTCTGCTGGAGTTGCTGCTGCAAGATCCAGCTTTTATGGCTTCTTGGTTGCTCCTCAGGAGGAGGAGGAGGTAAGGGTGGGGTGATGAAAGAATGTATGTGCAGGAGCCTGGCCTGGGAGACAGTACCACATTTACGGGATCCCTGGGTGTGATGGAGGGTGGAGAGAAGAGGGTGGGTTGGAAAAGACAGGGCTGGGGGAGAAGGTAGGGCCACTTTCACAGAGAACCCAGGGCTGCTAGGTCAGGGAGTTAGGACTCTCTCCTGAGACTCCAAGTATTGGCCACAATGATAAGCTCAATGGAGCCCACCTACCACAAGTGACAATTGCCAAAGGGGTTACAGCGTCAATCAGAGAGTAGCATGTCCCTAGCAAGACAAGGCCTGCATACATCAAGGTATCCACACATGGCACCTCACATTGTAGAAGGGCTGTCATATATATTCTGTCATTTGATCCCAGATGAGAAAGGCAAGACTAATCAATTATTCTGTTTGTCACATGATAAAATGGGCTCAGAGAGAGAAGTGGCATGACCAAGGTCACACAGCTATTTACTGTCAGAACCAGCACTGAAACCGGCTCTCCTGATTCCTCAGCCACTCTGTTTCTGCTGCTCAGGGCCTCCCAGACGTAATGCTCAAGGTCACTCTGGTTGATGCGTGACACACACTTTTGTCCCCAAGCTACAGACCTGATCAGGGGGAACTGAACAGAAAAGAAACCATGATTAAATGGTCTTTTTAAAGGGAATGCAGCTCAGATGTTTGAGTGTCTCCTAACGTGTGTTCCCCTGTTTTCAGGGGAGGTAGAACAGTCTCAGGTAGAACAGTGTCGGTGCTGTTTGCCCGTCCTTAGCTCCTCTCTGTCATCGTGACGCTGGGTCACATTAACTGGGCTTTACAGGACAAGATAGCAGCCACAGCCCTGAAGCCTGTATATCAGCTTCACACACCAAAATCAGAATTGACAGGAGTCACTGCTGAGCCCTGATGCTCCTGTTAGGATAGGACTGACTTAGCAAACTTACTAGCATTTCTGCTTCCCTTGGTCTCCTGTATTCTTCACCCCTTTGCAAAAGGAAATAGAAAGGGAGTGCCTGCAATAAAGCATAGACAGGAAACCTGAGTGGTGGATCAAGATGGAAGCCTACATGCCAAACAGAAGGGCCAAGTCGCCTTAGTCCAGCTCTGCCTTCGCCCTGGCTACCCTGCTCAGCCCATACACGGAGGGGCAGAAAATTACATATGGGCTCATCTTAGAATGGAAGGATTACTGCAGTTCCTTAGGCAAGGAGAAAGACTTACCTAAACCCTAAGTTAATTCTCATACGTATTTCTTTCTGATCTTACTTTCATGTGCACATGTGTATATTAGATATAATTTTATGTCTACTGTTATAATTAATGTTATAAAGCTATTTCTGTGTTGCTATATTGGTGACTTTTTAATGACTACAAAATATTCTGTTAATGAATATTATCTTCCCACTGTTGTCAGATATTTAGGCTGTCTACATTGTTTTAAAATCATGAACTTTATTGCAGTGAACATCTTTGGGCATATCTGGTTTTCTTCTGTGTTTTGGATTATTTCCTTAGGCAAAACTCCCGGAGATAGAATGAGTGGGTCCAATAGTATAAGAGATTAATTAGTGCCAGATTGTTCTCCCAAAGAGTTCTTCCCACTTGCAGAGCCCCCAGCAGTGCACGCAAGCACCTCAGCTCCACCTCTCCCACAACCCTACACACAGGCTTGCACATAACCTGCTAGCAGTGACTCTGAGTAGCATCCAGGCCTGTGTCTTCCCACAGTGGTGTCTCATCAAACAGATGGGAGCCCTGTGCCTCATCATTGGAGGCACAAGGGTATGAGGATGAATAACAAGTGATGGTGGGTGGCTGGGACCATGGCTCTTGGCTCCTGTGTCTGAGCCTACTAGTCCTCAGATGAGGAAAACCTGGCGCATACAGGACATGCTAGCTATGAGAATTAGCCACACTCTGTCCAGGGGTTGAGGGTAGATCAAGGGAGAGCCCAAGGTAATCCCATCAGCACTCCCATTCTTAGGAAGAGAGGCTTGAGTGGATAAAACATGGAGGCTGGTCTTTGCCCTCAGCCTTGACCTTTTTCTTATCCTAATGTGTGATTTGTATTTGTTCTGATTAGCAATGTCTTTATAGTTTTATATGTTTCTGCAAGCCCCTCAGTTTCTTTCCAGAAGGAAGCTGTAGAAGGAAGAAAGGGGTAGGGTTGCTAGTTTTAACAAATAAAAAATAGGATGTCCCATACTTGCTAAAAATTCATTGATTTTCTGAAATTCAGATTTAACTGGGTGCATTTTATCTCATGACCCTGTGAATGGTTATGCCTTGAGAAATGAGGTGTCACAAATAGTAGGTCATAAGTACAAGGAAAAAGCTCAAGATGCTGTGTTAAGCATGTGTACTGGTTTGTGTATCTCGACTTCTGTATAATATGAGATGAGTTATGGTGCCTCTAGGGCACTGGGGAACTCGCCATCTGAAGTTTCCCAGGAGCTAGAGGGCCCTGGTCACAGAGACCTCACTGACTGCAGCATGGTCAGGCCCAGGGATGGGAGCTGGGCTTAATTAGCCTGTGAGCAGAGACGGGTTTTCAGGACCCCTTAAGCTGCTGAAGAGAGGCGAGGCTGACCCTAGGTCAGTACGTTTCCAGCTGTAAGCACTGATCATGAATCTTGCCTGGATGTTTTTGTACATGTGGAATTTTTTGCATTTCAAAAAAATGTGGGGTGGGAAAAGGAGGAACAAGGCACCGGATTCAGCTCTTTCTATCGTTTGGCCCCAGGGCACTAACAAAGTCTACACGCAGACTGACTGGGAGAGCCTGCGGTGGACAGGTGGGTGGTGGCAGAAGGATGTAGAGGAGATTCCTCTTCTGTCCAGGGAGTCAGGGCAGTTTCTCGAGGTCACCAGAGTTAAGGTCTCCTGCCTCTGAGTCTGGGTCTGCCCAACGCTGCTGGCTTTTCAACATTTTAAGATTTCAACATTCCTTTCTCTCTCCAGCAAGCATCCTTCCACCCCGATGTCAGTGATGAGGTGAGAACCAGAGCGTTGCGTTTCGGAACGGAGTGCACCCTTGGCTACTTGGACCTCCTGGAGCATGTCTTGGTGGTAAGAAGGCGCATGAGTTAGGGCTGGGGTGTAGCTGTGTCACTCTAGCTGCCCTGGCTGATTTGAACTATGCTTTTCTTAGGAAGACCTCTCTCAGAGCCCTGTCCAGTGCCACTGTGAGGCTGAGACTGGATTGAGCTGGAATCTCCCATGAAGCACTGATCCAGCACACAGAGCTAAAAGTGCAGTCTGGATGAAGTAGCAGTTAGAATTCAGGAAAGCCCAGTCCTCTCGTGTACCTAAAAGGCAGGATTCGCATGTAAAGGGAGGAGGGAGCAGAATGAAGGACAAAGTAGGTGGGCAGCCAGGGCCAACCTGAAAAGTGTCAGCAGGTCTTGCTAGGAAGCCCCCAGTACATCCTGCAAGAACACAGAAGGCTTCTGACAGAGCCACGCCAGCCTCCGTGGCAAGTTAGGGAGGCTGCCAGTGCTCCAAGTGACCCACCAGCCCTTCAGGACTTCCTGCCATCCTCGAATGAATGGCTTCCGTACCATGGAGAATGACTCCCCCAGCCTGCTGTGCCCTGTATGGAGCTGGGTTAAGAAGGCATAAGCGGCAGACACCAGACAGGGGCCTAGATGGTCATGGCTGGTGGGCTGCCCACGTGGGAGCCTCAGTTTGTGCAGTTCTTAAGTAGGCTTGACTCACTACAGACCCTAAGGACCAAACCACAGAGCACCAAGAAGTATGTACAGTGTGTGTCTGTCTCTGTTGAGTTCCAGGAGCCATATTAAGAACTGTGTAAGGTCTAGGGCAGGCCTTGATAGTCAGGGACACCTCCAGAAAAAGAGTTGGTGATGTCTCCCCTCTATCACTACCCTTGCTCTTACCAAACTTAACAAAACAGATCCATCAGACCACCTTTAGACACATAATGCACATATCTAGAGGAGAAATGTCAAGCCCTTTATTTGCTGGTCATTCTCAAGTTTTCTTATTCTGTCCCTGTGCAGCCATGAGGCTTATAGGCCAAAGGAGTGATCTGAGACCCAGAAAGCTTGTCCCTTTGTTGAAGTCACTCAGCTCTTCAGCAACAGAGCTGGATCCAAATCTCAATTCCTACTATTCCCAGCTCTATGCATTTCACTGCCTCCTTCTTAGAAATAAATTATCTTCTGATGCTAAACATTTTAGGTCATTTAAGGGATCATTATTTTTATTGTTTATCCAGGTAAATGGTCAATTCTGAAGTGCATTTTTGGGGGAAGTAGCCAGTCTAGGGTACTAACATTGGGCTCTCAAAGTCTGAACCCTTGTGAATAGAGATCAGTATATCATATGTTCACCAAGGAAAGACAGTCAGCACTCACAGGCAAGAGCCTCTAGCTAGACAAGCTGGGATATAAAGTGTTCAGTCTGTAAGTGTGCCTAGCAGGAAATTTAGGTTAGAGAGAATAACACCAGCAAGGCTTTCAAAAGGCATATATTTTTAATTATGGAACAATATATTGTGAGTCACAGAGAACCTTGTTATAACTAAAAATTGGACAGTAGAGTGGCGTCAGTAGGTTTAGAAGCCTCAAGTGCAAATCCTGGTTTGGCCACATAAATAGCTACATGGCCACCATCATATCGGGGGTTCCATTTCCTCAGATGTTAAATAGGCAGTTTATTAAGGAGGAAACGAGCATGTCTGGAAACCCATGGCCTTGTGGGCAACCTAACATTTGCTGAATGCTTTCTTAAAATCTGGCCGGGCCCCGTGGCTCACGCCTGTAACCCCAGCACTTTAGGCAACTGAGGCCGGTGGACCACTTGAGGTCAGGAGTTCAAGGCTAGCCTGGCCAACATGGGGAAACCCCATCTCTACTAAACATACAAAAATTAGGCCAACATGGTGGCAGGTGCCTATAATCCCAGCTACTTGGGAGGCTGAGGCAGGAGAATTGCTTGAACCCAGGAGGTGGAAGTTGCATTGAGCCGAGATTGCACCACTGCACTCCAGCCTGGGTGACAAAGCAAGACTCCATCTGCCACTGGGAAGCTGCTGTTTCTGGCTAGTGGGTGGTACTTGCTAATGGTGGGCTGGGCTTGAAGCAGCAGTGTCCTCTGCCTCCTAAACAGGAGCTCTCCCGCTACGCTCCATTTCTCCCTATTTTTTTGCTCTCATGCTTTTGCTTTTGTCTTGTTCATTTTGGGGGAAGGGAGGAGATACAGGGATCCTCATATTTCCATTTCACCACTTCTCCCCAGTTCCATTTCTTAGTTAAACCAATTTTCTCCAGCACCTGTGCAGCATGGGTAATGTACATGACATCTGTGGGTCCGGGCCCCACACACACAGGCCTCAGGTTGGCGATCTGTATCTTTGCCCTTGGTGAGTCATTGAACAAGAATGTCACTGTGTAGGGTCTCCCTTCAGCTCTGTGTCTGCCACATACACAGTCCTGGATGGAAATGGAGTGGAGGTATCCCCTTTCACTCTCTGGCAAAAAATACAACTTATTTTGGGGAAAGGAGTTCTCTCTTCGTAAGGAAGGGCAGGTGCCAGCTTTTGTCTTAAGGAGAAGTTTCTCTCAGGGGAAAAGGAAACCAGAGTTCTAACAGGGTCACCTCCCTGACTGCATGCCGACTCTGAACCCTGTCCCAGTATTTGGGAATGAGGCATTGGATCTGCTCAAGTGCCTCCTTTCTCCCCCTCACTTCCCCTCTCCATGCCCACCATGTTTGGCTGAGCAAAATAAGACAAGGCTTTCTTGTGTGTATGGTGTGCATTCGTCCAAGGGGCAGGCAGATGGCTGGCCTCCGCCTGAGGGGAGGCTGAGAGGTCCAGGATCTCTGGGAACATTACAGCAGGTGTAGGAACACTGCCAGGCCACACATTCAGAGACTCCTGCTCAGTGACCACTCAGTCACTATGTCAGCATCAGCCCTGATGGTAATCAGCACCTTTTTGTGGAATAGGAAGAAGGGCACTTGCTGCAGGGAGACCCAGCATCACAGGTCCTTCAGGAGGTCTCATCTCCTGGAGGGTGGAGGTTGGAAGGAGGGAGAGTGACCACGGCTTTCTTTCTCAGAGCCTAGGCAAGAACAGATTGCACTTTGTGGCCAGATGTACTTCTGTGGTGATTGTTGACATTTTAGGTGATCAATTTTCTGTTATGGACTCTTCCTTGTATTTTCCGTAGAATCAGGACTCTGAAATCTTGATGTATCTGTTAAAAGCCTGCCAGCTGAGTTTCTTTTCCTCGTTCTATACAATTGCTGCCAATGTCGTCTTAACCATGGTAGAAATATCAATGTCCTGGTTCTCTAAGGCCTTTCAGAGGTTTATGGTAGCTGGTACTAAAATGAAATCACTAACAGGAAGAAAAGCTAAATGATAGTAAAACTATTTCTATAAAAGAAACAGAATCCATCTCATCCTTTGCAGTAAGCATTTTCCCCCTTGAGACTGAAAAGATCCAAGTACATTTTGTAAATGAAATTGTCAAAAGTTAGCAACTAAGTATGAGACGCAGTGAAAGGAAGATTAAAAGTTACCCCCAAAGTTCTTGAGCTTCATGATTAGGGTCATGGTAATGCTACTGACAGAGCAAGACAGAAGAAAGGGAGATTTTATAGATAAAATCTATAAAATTTACAGGGTGCCTACGTTTAATTAGGCACACTTTACATTTGAAACATTGTCCAGATGTAAAGATGGAGGAGATACAGTTCTAGTACTGGCAGTTGAAGGCTTTTATTCATGCATATGGGCCTTTTTTTTTGAGATGGAGTTTTGCTCTTGTTGCCCAAGCTAGAGTGCAATGGCATGATTTAGGCTCACTACAACCTCCACCTCCTGGGTTCAAGTGATTCTCCTGCCTCAGCCTCCCAAATAGCTGGGATTACAGGCACTAGCCACCAGGCCTAGCTAATTTTGTCTTTTTAGTAGAGATGGGATTTCACCATTTTGGCCAGGCTGGTCTTGAACTCCTGACCTCAGGTTATCTGCCTGCCTCAGCCTCCCAAAGTGCTGGGATTACAAGCATGAGCCACCATGCCTGGCCAATATGGGCTTTTAATAAGAGCATACAGTACAGACACAAGAGAATATTGAGTCAAGGCTAGATCTTGAAGAAACATGAATCAGTAGAAGAAAAAAGTTGGAGAAATAATAGAAAAAGGGGACTTCAGAAATATTCCCTGACAGAAAGAGAATACAGGAAAAAGGCTTATCATTTGGGCTTTATGGTTGATTCATTAAGTCATCATTTATTTTATTGACTTCCTCCTGTAGACCACACAAAAGAAATATAAGCTAAGCACACAGTGGCCCTAATCCATTTATAATCTAGTCAGCCCCCCTCAGCGGTCTTTGTTGTTGTTTATAAAATATTGAAGAGTGAAACAATAAAAGAGAAAACTATCAAAAAAAAGTTTTCCTCCTCGAAGTTGACAAGTGCTGATGACTCTGACATCCAAGGATGCGGGTGAAATAGCATTATGTATTTATTTATTTCTTCATGTTCATGTATTTATTTTTGTTCCTTAAAAAGCAAGACAGTATTTTCTAATAAAAATTTATTTTTGTTCCTTAAAAAGCAGAGTATTTTCTAATATAGGAGAAAAACAAGCCTCTGTTTCTAGGGAATTATCATAAACATATAAAAAATACAAGTTCCTGGTGAAAAATTATAGAGCCCCCTCAACAGTATTCTGTCACCTAAATTTGTGACATTGGTCATTGTCTTAGGTCTGCTGCCAAAAATAAGTTCATATTCACACCATTAGCCATAACTCCTAGAAACCTGGGTTAAAATAAGGATAAGAAAGAGGAATATTATTTCATACTGAGACTCCTGTAAGCCACAGGCCAGTGCTGTGTGATGGCCCAACAAGAAATGAGGAAAATGAGAATGTCCAAACCTGGGAAGTCGTTTTCATTTTCAGAGGGGATTCTAACGTCAATCAGAAAATGAAAGCCAAATTGCTAGTCTAGAGAAGACATCAAAATTTTTTTGAAATTCTCTTTAGAAGAAAAGAATATGTACTAAAATTTGATGAGTTTTTTTGCGGGCGACAGATTTAAAAAGCAATTAAAAACTAGAGATTTTGATTCTCTCTCTCACATAAACGCACACTCACACACTCTGCCCTTCACTCTGTTCTTTGGTCTCTGCAGAAAGATTGTATGATCATATGACCATAGCCTCTCCACTGGAAAGAGTCGACTTAAACCAGACTGTACCTGTAGATCTTGGGGTAGTCTTCCTGAAATGCTTGAAACATTGATCCCCTGTTTTTAACAATTCCAAAGAGAATCAGTGGAGATTCCTGAGAGCTGAAGAAAGGTCAGATAATTGTTCATTTTTTACAAAAAGGGAGAGAGAAAATTCTAGAAATCAAGGTTTAGAAAAGTGTTCAGCAATCTGCAGAAACTAGTTGAAGTCACTTTCAGGTGGTTCAAGGAGAATCAGGGATCCTCTTCAGTGAGCTGCTTTTCTTAAATCAAGGCACATGAAAATGTGCATGAGTTACTGCTGTCTTGTCCTTGTTCCTTTAAAATGTCTAGAGCCAAGGATTCTTAGCCGTTTTTGGCTGGTTTGTATATTTTTCTTTGGAAGATGCTTAAATAAATACAGAAACTAGTATCAGCGTCCATGTGCCCACAATTTATGACTGACTGATTTTATTAACAGTTTGTCCTGTTTGCTTCAGATGCTTATAATTTAAAGAAACATATGAATAATAATAAATTTTTTTATCTATTCCCGCTCCCATTCTCTTTTCCTCTGTTATAGATGCCAGTGACTATCATGATTTCAGCATTCTTCATCTTTTGTGGGTCATGGGCCCCTTTGAACTGAAAACCCTGGGTTATTTCTTGCCTACCGCAACCCTCATCAAAGAAACGTCAGCACAGACACACAGAACAATCCTCAAACTGTTAAGAGGAGTCACAGACCCACAAAGCCTAGTTAGAACCATTTGGTATTTAGAGACTCCAAATGGAGGACCCCTGCCTGGGGAATCCTTTAGAGAATTCAGTTAACTCTCAACAAACATAGGATGTAATTTGGACAGAGCCATCTCCCTGTTGCCCTGAGAGCTGCTTTGTGACACTGTAGAGATGCCTGTTTGAGTGGCAGTGGCCTCCTGCACTTGCTGTTTGCTGGTTTATCATAGAGGATTTGTATTGCAGGACAAGAAGCAGCTACTTTGCCTCTGCAGCTATCACGGCTCAGTATTTCCACAAAACCACAGTATGAGATCTTTGGCAGGGCTAAAATTCCCCTTGCTTCCACTGGCAGAGCTTTAATTTGGATCTGTCTATTGTCTGCTATCAGAAATCATGTTGACTTAATGGTAGACTAAAAATAGAACTCCTCTCTTCCTCCATAATCTAAAGCTCAGGTTCTTTATCAGCGCAGTTCTCTGTCTGAGAAAGCCGTCATAGTGTACACTTCTGAATTAACAGCTCCTCTTTTAGAGACAGAAGTTTGTAATCATTCTGCTTTGTGGGAATGTTGGTAGAAGTATATGAACAAACATCCTTTCCTTGTCTTGAGCTTAGGGAGAAATCATCCAGTCTTTTACCATTAATTATGAATGTCCCCACCATACCTTCAACCATTTGCTTATTCATGTTGTGTTGGTCACTTTAGAGAAACCCATGCCTGTGGACTGCTTAGCTAGTGAGATCCTGAGCCATAACTATTAATAACCTGGTAGCCTTATGAAACAACATATGTTATGTTGTTTCAGACAAATATGGTACAAGCTTTCTGCAATTAAGTGGTGACAAATGCCACCATCTAAGTCTAAAGCAGTGGTTCACACTATGACCGCATCTGAGAGTCACCCAGGGAACTTAAAAAGATTCTCATGCTCAGGCCACACACCAGAACTTTTCTATCAGTAGCTCTTTATATTAATTTATATAATCTCACCACAACTCTATAAGGGAAGACTGTTGTGCTCACTTAATAAACTGAGGCTTAGAGACAAGATAAGTACCTGTTACACAGGTACATTGATATTGACTACTGAACCGATGCTTAACTAAACTGCCTGCCTATTGGCTGTCTTGGAAGGTAAAAGGCATTTATCCCCCTTCCTTCTACTTCTCCATGGTTCTAGTGTTCTTTTGTAACTGGTCTAAGAAACCATCAGAGTAGGATTTGTCTCCATCATGTATTGGTCTGTTTTGCATTTGTTAATTCATTTGTTCATTCATTCAAAGATCTTTACTGAATTCTTAGTATCTGCAGAGTGGTATATGGAGGCCTTAGTGTGAGAGAATGAGAATCACAGAACAGCTGGAATCATCATAGAACAGTAGCAAATATGAAAGAAGTGTAAAAGATTGTAAGAGGAGGGAAGATGAGGATAGATGCATATGAAGTAATGCTCAAAGATTGCTGACAAACCCATTTATGTGTATGACATAATGTCATCTATACACTACTGTGTCTAGGGCTGGTCATAGTGTAACCCATTGACTCCTCTAATTTTTTTTTTTTTCTAAGCTTTCTTTATAGTCATGGTGCAAAGGGATTAGTCCTGGGGTCTGAAAGCCATCTTTCCAGATTCCTAAGAATGACTGTGCTACCTGGCCAGGGGAAAGAGTGTGGGGCACCAAGAAGGGAATCAACATTTAATGAATGCCTATTGTGTTCTAAGTGTCATGAGAAATACTCCCCATGTGTTAACTCCATTTTATTTATTTATTTACTTATTTTTTGAGACGTAGTCTCGCTCTGACACTTAGGCTGGAGTACAATAGTGCCATCTCGGCTCATTGCAACCTCCATCTCCCAGGTTCGAGCAATTCTCCTGCCTCAGCCTCCCAAGTAGCTGGGACTACAGGCACCCGCCACCATGCCCAGCTAATTTTTATATTTTTAGTAGAGACTACCTTGTTGGTCTCGCTGGTCTCAAACTCCTCACCTCAGATGAGCCACCACCTTCAGCTTCCCAGGGTGCTGGAACTACAGGCATGAGCCACCGGGTCCGGCCTCCATTTTATCTTTACGCCAACCCTGAGATATAGGCATTGTCCCAGCTTTACACATGAGAAAACAGATATAAAACCAGTGATGGATGAAGCCAGGTTTGAACACAGGTTTGTCCATTTCCAAAGCTGTTGCTTTGTCCCCTATTCAGAAGCTGCAAAATTGTGCAGAGACAGACAGCAGTTACACTACTCTCCCGACTGTCTGAACATTTATAAATCTGAAGATCACCATTGGGAAACATGAGAAAGAGATAACAGAAAAGAGCATTGGAAGAGGTATTTCAGCATGAGGAAGGGATAGGATGGTGTGCACCAGTGTTTAGATCCCTGGTTTCCAGGGGAAGAGCTCTCATCCTGTGTCACAGTTCCATTCATGGATGAGTTTGAGAAGAAATCAGCTGTGAATGTCTTAAAGGTGTTTAGGATTCTCAGTACCTTTTTAAAAATTCATTTAAAAAAAGCAAAAGATAATTTTTTAAAACCTTGGAACTAATTCCAAAGAGGGCACATCCTCAGGACTTCTCCCAGGAGAGCTTGCAGTCAAAACTCTGGAAATGGATTGTTTTCTCAGGAATGATCCTCCTGATCAGTCAGTTGTTGCTCCTGTAGGGATTTTGTCTGTAGGACTTGAGTGGCACATTTCCTGTGGTCCTTTGTTTTGTTACAAGTACTGATTGGCCCATAGCCTGGGGCTTTTGCCTTCACTCAGCATGTTCTTTATCATTATTATTATTATTATTATTATTATTATTATTATTATAAAGAGACAGAATCTCTCTGTGGCCCATGCACTGCAGCGTTGCCCTCCTGGGCTTAAGAGATCCTCCCACCTCAGCCTTCTGAATAGTTGGGACTGCTGGTGTGTGCCACCATGCCCTGCCAATTTTTAATTTTTTAAAAGATATGCCGTCTTGCTATGTTGACCAGGCTGGTCTCGAACTCCTGGACTCCAGCAATGCTCCCGCCTTTGCCTCCCAAAGTGCTAAGATACAGGTGTGAGCCTCTGTACCCAGCCAGAATGTTCTTAAACTTTGGGTAATTTTCAGGTGCATGTGTGTTTTATGTATAAATAAAGGACCAACGAAGTTCCAAATAAAAGACAAGTAAGGACTTTGTCTCCTTTATGATCTTAAGAGCTGTGTCAGAAGGGACCTTAGAGACACCACTGGTTCCCAGCTTTTCATTTCTCACACGGGGAGACTGAAACCCAGTGAGTCTTAAGGATTTTTTCACAAGAATCTGAAGTCACTTGGGATAGAGATGCAACTTAAACCAGGCTATCTGACTCCACACCCACCAGGAGAAGTGTACCTCTTTCCCATCCCAGTGGCTGCTGTCTTCCTCATGCCTCTGACTTGCCCTTCACCTGTAGATTCTTCAGAAACCAACCCCAGAACTCAAGCAGCAGCTGGCCGCTTTCTCCAAGCGAGTCGCCGGTGCTGTGACGGAGCTCATCCAGGCAGCGGAAGCCATGAAAGGTAGGCTGGATTCTTGTGTCTTGGTGGAGGGCAGCCCTCCCAGGCAGTGCTAATACAGCAGACTGCGCAGAGGAAAAGCATAGCCGGCATAGGCCTACAGCTGGCAGATGCAGCCAGGAATACAGTGAGGACTTCCTTCAAGCAAATGGGTTTAGATGAGCTTGAAACAGTAACAGCTTCCCTGAAGCAAGTCTATTCTCTAGTCTTGTATGTAGTGCTTCGACTTAAGTGGTATCCTCCACCTAGAACTACTCACTCTGCATTCCTTTTTTGGCCGCATTTTCATTCATCAGGATATTTATTCTCATTCAAATAATCCTTCATGTTTTGAAAATGATGCTATCTGAAAACACCGTTGGGACACCCTTTAAAAATGCTCACATAGAAGCAGTCAGCTCACTGAGGAAAAGCCTTCTCACCAATTTCCTTTACTTTGAATTAAGGTTGAGGGGTCATTCCTCCTGGGTTCCCGGGAGAAGACCTACAGCATAGTCAAGCGTCTCCTGAGGATACTTACTTATATTCATGAGCTTTAAGTTCAAAATCAGAGCAAGGCTCAAGCCTTGGTCCATGAGTTCAGTTTTGAAGCTGCTTGGTGACTACCCTGTGGCGGAGCCATACACACAACTGACTTAGAAAACCAGGATTAGCACCGCCCCCCACCCCCATCCAGAAGGCCTTTACGAGAGCCCAGGAGGAACGTTCCTTAGGATAATGCAGGTCAGGCTCCTGGAGCCTTCGTGCATGCAAATCCAGACGTTGTTTGTAATTAAGCCTGTGCCCTGAGGTCTGCAGCTACCAAGCATCACCTTCTTTTGGGCTGATTCTAGGAACGGAGTGGGTGGATCCGGAAGACCCAACGGTCATTGCAGAAACGGAGTTACTGGGGGCTGCAGCATCTATTGAAGCTGCCGCTAAGAAGTTAGAGCAACTGAAGCCAAGAGCAAAACCAAAAGTAAGTGTTCATTTGTGGTTGCCTGTCTGGTGTCAATGAGTCTTTCAGTGGGTGGCTGAGAAATGGAGCTAGGAGTACTGCAGGGAGTTTAGCTCCTTCCCCAGGGTCAGATTAGCAAGCAGAAAACCTGATCTACCTGCCCGGCACTGTTTTAGAGTATGGGGGTTAAAAACAGTGGATGAGTCTTTCAAGTTAACCACCCAGAAAAATACCTCTGGGTATCCAAAGGAAGAACTGGGGCATTTCCAGTCTTGATTTAGTTCCATTATCTAAAGCAGGTGTTGGATGCTTCCTGTCGGAAGCTCCTGTTGCTGGATAGGAGATTGTTAGCCTCCAGTTTTCTGGGTTTTTTTTTTTGCTTTTTACAAAGAAATAGCACTGCTGGGAATCAGAGGGCAATGAGAACTTCAAAAGTGCACCCTTGCCAGGCTTTTTCAGATATGCTGGAGAGGATGGGTAGCTGGTTTGTTTTTCCCATCTGTGTTTGTCATCTAGATAAACGTCTGAAACTTAAGATTATATGTGAAGAGAAATAGCCATTTAAAGGAAAGAGATACTATTAGATTAGGCAGGAAGACGGACACTTTCTGAATAAAAGGATGATAAGCTAGGGCTGTCTCCAGGGGCAAAGCCCCCAACCCTGGTAAGGTAATATCTGCCTCCCCACCTTCCATGACCATCTTCAGCAGGAAGGTGGCAGAACCAGAGGCATCCTCTTTTTCTTCCAATTCAAGTAAGCCCTGGTGGTACGTGTAACTCACCAATTTCTAAGGACCCAGATATGTTTGGAAATAAAATCTGGCTTTTCCCCTCAGGAAAGGGTTGGATTCCACCAATTTAGGTATACCTAAAAATGTATCTAATTTTGTAAGACCAAGGTATGGAATCTGGGCCCTGAAATAGAGGAGACCACTCAAAAACAGTGTAGTGTATGAAATAAGCACAGACTGGGTCTGTTAAGCTTGGGAACACTCTTAAAACCTTCGAATTCTTAGAACCAACCTCCTAATAGTCGCTGTGGAGTCAGGAAAGGCACTTAAACATTTTCTCATCAAGATATAACTTAAAGATTTTGGCCTCCGATGTCGCGGTTTACCATGGTTCTCTCTGCTGGCCTCCACCTGAGAGTCTTGGTTTGCCTGGTATCATCAGAGTTTTTCCTACAAACTTAAGAGCCCAGTGTGGATGTTGAGACAACTCCATTTTCTGGTTATGCCTTTGTTTCTGCTTTGTCGGTGAAGTTAATCTTGAATGAAAAGTACACTTTAAACTTAAAGAGTCAACCATTAACTAAGATTTAGAGGTTTGGCGCATAATGTCTTTCCATTTCCTCGTCTGATTTATCACGAGTGGCCTCTCTTGGGGAGGGCCCTATCTGCTAATGCCGAAGCCATGTCAGTTGACACATTGGTTCTCCTGGAGAATGAGCTGAGTGCTAAGTAAACATTAACACTCACCGTATTCTAAGAGCTCCTATTTCAGTGTCTTTCCCTTTGTCCTTCTTCAGGGTCCTTCTGAGCTCTTGTCTGTGTCTGTATCCTGGTTTCCCCCTGTCTGGTCATTCACTTCTTGATTCCAGATGGGAAAACAAAATTATTAAAGTTCTTACCCCATAGGACTATTATTATAATAATTAAATAAGATGGTATAAGAACACTGCCTGACACACAGTGAGACTCGGTAGATAGTAACTGTATCACCATTATCGTCATCATCACTGAAAATATGTGTCTGGGACTTTTTCCCTAGGAAATGCCTGAAATAAAAACTATTCCACAGGCCCCCGAGAAAAGAAAAATAGAAAGCTCACATTGTTCAAGGGCCAAGCATGTGCCAGGCAGTCTTTTCTAGGTACTTGACATGGACTCACTCATCTGATCCTTTCAAAAAGTCCATTCGAGTCAGAAGCACCAAGAGGCAAATTACCTTACCAGGGTCAGACCACCGTCACTCAGCTGGGAGGCCTGCGTATGGCTCTGGGTGACAGTTTTAGTCTATATCAGTCCCTGTTTCCATGTGCCCACTCCCCATTGTCAGAGAAGGCTGGTCTAGTCCCACTAGGGCCATTTGTGGTTTATGTGTGCCCTTTGAGCTACTAATCCCACCTCTGGGAATCTGTCCTGAGGAGGAAATCCAAGAGGCGAAGAAAGTTGTATCCTGTGAGAGGGTTGTCCCTTGCAGCGTTGTTCATAGTAATGAGCAGTTGGATGTGACCAAGTGTCTCCTCAAAGGAATAATATTCAGCTGTGAAAAATAATGGTTGCTAGGACTGTGTAACATGAAGAAAATGCTCATGGTATGACAGAAAGGATGCAGAATTATGTACTCATGATTACAACTGTAAAAAAAATACCTGCAGATGAAGAAAATAAGTAGGGAATGTAGAAGAGTGATGATGGAAGGGTGTGTGTTTTAACCTTTTATAAAACAATGGTTTAAAAATAACTGCACCTTAAAAATTAATGGTGACTGCTGAAGTGGGCCAGTAAGGACTCCATACAGTACTCTAGGATCATAGAGCCTTTGTGTTTACATTGAGGGTTTTTACAGGAAAGCCAAGGAATCCTTTGGCCAAGGTCAAGGTTAACATAACTGATGATGTGAATCCTTTGTTTGAGGGTTCCTACCTTAGGTCACTCCCATGATATTAGGAAGGGTGCATGGTACTTCTGGAATGCTTTACAATGGTCTGAAGTCTTTCTCTCTACTGCCACATGGATATTATCTATGAACCTGTTTTGAAAAACCTTCAACCCAAAACATAGTTTTTGCACCTGCCTAATAGGGCAATACACTTTGCAATAACTTTTGCATGAAATAAAATATCCTGTTTGCCTTGATAAAGGAATTTATTTCCCCAATTACAAAACAATAACAACAATCTGACACCAAAATCAGCCAGTCTTTAGAGGTTAATCCCTTCTCTGCATTCTTTCCCAAACCCTTAAAAAAATCCTCAGGATACTATAAGTAAACAATGGCTATTACATCCCTATAACCCTACCCTTGTACGCACAAGCCATGAGTATAAAATGAATATGTCTCCCTTCTGGGGAGTATTCGTACTGCTTTCAAGAAGAGTTTGGGGAGGGACAGTAATTTTGTTTAAAATGCGCTGCTCACCACATTCTCAGGTTGCCTGCTTTTAAAGGAGAATGGCTCATGGTTTATCATGATGATTCTGGTATATTTCCACCTCAGACTCCTAAAACTTAAGCATCACTTTTTGCCTAGAATCTCCCAGACATGCACGGTTGAATCCGCCGCTCACCTGGGGAAATGAGAATGTCAGTGAGCTCTGGTGCATGTGCTGACAGTATTGTTAATGGCGCCGTTTCCACACCTGCAGGCAGACCTGTGCTCCAAAGACAGGTATCGGAGTTGCTGCAAAAGTGACCACCCCCTGCAGCCGTAACCTTCAATACTGTGCCTAGTCTCGAGCTCAGTCAAACCTGGATGCCTTTGCTGCAGGCCTCTGTGTGATATGTTTGATATATTAGGTTGTTATTTAATCCAACTATATATCAAACATATTCCTACAGTGTCTTGCCCTGTCTCCGGGGGTTCCTAATAAAGTTTATAAGGCAACAGGAAAGAACACGTTAAAAATCACAAATAGATTTAGAAGACGGAGCACTCATTACAATTCATGTTATATTCCATTTCTTCTTGTAACGTTTGAGACCTGTACCAGTATTACTAGATTATTTGCTTATTACAGAAACAAATAATAATGATTGATGTTTCATAAGAGCCTACGATATTTTGTGTGGCTTAGTTTTGTGCAGTGATGAATCAAGGAATTCAATGTGCTCGGTGGAAAAAACGGTTCCAACTCATGTCTGTGACATAGAATAAAGGTCAGGATCATAACCTCGAACACATCTAGATTTATATTTCATTTTGGTTCATTTTTATCCTGATCTTCAATTCATCTTCAATGAATAAGTTCATGTCAGGGTTTCAGCAAAAATTCAAGGAGCACGAATCAATTTTCTGTAACTTTCCTTTCTACTCACAGTAACAGAATGTATAAACCAAATCCGCTATATCAACTGCGTGGATAGTGAGTCAGTGGGCTTTATACAAACCTTGGATAGGACTAAATATATCTCATGAAGATAATATGATGTTCACTGAACTCTTGAAATTTCCTGTTTAGGTTAACATGTCAGTGGAGGTTGGTAATATTTAGAATAAGCCAACAATCAGAAAATAATTATATAGCCTAATTGACTGTGGCAGGAAGTTTGGGATTATGATATAGAAAACGTTTTTTTCTGGTACATAACAGCCTTTGGTTGGTTTTGACCTCTTCATTATAGAAGAGCCTGTGAAGTACGTGTGAGTTTATTCTGAGTTCTCTCAACAAACGACTGTGAGCACCGCTTTCTGGAAAGAGCACTACTGTGTTCATAGCTCAGTGTTTTAGAGGAGAAAAGGTGTGAGCAAATGGTTTAAACAGCCAGTCATGAAAGCTTCCCCTGAGTGTCTAGAAGTCATTGCCACATTGCTTACATGTGAATGCATAGTGATGGGGTTGCCAACAGCAACAGGCGAGAGAGGTGATGGCACAGGAGAGGGTCCTGCGATGTTGGAGTCCCGGAGTTACACGATGGAACCTGTCTCTGGAATCCCTCTCCATTGAGAAGCGATCTGTATGTGTCCGCAGGTCTTCTGTCAGGCGGGTTTCAAGATGCTGCCCCAATCGGTCCCTCCTTCACACAGCTCGAGAACACTGGTTTTGAGTTCATGATAACTTGCTGTCTCTTTTCCATGGCCATCTGCCATTTCAGTCAAACAGTTGACATTGTTTGACTGAAATGGCAGATGGCCATGGAAAAGAGACAGCAAGTTACCATATCAAGAAAAACATGGTTCCAGAAGGTCCTGCAGACGAAGCCCATTGGCTTGAATTGATGTGATTTTTTTTGTTTCTTTGGGTGACTTTGTCACTGACTGGCATGTCCTCTGTGTTGATTAATATGGTGAAGGGAAAAGGAACCAGTTGTTCAGGGAGGAGGACAAATGCAGCATCTTTTATATGACTGCACGTGGGCTTTGAGTGACACTTGTTGGTTCCAGACCAGGGGCATACAGAGTGTGAAAAGCAAGTTTGGGGCTGGGTGTGGTGGCTCACACCTGTAATCCCAGCACTTTGGGAGGCTGAGGGGGGCAGATCATTTGAAGCCAAGAGTTCAAGACTAGCCTGACCAACCTGGTGAAACCCCATCTCTACTAAAAATTCAAAAAAAAAAAAAACAAAATATCTGGGCGTGGTGGCACGCATCTGTAGCCCCAGGTACTTGGGAGGCTGAGGCAGGAGAATCACTTGAACCTGGGAGGCAGAGGTTGCTGTAAGCCGAGATTGCACCGCTCCACTCCAGCCTGGGTGACAGAGCGAGACTCCGTCTTAAAAACATAAATAAATAAGAAAAGCAAATATGAGAGAACTCACCAGTACATGTACCCAGGAGACGCCCCTCCAGGATAGACCAGTAGGCCCTTGTCAGACCCTTCATAGACATAAAAAGGGAACTTAAGATGTAGGGAGTGTATCTGATAAATCTTGGAAAGAACTCTGTTATCTTTTGTCTGTGCTTTCTATATAGACATTCAAGGGCCCCTTTTCCTTTTTTACAGAGAGCATGACAAAATCTTCAATTTTTCTTAATCAAACAGAACTAGTAATTAAAAGATTATTTCAGTGGCCTTGCTTTTCATTTTGAAAACAAAAATACAGCAATGGATACTAGGGGAAAACTACTCCCAAGATACTAATCATGCAAGTGCGGACCTTTTCCAGGGGACGCTGCATGAACTGGCATTTATTCCGCGGATGCAGAGGGTATAGTCCCTCCCCGGTCACAGGCACAGCCATTTGGCAGTTTCTTTCTCGGTCACTCATGTTGCCTGTTTAAGGTGTCTCCAGAGCTTTCCCTGAGACAAGGCCAGCTGTCTGTGTCTGGCTCTTGGCAGTTCCACTTGTTCTGGGAGGTTTACCTTTAGTTAGAACTAGTAAAGGTGGCAGTCCTGAAGCCACCCCATCCGTGGGTCCTCCCGAAGAGAAACTGATCTAACCCTTGTAGAGTTTGGGTCTTTGGATACAAGCTAAGGCCTCCCTCAAGGCATCTCTCTGTTGAATACCAGAAGCAAACTAGTGGCAGCCAAATTTGCAACAACAGAAAAGAGAAATGTGGCTGCCTGCCCCACTCCAACTTCCAACTGGCAGGAACACGCCTCACTCCTGTTGCGGGAGTTCTAGGCATTGGCCTCCTCCTTTCCCTCAAGGACATTTAAATTAAATGCAAGATGTTCACACTTTAAAAAATATATATCCAAGAGGATTTTTTAAAAAGTTTCTGATGCACTATGACCTGATTTTTAGTAGCAAGCATTCTGCAAGACTGAGTAATACCGAGCAAAGCATGAGCCCCCACTGGAGAGCTGATAGCAGGGGTGGTTCTTGAGTTTGTGGAGCCAGCTGTGAGAAGGGTGGCCGTTGTGTTTTGTTTTTAGCTTTCAACAAGGCGTTCCCTCAAAGGAAGTTTTCAGGGAGGGAGGCAAGCCCTTTGGCCATCTCCTAACGGTGCCTTATGCTCCTTCACCTTCAAGTTCATTGGGGGAAGGAGCTAGGGGATTGCAGGGTATAAAGAAAAGGCCAAGAAAGAGACAATGGGAGGACATTCTCTCCCTGCCCAACACTTGCCCAGGACCCAACTGGGACAGTGGGCAGGGGAAGCGGGTAAGGGTGTCGGGTGGGGGTGTTGGTAAGGATATTGAGGAGGCCAGGAGAGGTCAGAAGAGAAAAAGTAGTTCCTGCTTATTGTAGTCACCGCCTTCTAAGGGAAGTTTAATTTGGAACTGTCCATGTCTAGGCTAACGGACCAGGAAGGTTGAGTTGCTCCTCAAGTGACAAACAGAAAACTGAGTAACTGATACCTGGAGAACGGCAGTGAAGACCCCACAGTCACACGGCCAAAGTACAGAGCAGTGGCTGCGACCCAGATGGTCCCACTCACTCCCGGTCGGGTGCTGAGAGAGAAGCTGGTACCCATCTATGCTCATAGTTTTTAATTGCTTATAGTTTTTAATTAGTTGTTCATAGTTTTTGAGTATCTCCTATGAGTCAGCCATGCTTTACATTTACTGATCATGTACTTGTAAAGACCCCATCAGACCCGTTAGAAGGGGAAATAGGCTTAGAAGGTGAATGAATTAGTGCGAAGACCATGTTCTCAGAACCCATGAAAGGCCAAATGCCAGAATGAAAATAAGGAAAGGTCACCCCCTTTTCCTTCTCCCCTTTCCATCCCACTTCCCCTACCCCCACCATTTCCTCTTCCAGGGGACATGTAGCTCCTGAAACTTTAAACCCATCAGAGCATACATATAGGGGTCTCAAATACTCTCCCAAGTGAGAAACGGGGGAAGGGAGCCAACCCAATATGAAACCTTTCCCAAGAGGGATCTCACTAGGCCTCTGACTTTTTAAAGATTGAGCAGGAAGGTCTGCATGCAGGGAAGAGGTCAACTACAGGGTGTTCAAACCTTTCTAGAAGCTACCAAAAAGCCCAGGTGAGGATAAATCTGTCATCAACATGAGTCAGCTAGACAGCCCAAGAAAAACGATTGCTAAAAGCTGGTGGGCACCTGGCCAATAGCCTTTTCAAGTGGAGGGAAAGGGGGAAAAGAACATTGTATCAAAGAAGAAGTTAGATTCAGCACCCAGAGGTAGCAGCAAACACCTTCACTAAGCAGAGTAGATGGTTAGTTTGTACATCCGTTCACTCTTTCTCCCGCTGCTGTCTTGTTAAGAGCGCCTCTTGGTAAAATGCCACTGCATTTACATTTGTATGTCCATGCATGACTAAATGTCACAAACTGAATGCTAGATGAGGGATGCAAGTAGAGTGTACAGTTAACAACCCTAGGCCTTAAACGGAGCAGGAACCTGCTCCTAGCTGTGTGTGCACCTGTCCACCATGGCTCAGGAGTGGATGTTGATGATATGGATGCTTACTCTGCATTTCTCTTTCTCCCACTTTGTGCAGTGTGCTCTGGCTAAAGTTGGGAAACTAATTTTGAATGGATATATTCATTCAGCAAATGTTGATCGTCATATGGGCTTCTCTGCCCGATTTTGTGCTATAGAGACACAGTCTTGCCTCGGAGGGGATCACAGCCTGGTAGGATTAAGTTAACTGGTATGTGTTTGTTTTCCTGAGTTCAGGCTAGCATTTCCTGCAGAGTAGCATGTAACCATGTCTATAAGAAATACAGATTTCTGGCTCCAACCCCAGACCTACCAAAACAGTGTCTGCATCTTTAACCAGATCCTCAGGTGATTCTGCAGCAAGGGCTATCCATTTATTTTTCTTTTACAGTTTTTTTTATGTTCAGTTTTTGAAGTTACATAGTAGGTATATATATTTATGGGATACATGAGATGTTTCGATACAGGCATTGTATTAGCTTGTTGTCACACTGCTTGCATAGACATACCCAGGACTGGGTGATACATGAAGGAAAGGTTTAATTGACTCACAGTTCCACGTGGCAGGGAGGCCTCACAATCATGGCGCAGAGTGAAGGGGAAGCAAGACATGTCTTACATGGCAGCAGGCAAAAGGGCTTGTGTAGGGGAACTCCCAACAGATCTCATGAGATTTATTCACTATCACGAGAACAGCACAGGAAAGATCTGACCCCATGATTCAGTTACTTCCCACCAGGTCCCTCCCGTGATTGGTGGGGATTGTGGGAGCTACAGTTCAAGATGAGATTTATGTGGGAACACAGCCAAACTATATCAGGCTTGCAATGTGAAGTAATCACATCATGGAGACTGGGGTATCCATCCCCTCAAGCATTTACCTTTTGTGTTACAAACAATCCAATTACAGTATTCTAGTTATTTTTAAATGTACAATTAAGTTTTTGACCATAGTCACCCTCCTGTGCTGTCAAATAGTAGGTCTTATTCATTCTATTTTTTTGTACCCATGAACCATCCCTGCCTCCCCTTCCCCCCAACCCCTCACTGCCCTCCCTAGCCTCTGGGAACCATCCTTCTATTCTCTCTGTCCATGAGTTCAATTGTTTCGATTTTTAGATCCCACAAATAAGTGGGAATATGTGAAGTTTGTCTTTCTGTGCCTGGCTTATTTCACTCAACATAATCATCTCCAGTTCTATCCATGTGGTTACAAATGGTAGGATCTCATTCTTTCTTATGGCTAAAGACTATCAGTTTATCCTGTTTTTGTTTTTGTTTGTTTGTTTGTTTGTTTGTTTGTTTTAAGACGGAGTTTCGCTCTTGTTACCCAGGCTGGAGTGCAATGGCGCGATCTCGGCTCACCGCAACCTCCACCTCCTGGGTTCAGGCAATTCTCCTGCCTCAGCCTCCTGAGTAGCTGGGATTACAGGCACGCGCCACCATGCCCAGCTGATTTTTCATATTTTTAGTAGAGACGGGGTTTCACCATGTTGACCAGGATGGTCTCGATCTCTTGACCTCGTGATCCACCCGCCTCGGCCTCCCACAGTGCTGGGATTACTTTGGGAGTAATCCACCCACCTCGGCCTCCCAAAGGCGTGAGCCACCGCGCCCGACAGTTTATACTGTTTAATGGAAGTATTAAGTTCCTTGCTTTAGCTTGAGGCCAGTAGTTACAAAGAAATATAAATAGCCACATACACAGGATTAGTCAAAATCTTTAAAAGATTATTTTAGCGGGTCTTTACATGATTTAATTGTTGAAAGAATGAAAACCCAGAAGTGGGGACCCTCTGTAAACCACAGGGACATATCTGACTCACCCTGGTCAGGTCAGTAACATCTCAGCTAAAGAGGATCTTAAGACACCAACCAGCTGAGCCTCTCTGGTGAAGAGGTGGGAATGAGAGCTCCCTGTGAGGGCCCACCCTCCAGATTCTTCCCTGGAGTCAGTGTGTACCGTGTTGCTCTTCTTAGTCTCCCTAGTGTCTCAGCTGCAGTGGGGACTATTCCATTAACAAATTGTGCATTTTAATTGTGATTCTTTATTTAGGAAATTCCTTTGAAGACCAAGCCAATTCTGTTTCTCTTCTTGTTGTGATGTGGTTAAGTGTGTGTCCTTCCTTCCTTCTCCTTTATTCTATTCTGCATGCTGGGGGGAGCTGGAACTGAGGGGGCATCTGGGGTTTTCACCAAGTCTCCTTGACTTGGGGAGATCCCGTTTTTTCTAAGGCTACAAGTTGTATGGTATGAGGAAACATTAAGCGTTGGTGTCTGATTTCAGCAGTAAAGATAGGGTGTACAGTCTGTCTTAGTCATAAACCTGGCATACAGGAAAATAGGGACCGAAGAGTCAAAAGGCAGGTCTCATCAGGGTACTCCGCCCAAACTGTAGCATCTAACATTAGCACCCCCATCCCTGTTCCCATCCCAGTCAGCCTTAGGAGAATCTCTAATACTCTCTAATCAGAGCAAATGTCTCCCAGAGATAAGGCCTTCTGCCATGTCTGTTTTAAAGCATAGAGATGTTATGGAAAGAAAAATTAAAATTCATCAAAGAGCATTATAACAGTTGCCATTACCAGAAAAATCTGTGGGTGTCAAAAATATTTCCCAGTTGAATATCTATTTCAAGCTTGTGTTTAAAAAAAAAGAAAATTCCCAGGCAGCGGAAGATGTGGAAGAGGCTCTAAATCAGTTGTGATGAGATGATCCTATCAGATCTACCCTTGCTAAAGACTTAGCATTTAATTTTAAGGAAATTTCATTTTTGAAAATCTTAAAATTTGGGAAATCAGAAATCTAACAGAGTATTCCACACTGTGGACTCGGGCGTGGAACCCATAGTGTAGCTGAGGCCACCTGAGGCAAGAGCATGGGAGAGTTCAGGAACCGCCACGAAGAGCTCCCATGAGCCTCTGTTTCCTCATCTGCAAAATGAGATGAGTTTGGAGTCAAAAATCCTGTGATTTCCCTAGTGCTTTAATCTGTTATGTGCCTGACATTCTTTGGCAGAATGAATTTCCAGAGAAGCGCTTCATCTCAAGGTTATTAAAATATATCTTTTAAGATGTATATTATTTATATATATTTAAACTAAAACCTACTATAATTTACTTTGGACCTACTACAAGAGTTCCTTTCATGTGAGAGTGTCTTAAAATGGATCATTTCTATATTTCAGTCACCAAATTCTATACTCCACCAATCAAAAATGAGTCCAGTAGAATTGCATTCATTTCTGTCCTGAATACTCTTAGAGCAAGACTTGCTCAGAAATAAGAAGAAACCCACAAGTTTGTCTCAGAACTTCTGAAATGCTCAGCGTTCAGAGCCACTAGAAGTGCATTGAAATTTTATTTTGATAATGTGAGTTGTAAAGAAAAAAAGATGAGCACCTTCCATGGGTTAAGATGTGGCCATGAAGAACAGAGAGCTGGAGAGGAATTGTATCCCTGCTGTCGGATGTTTTACATGGGAGCATGAGCAGCTGACTTTGAACCTCCGGCACAAATCATGCCTCACTGATGCCTTAAGGGGTGGCTTCGGCTAAAGTGCCTCACTTTGGAGTCAGATTTAGGTTTAGATTCTGATTGAGATTCTTCATGCTGCCACATGACCTTGGCCCAATAATCTACCTTCCTGAGCTGGGGATTTCTCACTGTAAAAATAAGGATAAAGAGAGGCCAGATGCGGTGGCTCACACCTGAAATCCCAGCACCTTGGGAGGCTGAGGCGGGTGGATCACCTGAGATCAGGAGTTCAAGACCAGCCTAACCAACAGGGACAAACCCCATTTCTGCTAAAAATAGAATTAGCTGGGTACGGTGGTGCATGCCTGTAATCCCAGCTACTGGGGAGGCTGAGGCAGGAGAATCGCTTGAACCCAGGAGGTGGAGGTTATGGTGAGCCGAGATTGCACCATGGCACTGTAAGCCTGGGCAACAAGAGTGAAACTCCATCTCAAAAAAATAATAATAAGGATAAAGATAATTCCAATATAGGATCGTTTTTCTTTTTTGATGAGAATTAAGTCAGTGTATGTAGAAGTGCCTAACAAAATACTTGGTACATGGTAGGCACTGTTAAAAATGTATTGCTGTTGCACAAAGTGCGAATATCCGTAATGCCACTGAATTGTACACTTGAAATTGAATAAAAGGGTAAGTTTTGTGTTACATGTATTTTACCAAACAGACAAAAGTATTCCTGGGCCTGGCTGTCATCTCTCAATGCCTGAAAGGTACCAGCCACATCGTCAGCACTGTGTGACCTGAGGTCAGCTTAACTAGATTGACTTAGTCATGGAATGTTATCCTGCAGGGGATCTTGGAGGTCCAATCTCACCACCTCCCACAAAACTGTGGTGCTCCAACCCATGCAGCCTGGGACCACAGTCTTTAAACTTGTCCCACTTCCCCAAAGCTTCTCTTCTTGAGTTGTTTTAGCAGCAAAGGCGATGGTGGTGAATTTAGACCAGAGCTTAATGGTCTGATAACACCTACACAATGGTGCCCAGCGTTCTTCCCAAGGTGGAGCTGTGCCTCGGGTGTCCAAGGGGCAGAACAAGCTCCGCCTTGATGTTGTATTGCCCTGGTTTCCTCTTCACCACTGGGCAATCTGTGGTTGGTCTCTAACTCTCTTGTTGCTCAGCCAGTTGCTCAGGAAATGCCAGTGCTGTTTTGCTTTGTTTTTTACCCAGGAAAAAGACGACTTTGGCAGAACTGATAGCCATCTTTTCTTTTTATTTTGGTTCATTTTTGAGGCTTAGGCTCTTGAAGAGAGTGAGTGCCATGATCTACTTTTTTGATTTTGATGTATTATTTCAATTTTGGTTATTGATGTTGCTAAAACCATTTGAGTATACTTTATTCACAGTGAATGTATATCTCTAAAGATTATGTTCCAGAAAATGAGTCTGTCTTTGAATTTGCTGATTTCATATTGCTGTGGGATGTCAAGCTAACGGCTTTTTCCTTCTGGTGTGCGGGGGAGGGGCTGCAGGTGGGGAGGCATCCTGACCTTTCTGTCCTCGTGTTGCTGTTCACAAGGTCAATGTATTAATACTCATGCCACCAAACAGCACACTTAAAATTAGGTCAAAGGATAAAATTTGTGTGATATGTATTGTATCACACAAAGAAACGTATTGCTGTGCCTGGCCATTAACTCAATGCCTGAAAGGTACCAGCCACATCTTCAACACTGTGACCTGAGGGTGGCGCAACCAAATTGACTTAGAGTCCTGGAAGTTGGCACCGGAGACCTCGGGTCTGCTGCTTGTTAAGGAACGGTCCCATTTCAGGTGTGGCTTATCAACGGAAAACAATAGGCAGGTGAAGAGCCAGGTGGCCCGGCAGTAAGTGGTTTAGAAGAAAGAGCCCTTTGTCGATGTGAATTGCATGTGATGCTGTTTTCTTTTGGTTATAGCAAGCGGATGAGACCCTGGACTTTGAGGAACAGATCTTGGAAGCTGCTAAATCCATTGCTGCTGCCACAAGCGCCCTGGTCAAATCGGCCTCGGCAGCCCAGAGGGAGCTGGTGGCCCAAGGAAAGGTGGGTAAAGCCGCTGACCACGTGTGGGACACTCACATAAGGAGAGCATCTGAGGGCCCGGGAAAAGAGCTGCAAGCCTGTGTCCTGACCGAGGAAACGCATGCGATACCTTCCCTCCCTCAACCGCCATTCTCTGTGCTCAGCGACAAAACTATAGAATTCAGACCAACAGAATAAGAGGTTTGGCTTCTGGGCCTCTCATCTGCTTCTCGTTAAGGAAAGCTTCCCATTCCAGGCAGTGATTGGGGCCTGAATGAGACATTTATATTCCCACTGTACATTAGGCGGTGTAAAGATGTAAACTGTCTATTTTCCTGGTGGGCAGCTTTATGATATCCCTTGTCAGTTCCAAAGGGCGCCGATAGGACTGTCGACCTGAATGCTGTCCAGCTTTGCAGTTAGCTCTTTCCTAAGTCTGCTGGTGAAAGGGCCAGTCGGATTTTAAATCTGAAACTTCATCTCTAGTCACCCGTTCTGTCTGCTTTAGCATAAAAGTATAGTTGTTTTTCAAGAATTCAGAGGATTGTTAGTACATTAGTAATGCTGGATATGGAACAGTCTTCTGATTTAAAATGTTCCCTGTGTCTTGTTATTTCCATACACATGGAACCTTCCTTTCCATATTGGATTTCAGAGAGCCTCTCAAATGGAGAGGCCCTACAGAAACCTGACAGGCTGTGGGTTCAGGAAATTTGGTTGCCATGGTTATCATTCACTTCTGTTTGTTTGATATTAAAAGATCTTTGCTGTCAGCCTACAGATAGGTGGACGTGAGCTGTGTTTTGGCCCAAGAACTTGCAGTGTAGACAGGAAGGTTGTGCCTGATTGTAGGTTCCAGGAATTCTCCTGTGAGCTTAGCAACGTCTTAGTCTAGTCCACATACCTTGACTTCTCCCTCTAAACCATTGCGTTGTATGTTACTCGGTACTGGTCCATGTCCATCTCCCCACCTGGCACACAAGCCGTTCTCCCCATTCTTCCCGTCAAGCCCCTGTCCAGCCAGCGGAATGCGGACCTTGCCCATCTCGTCCGTACTTAGCAAGTTCTTGCTGGCTGGTCAACATGTAAAGACCGCAAATATGTCATTGAACAGAACATCCTATCTTAAAAAAAAAATCCTGGTTATTTCAACATTGATAAAGGGCTATGTGTCCGCCATGTTGCTTAGATACTGGAGAATCTAACTTGGATATGGCAGAGTCCCTATCTGTCCTCCAAGGAACTTACATGTTCAACCATTTAAAAAGTTGGTGAAGGAGGTTCAGCCGGATTTGGGTGAACTATGGGATTATAGACAGGACCTTGGAGTTTTACCTGACATTCAGCAAGCCCTGATACGGTGCCTGTCATTGCTGACACATCCCCTATTTCATATTCAAATTGAGATACTCTCTCTTGCCTCACCAGGCACGTCCCACAAGCGTAAAGGTAATTTCCTCCTGTCGCTTCTCCCTCTAGATCTGGACAGAAAATGTCCTACTTGTTGCCGTGATTTCTAAATAGAAACAGAGATATCCATGTTTCTTCCAGCCTCTTATTTCTCTTCCATCCCTGACAAAATGGTCTATTTCCTTAAGACAAGGGTCTGCTCTCAATTGAACCAGAGGGAGGTGCACGTAGTGGCTCCCGCATTTAAAATGGAGAAAGCTCAGCAGAGGAGTAAGTGTGGAAAGACAGCCCCAGGCCACCATTTCTGAGCAGTTTCCTAGAAACGCAGTACCCTGCAGCTAAATGGAGTCATTCTTAGCATTTCCCATTGCCTCTTGGTGGTGAATCCTGCCAGGATGTTCTGTGCAGTCTCGGCATGGCCTGAGTCCCACGTGAGAAAAGTTGCTCCATTCTCAGGCCTGTGCTGGTGTCGGGAGGCACCAAGTGAGGTGCAAGGTGTGGGAGGAAGGGCTGCAGGCCACAGGGGCTGCCTGCCCTCATGGGCGATTTCTCCACCCCGCTCTCCAGGTGGGCTCCATCCCTGCCAACGCTGCAGACGACGGACAGTGGTCACAGGGGCTGATTTCTGCTGTGAGTTGCCTTCTCCTTCCAATTTGCCTTTTGGGTCCCCTGAGGGAGGTTTGGGCCTTGGGTCACTTCTCTGTTGACTGTCCCCAGGCCCGGATGGTGGCGGCTGCAACCAGCAGTCTCTGTGAGGCGGCCAATGCCTCCGTTCAGGGACACGCCAGTGAGGAGAAGCTCATCTCATCTGCCAAGCAGGTCGCCGCTTCCACGGCCCAGCTGCTGGTGGCCTGCAAGGTGAAGGCCGACCAGGATTCAGAGGCCATGAGGCGGCTACAGGTAATGGTCACTGATGCTGGTGGGAAAATACTCCTGTTGGAGCGGGTAAGTATCACCAAAGGGGACAAGCCTCACTTCCTTGGCATGACCCACCAGGCCTTTCATCAGCCAGTTCTATCCACGTTCCAGCCTCATCCTCTACTTCGTGCATTCATGCATCCGCCACTGCTGCCCCACCGAGCTACCATTCTCTTCGTGTGCCTTCCGGTCTCATGCCCTGGGGCCCTGCTCCCCACCAGCCCAATCCAGCAAACCCCTGCTTGTCCTCTGTGACTCAGATTGAAAGTCCCCTGTTCCGGGAAGCCCTCCTTGACTCCCAGGGCTTGGGCAGTTTACCCCCCACTCTGTCCTTTGAGAGCCCCTCACCAGACCAGTCAGGTTCCCATCACACGGTACCCACCAGTGCAGGTCGGTCTCTGAGCAAGCTGTGAGCCTCCTAGATGCAGATCCCACACCTTCATCTGTGCCTACTTCAGAGGAGGCCTTCAGTCAGTGTCTGCTACAGAAGGGAGCAGAAGGACTGCGATTATGTGAGACCGTTGCTGAGGTTTCCCAGAGCCCAGAGAACATGTTACGAAGGTGACAGTCAAGTCCGTCCCAGAGCTGATTAATTATAAAAACATTTTAAACACAGTAAAAGAAATGCTTAAATGAGAAAAATCGCATAGCCCCAACATCTTCATATATCAAATGTTATCATTGTTTCTATTCGTTTTTATTTACATACAAAATAATTTTGTCCAGTTGTAATCATGGCAAGATACATTCTGCTTTCTTTCACGTAACATTTTATCATATGTAGTTTTCCTTGAGGATAAGGCTTCATTAACTTCTCTATGCAAAGCTAGCTGGCTCATTCTTCATGAGTCTCATTTTTAATGATTGCATGATATGACTTCAACTGATTATGCCAGAATTTCCTTATACTTTGGACATTTTGTTTCTGATTTTTGAAATTTTTTATCGTAAGTGTTAAAATGCAGATTGTCTATATTGCTAAAAGTACGTTCACATCAGTCATGAAGCAAATCATAAATGGCAGAAATGTTGGAACAATTCTACCAAAGCTCAGAGCTCTTGTATTGTGAAAGGCCTAAAGTGCAGTTCTGGTGTTTGTTTGGCCCTCAGGAGTCCCTCTCTGACCCACCGCCCTCATCTTTATATGATGCCTGGGATAAACCCAGAGAAAAACTGAGGAGCTGTGTGTTTATGAACATGTGATTTCTGGGTCTGGGGGACACTTCTGAGGAAAACTTCAGAGTTAAGAGACACCTGGGTTCAAGTTCTGCTTCTGCCATGTATTAGGTCCATCATCTTCTATAAATCAATCACTCAAAACTTTTCAGGTCTTAGTGGCTTTACCTGTAAAATGCTGATAGAGATATCCATGCTGACTCTTAAAAGGGTTGAATAGGAGAATGGATATGTAAGTGCTTGTTGACGTCCTAAGGATTTACACAGGTGGAACGTAGCGTCACTCTTGTTCCCATCTTTACCGATTTAACTGGATGCTGCAGTGTCATATTTGAGCCTTTTATAAATGTCTCTCTCAGGAGTTCGCTGGGGCTAGATGGACCTATGTGCAGATCCCAGCTATAAAACTTGGCTAGCGGCAAAATCTTGGCCAGGTTTCTTACCTTGGTTTCACATCAGAAAAGTGGGCCAAAGATTTCTAACCTCATAAACCCTTTAGCGACTAAGCACACTGTGATTACTTGTCAAGTATTGATTCCCTTCCAATCCTGTGCAAGCCTTCATAGTTTGCAGTGGTCACTTTAGCTTACAGACCAGATGGGGCAGTTAAAGAACTCCCAGCTTTCTGTTGGCAAACCCTCAAGCACAAGCTTGAGTCGGGGCTGGACAAAAATACAAGAGGTTTAATAAAGCCTTAATGACCTTGAGAAGAAAATTCCAAACCTAAGCTGGTGGAGAACACATCCCTGGGGACATACTTCATGAGCATTAAGAATAAGCCAATGCAGGCAACAGCCCTTAAGGAAGATCAAAGGAAGACTGAAAGGCTCTTCTGTACCTGTCTCTAGCAGTTCATTGCTCCATTTTAGAGTCGGTGGTGGAAAGCCCAGCTGAGACCCTAAAAGTAAATGCAAAAAGCCCTAGTTACTGTGAAGCCCCCAACCCTTCCACACAGTTAGCCCTTCATTCCTTCAAAAAGCCTCCGTGAGCACCAACCGTGGACAGCCACAGTGCCACTCCTACAGATGCAGGGACTCCAGTCACTGCCCCTGCTCTCAAATTGCTGACTGTCCAGGAGGGGACAGCCAGCCCCAAGGGTGCAAAGAATCTGGCACAGTGCAGTCCAGGCACCCAGAGGGGTAGGGTGTGGTAGAGCTAAGGCAGGCAGGCAAAAGCAATGTCTGAGCCAAGTCCTCAAGTATATGCTTAATCAGATGGAGGCCGGGGAGGCGGTTTTCCAGACCCAGTAGGCAGAACTGAGGCAGGCTTCTGTTAACACATATATCACATGACTGGGATCATTTATTAAATACTTACATAATTGTAATTCTTCTCAAAAATGCATGTTCCCTGGGGGCCAGGCACTTTGTCTCATTCATCTGTGAGTGATTAGGTAGGTGCCAGTGTTGGTAGAATCCATGGATGGATGGACAGACAGATGGGTACTTGCTGGCTAGAGAACTTGTTATAATTGGATAATAAATTGACTTGCGGTCTCACAAACTGTACCTTCATGTCTGTCCTTGCCAGGCCCAAATGGCTGTTGCTAATGAGATAATGTGCGTTTTGTTCACTCTCCAGGCGGCAGGAAATGCTGTGAAAAGAGCCTCAGACAATCTTGTCCGTGCAGCCCAGAAGGCAGCCTTTGGCAAAGCTGACGATGACGATGTTGTAGTGAAAACCAAGTTTGTGGGGGGCATTGCTCAGGTTTGTGATTAAATCAAGAACAATGTTTACTTCCTGAGACAGTTGTTGGGTCCTAACAGCGAGGCAAAAGAACACTGACTTCACAATGAAAGTTTATTTCTTCCTCGTGTAGCAGAGATGGTGTGGTATTCCCTTCCTCTCTGAGGACCAGATCCATCTGCCTTGTTCTTTTACCACCCTGGAGATGTGACCCTTGGCCACTTGGTCCACATGGGCTCAGTAGCCACCTCAGCTTTCTGTCTGGCAGGAAGAGGGAAAGGAGGGAGGCCATGACCCTAAGCTGCAGGCATTACTTCCTCTCACATACCATTAGTCAGTACTTAGTCACATGGCCAACCCACCTGCACGGGAGGCTGGGCAATGTAGTATTCTTTTTTTGAGTACTATTGGCCTAGATAAAAATCAAGGATTCTATCATAGAAAAGAGGAAGAACAAAAATGGAGGACGGTAATAATATTCTCCCAGAGCTTTTATACAAGCAGGTAGGATTCAGACTTGGGCAGGATTGCATTCTCATGCATGGGAGTAAGGAGAAAGCTCCAGGAAGTCAGGCTTGTACTTTTTGATGTGTCCGTCGTGTAAATCCATCGTAGGAGACTGTTGTATTTATCCGTTCCAGGAGTGCTGAAGTTACTCATTCCTCATACCTGCCTTAGCTCTTCCTGAACCACGCCCTGTGTTTGGCTGTGCACTGCATGTGTTTTTACCAGAATGTGTTTCTCCATGCACTAATGCCATGAGAAGTTTCACAATGAAGGATCTCTGAGCAATAAGGCTGGAGAGAACTGCACTCAATAACCCTGCCCTGGTAAAGGCTCTGAAAAGCCAGAAAAGGAACTGACTTGGCTTTTTTGAACACAGCTTACCCTTTTCACACAGTACCTATAAGCAAGTCTTCCTCAGATCACACCTTCAAAGCATGAAATAAGCATTTGAGGGCCCTCTGGTGGGTCAGGGCTCGGCTTTAGCTTTCCCATATCTGGACCAGGTCCTCCTCCACTAGCTGGGTGATTCCAGAGAAGTGGACCTCCATCTCTCAGCTTCAGATTTCTTACTGAAAAGACAAGGCTGACAACAGGGCATGCTTCCCAGGGCAGCCACTTCAGTGAAGGGACCGTCCACGTAGTGTGTTCACACCAGAGCCTGGGACATAGTAGGGCTGCAGTAGAGGTTTGCTGTTAAATCACAGGCTTGTTTTCATGGCTCAGCTGGGTCATTAGTCTCAAAACCCAAACAGTGACAGAGGCTGGTCTCCAGAGCCAAGAAGGCTGTTCCTGACGTCCTGCTGTGCCTCACGGTGGCAGGAGCCTTGATAACTCCCGTGAGCAGTGGGGTGGGAGGGTTTTCTAGAAAGCGTTAGGTCCGTCCAGCTTATTGCTTTCTTTCTAGATCATCGCCGCCCAGGAAGAAATGCTAAAGAAAGAGCGAGAACTGGAAGAAGCAAGGAAAAAACTCGCCCAGATCCGCCAGCAGCAGTATAAGTTTTTACCTACTGAGCTGAGGGAAGATGAGGGCTAGGGTGCAAGCCAAGATGGCGAGCCCCAGGGGATGGCCCTGCCTGAACTGGACAGACAGTGCTCTTGAGATGCTGGGCACTCACCTGGAAACCGCCCACCTTCCCCGGGACGAACCTGGGGCCCTGCGTGCTTGTTCTCACATCTGTCCCATCGGCACCAGCTGCATGATCGTGATGTCACACGGTACAATGTCCTACCCACAGCTCCTCCGCCGCGTCCCCTCATGCCTCACTGTGTCTCAGGAGAGAGGGGTGCACGTTTCGTGGACTGTTACCAATGAAGAAGAGTCAGTATTACGTCATTCTCAGACACTTTTGCTGTTGTTGGTCCTTCTCTTAGGCCTGCTCCTGGACCTCTTTGTGATACCATAATAGGGAAAAAAATAATGGTTCAGAGGCAATCATTGATGTCATAGAATATTCTTCCTCTCAGAAGGAGACAGAAGCTGGAGTTGGACACGGTCAATAAAAGCCAGAAACACAAACCCATGTGGACTCTGGGAGGGTGACTCAGGTCCTCCTTCCATGTCTTGAGCACTGGCTCACCCCGGGGGCAAAAAATTCCTGCTCCTGTTTGCACGCTTTCTTGCCTCCGTGTGTAAGCTCCTTGTACACCCTAGACCCATCTTTATCTTGTGGCCCAGAAAATTGAACGATGATTTTTTTTTTTCCTCCATAGTCCAAAGGGCAGAGTTGTGGGAGGCCGTCAGGGCGTGGTGAGCAGGGGCTGTAATAAAGTATGTGGGCTCCGTACTCTGCAGACGCTGTTTCAGTTCGTACAGATTCATCCACACAAACCCCCGTCTCCCAGCTGACAGTGCAACGCCCATCTCCTCGGTGTCCAGGGTGGGGACTCTGCTAAATAAGAGCTTCCTCAGTGACTCATCTTTAGGTCCCACACTGGTTTTATGCCTTCAGAGTGGTCACAAGTCCAGATTGGAAGGTGTCTGCTTACAAACCTGTCCCCTGTCCTCCAACCCAAGATGCCTTTTTTCCCTCGGTCTTAATATCTGTAAAATCTAAATGCATCCCCAAATCAATGTGAACCTTTAACAAGATAGTTTTACTTATTATCGCAAAAGTGAAGATACAAGATTTTTTCAGAGTCCATCTTCTGGATGCCACACTCCCAGAATTGCATATTTTGCCCCTCTTCTTTCCCCTTTTCTTTTCAGAGTCCTCCCATGGGAAGGGCACCTGAGGACCTTGAATTTACCCTTAATCTGAGCCGTTAGCCAAGGCAGTGCATGAAAGATGAATGGTTTGTGGGACAGAGTCTAACGCCAGGTAGCAAGAATGTTTGAAAAAAGTCATAGTGTGGCAGATAAACGTGAATGGAAGTACATGATTTTCAAAACTGGTAACATTAAAGGCACTCACCCTCCGTATGCCATCATGTCTCGTACTCCATCCACGCTGTCGTTTCGATGTCCCACCGAGGGGGGAATGTTGCTCCTTTGGTCCTCCAAAGATGTCACCCTTCGAGCTTGCTTGATGATCTTTCGATCCTAGCCCATGTCATGGTTTAAAAACATATAATTAAACTTTTGACAGCTTCCCATATTCCTAAGCTATTTGTAAGTGCTGCACATACTGGAATTTTTTTTGAAAAGGAAAAGCAAGTGAGTCTGTAGGGCACTGAGTGTGTGGACGCCAGTTCTGAAGAGGAGGGGAGCTGCTGGAGCCCGAGCATCTTGAGGAAAAGCCGGCATGCCCTCAGCTTGCCCTCTTTGAGTAGGGCTGCTCCAGCACCTCACGACTACCCTGGCGGGACACAGAGGAGGGGCACAGGTGCTTCCAGAGGTACTCAGGATTCAGACCCCAATGCTCAGGGTCACGATGTGTTCATGGCCTCCTATAACAGGACTCTGGGAACCCCTCTGTGGCCCAGCCCACTCCACCCTCTGTTTCTCTGCTGTGCCCCAGACAGCTGTCCCTCTTCCACCTGTCCCTGTCACATCCTGGAATCCCAGGACTGAGGCACGAGCAGGCAGTGAGTTCTTCCACCCTGCCTCAGAGTTGCTTAAAACCTTTACTGCATTTGATACCAGAAAAACCTCCGGAGACAAACCAAGTGGAAAGGCCTGTCCTTTACAACTCTTAACAGCCACTGAAGAAAGTTTCTTTTTGTAGCAGCTATATAAAGACTCTCTTTCTGGAGTTGTCCAGTCCTAGGAGCTTTGGGGAGTCTGGTTCTCAGTTATCACCTGGTGTGGTTCCGGTTTCTCATCTGTCCCTTCCTCACCCACCCTGTTTATGTGTATGTGAACAGCCTCGTGGCTGGCGTGGTGGCTTCTCATTTCATAAGATGGTTGAAGGACAAAGCTTTGGACATTATTTAATAGGCACTACCGCGTGTCCTCGTTCTTCAAAGGAAAATAACACAGGCATGAGTTCAACTGGGAGTGTGAACTTTCAGAGCATCTAAGTAGAGGGTGGTGTCAGGGTAACAGTGATCCCAGGTCTGGAGCACGGAAGTGTATCTCTGTGTGAAGCGGGAGCAGGTATGTTGCTATGTGTCTCTCTTCACACTCCTCTACTCCTTGAGGGCAACGAACTGGGCTTTGAATCATTGGACTAATCTTTTATCCGCCAGAAATTGCTGTTTCTGATGGCCAAGAGGGGAACCTGTACTTGATTTCAGAATGGCCTAGTGATTTGGAAATTTGGGTTTTACTTGGTTCTGCCTTTCAGAAGTCTTTTAGATAGAGATGCTAAGGTCACGTTTGGTTAAATGAATAGCACTTATTTAAACTTTGCCAGTGTCCAGCCAGCCCTGGCCCTGGCCTCCCACGTAGGCAGATACCTTGATTCCTGATGGGCCCTACGCAGTCTAACTGCGGCCCCTCCAGCTTGGCTGCTGAGGCAGCTGCCCAGCCTGCAGTCTATGCCTGGGCCTTAAGAAGTGAGCTGCCTGTAGCCTTGCCGGCACATACTTTCATCAGGGAAAACCTTTTGAGCTGCTCCTGAGTCTCACCTGCTTGCTTTCTGGCTTAATGCGTTTACAGGCAACTAAAGCCTGTTCTTAGTTTATCAAAAAATCGTAACCAAAATTCACCACAGCCTAAGAGAGTAAACCTTACCTCCAAAGTGATCCCAAGGCCAAAACCTCCTGAAGGAACCAGACACAGGGGAAAAGTGGTGAGCAAGCCATGGTCTCTGCTCCTGGGGAACTGGCAGGTCTCTCCCTGAGGAGGCTTGGGTTCCTCCCTAGCAGGTGGTCCCCAGAATCTTCTCCCTCAGCCCTGAGGTTCAGGGCTCTGGAAAGGCCTCTGGGATTCTGGCCTAAAGACCCCAGCACAGACTGTCCGCATCCTCCATTCTCAGATTCCTGGAGGAAAGGTACCATCTGTTGACCAAGGGGCTGGCTGCTAGAAATTTGGAGACGTTCACCTCAGGCTAAAGGGCAGTGGTCCCCAGACAGAGTTCAGAAAGCCAAAGATCTTAATAGCTATGCTAGTAGTGGCTCTGGTCCCATCTTGCCACAGTGCTGGCCTCCAGAGGCGACCTCTGCTGGGGAAGGTATCTCTCCCAAGTACCATGTTGAAAATGTCCTGAGGCTACTGCTCCATATTTCTGAGCCTGTGCTTGGTATGTTATGTGTATGATCATTACAGATGAGTATGTGCAGAGCTTCGGCTGATTGAGTTTTTTTAATGCTACATTAAAGAGTTATTTCTTTTCAATAAAAGAGGTCTGGATTTGGCCTTCCTCTGAGCCCACCTCCCAGCCCTCCAGGGAGCATCAATGTACCTGAGTCACTGTCAGCATCTCTTCATCCCACAAAACATGAGGCTCGGTCTCATTCAGCTGCCTCTCACCAGCCTGCAAGATCCAGAAGAAAATAGGAACACCCATGTCTGCCTGTGTCATGTCTATTCACATACATTAATTTAACCACATAAGTTATTTTTTTTTTATTCGCCAGAAATAAACCTTTAAAGAAACGAACCTGTGTGGAGGACTCATGGGAACGGGAGGAAGGTGGAAAAGAAGGGGATAGAGTCCATCCTTATCATGAGAGTAAAATTCCACCTTGAGGACAAGATAGTTACCACAGTATGTAGGGAGAGAGAGCACATGCGTGTGAGTGAGTGACAGATGCGAAGCCACAGGGTGCCAGTGAAGTTCATGCAGTTTTGCCGACATAAGAGTTAATTTGGAAAAATTGACCTTGAGTGGGAAGACAGTTATTTTCCTCTGAAAGGAGCAGGCGTCCTGGACAAGTAGCTCGGGGGCTTTTTGGCTTTGTATACCACCTCTGTCAAAACTGCACAGCTAAGTAGGGAAGTGCATATGGGGTCATCTCCATACATGACCCAGGCCCTGACACAGGAAAGTTAGATTCACTTCTGACAGCTGAGGCCACAGCTGCAACCCCGAGAAACTGCCAGGCCCCCCTTCCTGCTTTGGGGTGGGAATTGCTGGGCCAGAAGTCACTGTTGGGGGCAGCCAGACTTAGAAATGTGAGGCATTTTTAATCTGCAAGAGGGGGTGTCAGAGAATCACCATAGCAACCAAGAGAGTCACTGGTGTGTCTAACAACCAATAAGAATTTTTTTTTCACCCTTAAAAGGATGATTTAGGATATCTAAGCCAGTTAATAATGAAGGTTTTTATACCTTTACTTAACAAGAACAACAAAAATGAGGTTGGGCTGACGACACCCAAAACGAAGGCAGTAAGCCTGAGCAGATCAGGAAGGGGTGAGGGGACTCGCTGAGTCTCCTGGGTGTCAGCTCGATGCTGCTGGACACTCGGAGCCCAGCCCTCGGCAGCTGTGGGGAAGGTGGTATGGCCATTTTGCAGAGCGGCAAACCGAGACTCACACAGGAAGTGGTCATGTCTGTAGGAATTCAGATCCCTTGCACACACAACTCAATCAGACTGACCCATCAGCAAAGACCTTACCTTAGAAGTGCCCCAGCTCCTGCTGTGTATAGGACCCTGGAGACGCAAGCCCACTTCCTGGAGGAGGTCACAGTCCAGAGAGGGCAATCATTGACCTAGAGCAGTGCCCTGAGGCTGGGAAGGATTTCCAAGAGGAGGACATTTGGCCCGACTCCTAATGAATAGGAGTGCCCCAGGCAGAGAAGGGGTGGGGGTGGTACCAGGCCACAGGGACTGCACTTACATAGACCGGGGTCTCTGAAGAGGCAATTGTTTAAGTAGGTGAACAATTCAGTGAGGCTGGAGAGGAGGGCAGCCAGGAGCACCATGAGGGGCCTTGTGTCAGGGAGAGCACTTCACATCCAGTTAGATGAATCACTGCAGGAGATCAGGAGACTCTGTCCAGGGACAATTCATGATGGAAACAAGAGATGCACTAACAAAACAGCAACTGGAGGATGAATTCAGTTCCAAGGTAAAAAATCCAGAGCAGGAAGCAGACTGTGAGCTGGGCCAGAGCTGCCCGATGGGAGATGCTGTAATAGGAGGGGCTGCTGCCGGAGGTAGGATGGGGGAGCGGTGTTCCATCACTGAGATAGCTAACACCTCCCCTACACCCACGACGTGCCAGACACTCACCTTTATCTCCTTTACTTAATCTTCACAACTATACCCAGTACAGCTCATGGGTGCTCTTATCTCCATTTTACAGGCAGCAAGGTTGAGGCACAGAGAGGCTAGGTAACTTGCTCAAGGCCACGCAGCCAGCAGAACTGGGATCTCCCAACCACTATGTTAAGATCACCCAGCTTGTGAGTGGCAAAGACAAGACTGAAATTCCAGTTTGCTTCCAAAGCTCTTTTTTTTTTTTTTTTTTTTTTAAACAGCCTAGGGAGAACCTCAGCCCGAGCCTGGCCAGTGGGATAGAAATTAAGCAGGCAGACACAGGGGGAGGGAGCTGGGGACAGAGGGGACTGTGAGCATGCGGCAGAGCCTGGGATGTGGTGGGGGCCCCTGAGCGAGTAGGGACAGAGCACATAGGGGCTGGCAGGGGCTGCAGGAGAGGCCAAGTCTGCACATGTCTGTGCGGGGGAGGAGGACGTTCTAGGGCCGCTGAGTGAGCCCGTGCTGCCGAGCTTGTTCTGTAACATGCAGTTACAAAGAGCCTTGCTTTACTTTATTCCCATCGAGTGTCTCCAAAACCCTGCTTTGGGGTCTTTTATCTTTCAGACCACAGCTCTATTCTGGGTTTAAAATAACAATGTTCACAGGTAGCTATATGGCTCTGAGGTATTCCACCAGGCATTTTTATTTGAACACTCTCCACCCCAAGCAGAGCATAATGGCAGGAGTTTTGCTGCCTGAATTCTCCAAGGTGAGAAGCCCCAGCCCAGACCCTCTATGGCCAGGCTGACCTGCGGGTGGTGGGCGGAAAAGCCCGCCCATGTGGGCTGGCACCTAGGAGGGACAGTAACAGGGCCTGAGCTCTTTGGGACATATTCGGAGTCTCCTGCCTGCTTGGAGCCCTATAGGGTTCTGTGAGCCCCTCCCTGCTGGTGCAGAGACCAAAAACTGTAGAAATGAAAGACACAGACAGAGAGAGAGAGAAAAGAGAGTTTGGGCTCAGGGGTCCACTGCCAACCAAAATGCGGAGACCTGCAGTGGCCCCGGGTGACTGGACACTCTATATGGAGTACAGAGCAGTGGGCAGGGAAGGCAGGGTGAGGTAATGGTGGTCAGTGACAGGGTCAGGTAAATCACGTGTCTGGAAGGTAGGGGGCCCAGGACTTCCAAGTAGCCGAGGCGAGGGGAAAACCTAATGCGTCAGCGCTCTTCGCATGTTTGTCAGAAATATCAAGGAAACTAAGATTATGTTACTATTATTAATTCATATCTTTTAAGAAAAAGAGAAACCAGATGCAGACGCAGGCATGAGAGCAGACATGGAATGTGACCACCGAAGCACAGCATCACACAGAGACGGTTAAGCCCCCGGATGTCTGCGGGCCTCCCTGACGGCCATCAGGCCCTGCCACAAGAGCTTGGAGAAGCGGAGTTTTCTCCTGACTTCTCCAGGAAGGAGGCATCTTGGCCATGTTGGACATCTCCTTCCCTAGCTGGCTAAACAGAGGGCACTTTCACAGCGCTGGCGCTGCCGCACAGCCCAGGCAGACTTCATGTGGGTGTGACAGAGGGCTTACAGTGTCTTGCCTTAGGATCACTTTGTTCACAATGTCACCTCAGTTCCATGCCTCATAACCTGATAGTCAGTAGTAAAAGTTACACTGAGTATGTATCTTTATGGTTATAAGTAACTATAAGATTATATGTGATTATATAAAGGAATAACTATGTGCCTACATTTCTGATTCTTTTCTAAATTAATATTTATATGGGAACAGGCTGAGGCTTCAGACCCTTGCCGCAGCACCTGCGGGGTTCTCCCTACACTCAGACCTCTCTCAGGAGAATCTGCAGCTTATTTTCAGAAAGAGAAGTTTAATTCCCTTAAGCTCACAACTGAATGTTGGAGAAATGCTTTCTGGGCTTATCAGAAGGCTGACCTGTTCCACATGGGATCCAAACAAGTCCTGGGGTAGCCCAGGGTGAGAAGGGGCCCAGAGGGAGGCCATGTGCCCAGCACCTCGGTGTTGCAGAAGCATTCGGGGAAAGCAGGAAGGCAGAGATGCTTAGAGGCTGCAGGGGAGAGACGGGCTCGTGTCCTCTCAGCTCCCTGACTCTATGGGCATGAGAGGAGACAGAAAGAGAAGGCAAGGCACAGTCCTTCCTTCCAAAGATCTCAGACCTCCCTGGAGAAGCCAGTCTCCTGCAAGGAGAAATAAGAGCAATACAAACTGACCAGTGTCAGGGAGGCCAGCAGGACTCCAGCCTCAGTGAGGGCTCTTGAGGAAGGTAGGTCTGGGGTGGAGGTGGGCTGGAGTAGATTATCAAAGGATGGGAAGCAGCCTGGGGCTACTGAATAGGGCAGAGAGAACATTGAGGGTATAGGCATGCAGGCAGCAAGGAGGGATGCGGGGAGAGGACTGTGCAAGGCTTAAATCTAGAAGGACAGCTAGGGACAGAGGCTATCTGGCAGGGCCTGCACTCCTTGGAATCAGGGCTGCATTCCAAAGGAAGGAGGGGCCGGGGAAGCTGGGAAGACACAGAAAACCCTTCAGGCTGGCCACCATCCTACCTCAGTGCCACATTCTCCACGCCTGCAAGCTCATCAGCAGCTCACCTGATGGATCGGGGCATTTTGCTTGGCTGCCAGCAAGCCACATAGCCCTCTTCTCTGGTTTGCATCCTAGAGGCACCTGTATGTGCTGATTCGATGGATCCTGACAGAGAAGTGTGCCAGTCACGGAGCTTCCCGGGTTGCGTTGAGGAAAGCCCTCTGCACCCAAGTTTGCGGTCCTCGCTGTTCGGCATCCCAGGTGGTTCTGACCACAGGGGGCAGTGTGGTTCCATGGGACTCCAATAGATCCAGCAGTCCTGTTTTCCTGGAGAGAAAAAAGGAGGCATTTCATGGGTAAATAAGTATCAGAAATCAAGCTATGAAAGGTAAATAGGTTAACAGTCTTTTTTTTGAGACAGAGTTTTGCTCTTGTTGCTGAGGCTGGAGTACAATGGTGCGATCTCGGCTCACCACTACCTCTGTCTCCCGGGTTCAAGGGAATCTCCTGCCTTAGCCTCTCAAGTAGCTGGGATTATAGGCATGTGCCTCCACACCTGGCTAATTTTGTAGTTTTAGTAGAGATGGGTTTCTCCTTCAGGTCAGGCTGGTCTCAAACTGCCAACCTCAGGTGATCCATCCACCTCAGCCTCCTAAAGTGTTGGAATTACAGGTGTGAGCCACCTTGCCCAGTTAATAGGTTAATAGTTTAATAAGTCTCTTTGAAACTTCTTAGTGGCTTTAAGATACTCATACGTATAACAGATGGGGCTGCCCAATTTGGAGGGCCTTGGAGCAGTTTTAAATTTCCATATATTTTGAAGGACAGATGTTCCAAAGATCACAACTTCAGAAACACTGCTCCCAAATTCTATCGCAATTACTGTCTCCCGTCCCCGCTTAGCATGTCACACACTCAGTCTAGTGTTACCAGGTAGTATTCCGCCTCCGCAGCAGCCTCATCTAGGGAGCAGGCAGGGATCCCATGCAGCCTCCCTAGCACCTAAAACCAAGCCGTGGACATGTGAGATATTTAATAAAGATTGATTGCCTGGGTGAAAACTTCCGACCATGCAGTTTGTAACTCGTGTTTACCACCTGCTTGCTGTCAGCTGCCTTGGACTCTGGCTGATTTGAGATTGAACAGACTGAAAAAGCCCGTTCCCAAACAGCTACCACCCACCTTCTTCCTCCTCCCACCTCCGCCGTGGCCTTGCCACCCCGCAGGGCAACACTATTGCTTAAGACTAAAATAGTCTCTCTGAAAATCACTTTTCTAGGGTTTCCTTCCTAAAACAGCTGCAAGGAAATACAACTTGATCCTAAATATCCTGCCATCTCCTGGTAACTCTCCCCACTGTCCAGCAAAATCCAGATGACAGGCTCCAGCTCAAAGGGAGTTGTTTATTTGTTTATTGAGATGGGGTCTTGCTCTGTTGCCCAGGCTGGAGTGCAGTGGCATGATCCCAGCTCATTGCAACCTCCACCTCCCAGGTTCAAGCAATTACTGCCTCAGCCTCCCAAGTGCTGGGATGACAGGCACCCACCACCACACCCAGTTAATTTTTGTATTTTAGTAGAGACAGGGTTTCACCATGTTGCCCAGGCTAGTCTCAAACTCCTATCCTCAAGTGACCCACCTACCTCAGCCTCCCAAAGTACTGGGATTACAGGCATGAGCCATCATGCCTGGCCAAAGGGAGTTGTTACTGAAATATTGAAAGGACCTCGGACGGTGTGAGCCGATCGCTACCCAACAGTGACCCTGGTCTGAATGCCAGTGGAATGTGAAGACCATCTGAAAAAGAAGGGGAAGGTGGAAGGGGAAAGGGTACTTCAAGAAGCAGAGTTTCCTCCTGCAGCTCCAGGCTTCAAAAGGGCACTTGAAATTCAACTCCCCAATCCTTCCTTCCCTTTTCTTACCTCATGAGGTAGCATAATGAAGTGAATAGAACAGACAGGCTTTGAACGTCAGAGAGACATGGCTCTGAGTAAGTCTTGGCTTTCAAGCCTGTTGGGGACAAATAACAGACGTTGTACTTGACTTCCCAACATCTCTTCTCCTCTGCCTTGCGGAGTCCAGCAATGTTTGGGGGGACTTGTTCCCTGCCTCTTTGGCCCACCTCACCACAAAAGCTCCATAGTTTGTTCAAGTAAGTTTGAATGGATGCTCCTTTGGGGAAACTGCAGGGGTTAATGGAATAGTTTCAGAAAGGAGTGAAAATGTCTCAAGAGTTGTTCTGTGATGGAAATTGGTCTGTTGTTCTGTTAATGCTGATGGAAAGAAATGTATAGTGCTTAATAAAAATCTATTCTTTTAGTTAAAAAAAATTGCCCCCTTTCCCTTCACACCTACCTGAAAGCAATCTTCAAAATGTGACCAATGAAAATGGGGTTATCCTTGACCTGAGGCTAAGCCCCCTAAAATATTGCTGGACTCCACAAGGCAGAGGGGAGTAGGTGTTGTGAGGTCAAGCACAATGTCCATCATATATCCACAACAGGCTCTCTCTTCCCTATCAGTGGTGAGTGGAAAAGCCACTTTCTGACCACAAGCAGGACCAGCCTCCTCCCCCAAGGATTGTGGAATGAAGCCAATCGAAGACTCTGGATCTTTGGTGGCAGTGTTGATCAGTTGGTCTAACCTAATTCTTCCAGGCTTCCCAGTCCCTAACCTTCCCAATACACTTCTGCCACATTTAAGCCAGCCGGAGTTGGGCTTGCGGTGAAGGCATCCTAACTAATACCAGATAGCAGTCACATGGGAAAAGGCCAACTAGCATTTGACCACATATTAGCCACACGGTGAAATTTTATTCCCTTTTCCTTCACACCTACATGAAAGCAATTTTGAAAATGTGACCAATGAAAACCCCATTTTGTCCACTTTCAAGAGTTAACAGAGCACTTGTGCCCCTACCCTGGTGCCAGACTCGCAGTAGGTCTTCGACCAATGTTTAGCTTTTGCTGCATCTCTAGACTGTGGTGTTGGTAACACCTGGATTCCAGCATATGGCTTATTTGACAGGTGTGGAAAAGGATAGCGGACTTATTGCAGACAGCAGCGGTCCCAGTTCTGTTTCTACACTCCGAGAAGAGCAGCTGGGACACAGGTGCCCCGCCCCTCATGTCCATACCCGCTGTCTGAGAAGCTAGAGACGTCTGTGGCCAGTTACCTACACAGCAAACCATCTGAGGAATGTCTGGTATTTGGGTATGTGGTATGGTATGGGTTTGTTTTTCCTGTTCGTCATCACTTAGGATGGAAATCTTTAACTATTTTGACTGGAGGCATGAGCGTGGAGCCGAGGACCCCCGCGACTGGAAGGTGGGGGAGGGCGCAGGACAGTCCTGGTCTTTTTTTCTGCTCCTGAGACTAAATGGCACCATCCCTGAGCTGGTGTGTTTTGCTCAGGCTGTGACTTTTCCCTGTGGGCCCACAAAAGCGTTGATTTAGAAGCACAGAAACAGCAGGGGGAAGACATTTCCTTGGGCAGGGAATCACTGAAAGCTACAGAGAAGAGTCTGGCAAGGAGGAGACTCAGCCTCTGTGTGGCAGGGCTGGTTGTCCTTTAACTTCAGTGTCTAGCTCCGCAGTTCTACACAGGGGACAGAATCTAGGCTGGGAGGCCTGAGACCTGGGTTCTGGTTCTGGCTTGGTGAACTTGGGTAAATTTCTTTACTTCTTGGAAACTTTTTGTTTTTATGTATTAACAGGCCTTTTGCCATGACTCTAAGTTATTCTCAAAAAATAAATGATATACTAAGTGCTCTACTGGGTGTTTTATGAATATCATTCTTTTCCTCATCACAGATAACTAAGTGCTTACAATACACCAGTCAACTACAGTTCAAAGGGCTTTTTAAATATTGACACCTGTAATCCTACAAGCTAGGGTCTAACCCCATTTTTTAGATGAGGAAATGGAAGCACAATAAAATCAAGTGCAACTAGAAAATTCTGTGCAGCTAGAAAACAACAGAGCCAAGAAGCAAAAGAAGCAAGATTCTGGCAGCCTGCCTCAGAATCTGTATCCTCCACCACTGTCTTCTATGATTATTCATTATTTCATTTTTACATAACAAGTCAGAGTATTGTCTCCATTTTATGGCTGAGGAAAGTGGAACTGAGAGATGTCTTACAAGTCAGCCAAGATGACACAGCTTTTACAGGTGCAGCCAAGAGCTAAACCTAGCCGCTATCCAAAGGTTTCCACCCCCTCGGGTCAGCTCTTGACACATCACCCACAGAGAGGGGACTCCAGACCCCAGGCTGACCACTGCAGCTTGGTGGATTTGATCACAGAGGTTTCCATTTTTGTAGGCATGATGAGGATGTCAAAGGATACTTTTCCAAAGTTTAAAACATGACTCGGAAATATACAGTGAGCATGTGTCAAAGATTTAACTCAGGAATGAGAGAACCAGCAGAATGACAGGGTATCATTTAAAAATATATAGAATATTGCTCATCACTGAGAAAAAGAATACTGCAATTAAGATTACTAAATTACTTACGAAATTAATTATCCTATCAAGCGGCAGAATGATAACCTTTGGGGTTGTAATCTATCCTATCAGAAAAAATCACAGCACTTCTATTCAGGAATCCGTTGCATCTCTTATAACTTAATATCTACTTGGAGTAATATAATATCCCAATCAACAGAAAATAGATCAAAGGAATCTATTCCTAAAGAACAGAAGAAACCTTGAAAGGATCTGTTGGGGAGCTCCAAATAAGTGTGGGGTATTCTTTCTAAACACAGGGCACGGAGCCAGTGCCCAGCCGTGGCGTTGTAACCTAAAGAAGCACGACGTTTAGGATGAGAAGAACAGCCACCAGGTTCGAACCGGGGGCCACCACTCTGTGTGCTTGTGCAAACCCCTATAATCTCTGAGTCACAGCTTTGTTTCTGTAAAGAAGATTCCATTTTCCAATTGGGAGAAGAGTTCTCTCTCGTCAACCTCACAGAATGTTTGCCGGGATCAGCCAAGAACGGATACAACAGGACTGGGTCCATGATCCTTCCAGCTTCCGATATGAAGGAACAACCAGGCTCTGGCCTTAGCCCTTGGAGGCCTCTTAACCCCTTAAAGGAAATCTCCTTTTTTTTCCCTTTTTTTCTTTCTCTTTTTTTTTTTTTTTTTTTTTTTTGGAGACAGGATCTATCTCTGTTGCCCAGGCTGGAGAGACACAGCTCACTGCAGCATCAACCTCCCCAGGCTCAGGTGGTCCTCCCACCTCAGCCTCCGGAGTAGCTGGGACCACAGGCATATACCACCATGCATGATTAATTTTTGGTGTTTTTGTAAAGACAGGGTTTCGCCGTGGTGCACAGGCTGGTCTCAAACTCCTTAGCTCAAGCTATTTGCCTGCCTTGGCCTCCCAAAGTGTCAGGATTATAGGTGTGAGCCACTGCAGCCAGCCTGGAAAACTCTCAATGTGCCAGGTGTAAAATGTCAAAGTCCTCAGCTTTCTGTGATGCTCTAGCAAATGCTGGCTCATCCAGAGGAACATGTGCCAGCTTTAGGCCGAGCCAGCAAAACAAGGATTATGAAAAGTCTTTGAAGACCTAGGTCACATTAATGATCCAGAACTGCTGTGTTTTTGACAATGAAGCTTTGGATGGACACACTGACCCAGTCTCATCTCACCAGCCGTCACAGGGTGAGCTCCGAAGGGGACATATATCACAGTCTTCATCAGCAATTGCCAAGTTGTTCCTTTAAAGGGCCAGTTGGTAAACATTTTAGGCTTAGTAGGCCACAGACAGCCTCTGTTGTTGCATTTTTTTAATGTGCATGTTTTTATTTATTTATTTTTTAACGTTTTAAAAATGTAAAGGCTATTTTTGGCTCCCTGGCTCCCATGCAAAAATAAGCAGCGGGCTGGATTGGCTCATGGACTGCAGAGTGCAGGCCCAGGCGCGACTGGTTTATTTGCAGGCAGTGGAAAGACCACAGGCTTTGGAGCTGAAACTGGCTTTGGATCCTGCTGTCCTCACTTTCTAGCTGTGCGAGCTTGAACAAACCTCCTTACCCCTGAGCCTCTGTCCTCATCAGCAAAATTCTTGCATGAAATACTCGCTGCACGACTACTCCCTTGCCATGCACAAAAGCAATGCTTATGAGGCTGGAATAAAATGAAAAAGTTCCAGCACAGGGAAGGAATGCGGCAGAAGGCACATCGGCTGTTGCTTGAGCCCCTAAGTGATTTGGGCTGCCTTGGGCAGGAGATCGTGAAAGGGTCTTCAGTTCCAGACAGGCTGCATGACCATGTCCCAAGGACTCGAATGCAGCTTGTCGGGGCTGGGTCGCCAGCATCTGTATGTTTTCAGTACAGATCCTCCAGGAGTCTGACCCGAAGCCTAGGTTGAAGAAGCCCCCAAGGAGTTTCCCACAGGTTTGTGGGTCCAGCAGCAGAGGCACCAAGTGGTCTGAAAGTGGTCATTCATGCAGTCAGCATGGCACCCCCCTGGTGTCCTCATTCCCACGTGCGCCAGCTAAGCCTGGTAACCTTCAAATCAAAGCCTTTTCCCCCAGTTTGCTGAGGGTGAAACACATGCTCAAGACACCAGCTTAAAAGACTGTTTCATGTCAAAATCATTAACAAGTGTTTTTATGACAGCACAGAAATGGTAGCAGTAGTCACGGCCCAATATCCCATTACCACCATCACAGGGAAGAAACTGGCATTTCGGAGCGAGACCTGATGTGGACTCGTTTTCTGATGCCTGTGTCTGTCCTGCCCTTGTTCACAGATGCAGAGGCTGAAGCTCAGAGGCATCACCCAAGGCCCAAGGCCACACAGTTAATAAATGATTTTGATAAAGAGTGAGAGGCCCAGCGAGTATCCAGTGAGGATGGCTCCTCCTGTGAATTGCAGTCCTGTACAGCAAGTCCTCATCTACGGTTGTCAATAGATTCTTGGAGACTTAGACTTTAAGACAAGCAACAGACAGCAAGTTTTCAAATAACGTCATTTTGTTCAATGTGATTTCACTGTAACACTGATGAGGAAAAAATTGGTTTCGTCCATCATATGTCGTTTGGCTTGAAGTCACAGTTTTCAAGAACCTAATGACATTAAATAAGGACTTACTGTGGTTTTATGGACACTTTGCTTTGTGGCATTTTCTTTATGGTTACAGAACAAATGTTCCATTATTCTGGCCTATACCCATAGGTCGTGTAGGTCAGAACAATGAGACATTTATGCTAAGAATTTTCAAGTGGAATTTTTAAAAAATCTTTTTGAGCTCAAGGTTAACTTTAAGAAGCAAATTCTTCTTACTACTTGGGGCAGTTCTGAGCTGGTGTTCACTAAATCTCTGCTTTGCCCAGTAAATATATTCCTGAAGAGACTGAATAAAATAAAATCGGGTAGCTGGCAAGATGGCCGATTAGGAACAGCTCTGATCTGCAGCTCCCAGCAAGATCAACGCAAGTGGCAGGTGATTTATGCATTTCCAACTAAGGCACCCAGCTTAGCTCACTGGGACTGGTTAGACAGTAGGTGCAGCCCATGGAGGATGAGCAGAAGCAGGGTGGGGTATCATCTCACCCGGGAAGCACAAGGGGTCAGGGAACTCCCTCCCTAGCCAAGGGAAGCTCAGGAGACTATGTCGTGAGGAACAGTGCACTCCATCCCAGATACTATGCTTTTCCTGTGGTCTTTGCAAGCCGCAGACCAGGAGATTCCCTTGGGTGCCTATGCCACCAGGGCCCTGGGTTACAAGCACAAAACTCAGTGACCTTTTGGGGCAGACACTGAGCTAGCTGCAGGAGCTTTGTTTCATACCGCAGTGGCGCCTGGAACACCAGCGAGACAGAACCATTCACTCCCCTGGAAAGGGGGCTGAAGTCAGGGAGCCAAGGGGTCTAGCTCAGTGGATCCCACCCCAGAGAGCCCAGCAAGCTAAGATCCACTGGCTTGAAATTCTCACTGCCAGCACAGCAGTCTGAAGTCAACGTGAGATGCTCAAGCTTGGTGGGGGGAAGGACATCCACCGTTACTGAGGCTTGAGTAGTAAGCCTCACAGGGCAAACAAAGCTGCCAGGAAGTTCAAACTGGGCAGAGCCCACCAGAGCACCACAAAGCCGCTGTAGCCAGACTGCCCCTCTAGATTCCTCCTCTCTGTGCAGGGCATCCCTGAAAGAAACGCGGCAGCCCCAGTCAGGGGCTTACAGGTCAAACTCCCATCTCCTTGGGACAGAGCACCTGGGGGAAGGCACAGCTGTGGTGCAGCTTCAGCAGACTTAAACGTTCCTGCCTGCTGGCTCTGAAGAGAGCAGCAGAGCTCCCAGTGCAGTGCTCAAGCTCTGCTAAGGGACAGACTGCCTCCTGAAGTGGGTCCCTGACCCCGTACCTCCTGACTGGGAGACACCTCCCAGCAGGGGTCAACAGACACCTCATACAGGAGAGCTCTGGCTGGCATCTGGTGGGTGCCCTTTCGGGACAAAGCTTCCAGAGGAAGGAACAGACAGCAATCTTTGCTGTTCTGCAGCCTCTGCTGGTGATACCCAGGCAAACAGTGTCCGGAGTAGATCTCCAGCAAACTCCAGCAGACCTGAAGCAGAGGGGCCTGACTGATAGAAGGAAAACGAATAAACAGAAAAGAATAGCATCAACATCAACAAAAAGGACATCCAAAAAACCCCATCTGGAGGTCACCAACATCAATGACCAAAGGCAGATAAATCCATGAAGATGGGGAAAAACCAACACAAAAAGACTGAAAATTCCAAAAAACCAGAACACCTCTTCTCCAAAGAATCGCAACTCCTCACCAGCAAGGGACAGAATGATTTAGACAAATTAACAAAAGTAGGCTTCACAAGGTGGGTAATGACAAACTCCCCTGAGCTGAAGGAACATGTTCTAACCCAACGCAAGAAAGGTAAGAACCTTGAAATAAAAGTTAGAGTAATTGCTAACTAGAATAAACAGTTTAGAGAAGAACATAAACGACCTAATGGAGCTGAAAAAAACAGCATGAGAACTTGCTGAAGCATACACAAGTATCAATAGCCAAATTGATCAAGTGGAAGAAAGGATATCAAAGATTGAAGATCAACCTAATGAAATAAAATGTGAAGACAAGATTAGAGAAAAAAGAATGTAAAGGAATGCACAAAGCCTCCAAGAAATACGGGACCATGTGAAAAGACCAACCCTACATTTTATTGGTTCACCTGAGAGTGACGGGGAGAATGAAACCAAGTTGGAAAACACTCTTCAGGATATTATCCAGAAGAACTTCCCCAACCTAGCAAGACAGGCCAACATTCAAATTCAGGAAATACAGAGAACACCACAAAGATAATCCTTGAGAAGAGCAACCCCAAGACACATAATCATCAGACTCAGCAAGGTTGAAATGAAGGGAAAAAACATTAAGGGCAGTCACAGAGAAAGGTCGGGTTACCCACAAATGGAAGCCCATTAGACTAACAGTGGATCTCTCTGCATAAACCCTATATGCCAGAAGAGAGTGGGGGCCAATATTCAATATTCTTAGAGAAAGGAATGTTCAACCCAGCACTTCATATCCAACCAAACTAAGCTTCACATGTGAAGGAGAAATAAAATCCTTTACAGACAAGCAAATGCTGAGAGATTTTGTCACCACCAGGCCTGCCTTACAAGAGCTCCTGAAAGAGGCACTAAATATGGAAAGGAGAAACCAGTACCAGCCACTGCAAAAGCATACCAGACTGTAAAAACCATTAACACTATGAAGAAACTGCATAAACTAATGATCAAAATAACCAGCTAGCATCATAATGGCAGAATCAAATTCACACATAACAATATTAACCTTAAATGTAAATGGGCTAAATGCCCCAATTAAAAGACAAAGACTGGCAAATTGGTTAAAGAGTCAAGACCCATCAGTGTGCTGTATTCAGGAGACCCATCTCACATGCAGAGACACACACAGGCTCAAAATAATGGGATGGAGGAATATTTACCAAGCAAATGGATAGCAAAAAAAAGCAGGGGTTACAATCCTAGTCTCTGATAAAACAGACTTTAAATCAACAAAGATCAAAAGAGACAAAGAAGAGCATTACATAATGGTAAAGGGATCAGTGCAACAAGAAGAGCTAACTATTCTAAATATATATGCACCCAATACAGGAGCACCCAGATTCATAAAGCAAGTTCTTAGAGGCCTACAAAGAGACTTAGAGTCCCACACAATAATACTGGGAGACTTTGACACTCTACTGTCAATATTAGATAGATCAATGAGACAGAAAATTAGCAAGCATATCCAGGACTTGAATTCAGCTCTGGACAAAGCAGACCTAATAGACATCTACAGAACTCTCCACCCCAAATTCACAGAATATACATTCTTCTCAGCACCACATCACACTTATTCTAAAATTGACCACATAATTGGAAGTAAACACTCCTCAGCAATTGAAAAAGAATGGAAATCATAACAAACAGTCTCTTAGACCACAGTGCAATCAAATTGGAACTCAGGATTAAGAAACTTACTCAAAACTATACAAAAACATGGAAACCAAAGAACCTATTCCTGAGTGACTACAGGGTAAATAACAAAATTAAGACAGAAATAAATGAGTTATTTCAAACCAATGAGAAAGACACAACATACAAGAATCTCTGGGACACAGCTAAAGCAGTGTGTAGAGGGAAATTTATAGCACTAAATCCCTGCAGGAGAAATAGGAAAGATCTAAAATCTACACCCTAACATCACATTAAAAGAACTAGAGAAGCAAGAGCAAGCAAATTCAAAAGCTAGCAGAAGACAAGAAATAACTAGGATCAGAGCAGAACTGAAGGAGATAGAGACACAAAAATCCCTTCAAAAAAATAAATGAATCCAGGAGCTGGAAAAGATTAACAATATAGATAGACCACTTGCCAGACTACTAAAGAAGAAAAGAAGAAGAATCAAATAGATGCAATAAAAATGAAAAAGGGAATATCACCACTAATCCCACTGAAATACAAACTACCATTAGAGAATACTATAAACACCTCTGCAAATAAACCAGAAAATCTAGAAGAAATGGATAAATTCCTGGACACATATACCCTCCAAGACTAAACCAGGGAGGGTATATGTGAATAAGTCACCCTCCCTAGTTAGACCCCTGAACAGACCAATAACAACTTCTGAAATTGAGGCAACAATTAATAGCCTACCAACCAAAAAAAAGCCCAGGACCAGACAGATTCACAGCTGAATTCTACCAGAGGTGCTGAGAAGAGGTGATACCATTCCTTCTGAACTTATTTCAAACAATAGAAAAAGAAGGACTCCACCCTAACTCATTTTATGAGGCCAGCCTCATCCCGATACTGAAACCTGGCAGACACACAACAAAAAAACAAAATTTCAGGACAATATCCCTGATGAATATCGATGTGAAACTCCTCAATACAATACTGCCAAACCGAATCCAGCAGCTTACCAAAAAAGCTTATCAACTATGATCAAGTTGGCTTTGTTCCTGGGATGCAAGGCTGGCTTAACATACACAAATCAATAAATATAATCCATCACATAAACAGAACCAATGACAAAAACCATATGATTGTCTCAATAGATGCAGACAAGGCCTTCGATAAAATTCAACACCTCTTAATGCTAAAAACTCTTAAAGTAGGTATTGATGAAATGTATTTCAAAATAATAAAAGCTATTTATGACAAACCCACAGCCAATATCATACTGAATGGGCAAAAGTTGGAATCATTCCCTTTGAAAACCAGCACAAGACAGGGATGCCCTCTCTCACCACTTCTATTCAACACAATATTGGAAGTTCTGGCCAGGGCAATTAGGTAAGAGAAAGAAATAAAGAGTATTCAAATAGAAAGAGAGGAAATCAAATTGTCTCTGTTTGCAGACGACATGATGGTATACTTAGAAGACCCCATCATCTCAGCTCTAAATCTCCTTAAGCTGATAAGCAACTTCAGCAAAGTCTCAGGATACAAAATCAATGTGCAAAAATTATAAGCATTCTTATACACCAATAACACACAAACAGAGAGCCAAATCATGAGTGAACTCCCACTCACAATTGCTACAAGAGACTAAAATACCTAGGAATACAACTTACAAGGGACATAAAGGACCTCTTCAGGGAGAACTACAAACCACTGCTCAATGAACTAAGAGAGATGGAGAAACAGATGGAGAAATATTCCATGCTCATAGTTAGGAAGAATCAATATTGTGAAAATGGCCCTACTGTCCAAAGTAATTTATAGATTCCATGCTATCTCCATCAAGCTACCATTGGTTTTCTCCACAGAATTAGAAAAAACTACTTTAAATTTCATGTGGAACCAAAAAAGAGCCTGCATAGCCAAGACAATCCTAAGCAAAAAGAACAAAGCTGAAGGCATCATACTACCTAACTTCAAACTATACGACAAGACTACAGTAATCAAAACAGCATGGTACTGGTACCAAAACAGATATATAGACCAATGGAACAGAACAGAGGCCTCAGAAATAACACCACACATCTACAACCATCTTATCTTTGACAAACCTGACAAAAACAAGCAATGGGGAAAGGAGTCCCTATTTAATAAATGGTGTTGGGAAACTGGCTAGCCCTATGTAGAAAACTGAAACTGGATCCTTTCCTTACACCTTATATAAAAATTAACTCAAGACAGATTAAAGACTTAAACATAAGACCTAAAATCATAAAATCCCTAGAAGAAAACCTAGGCAATACCATTCAGGACATAGGCATGGGCAAAGACTTTATAACTAAAACAAAAGCAATGGTAACAAAAGCCAAAATTGACAAATGGGATCTAATTAAACTAAAGAGCTTCTGCACAGCCAAAGGAACTAGCATCAGAGTGAACAGAAAACCTACAGAATGGGAGAAAAATTTTGCAATCTATCCATCTAACAAAGGGCTAATATCCAGAATCTACAAAGAACCTAAATAAATTTATAAGAAAAAAACAATGGGATCAAAAAGTGGGCAAAGGATATGAACAGACATTTCTCAAAAGAAGACATTTATGCAGCCAACAAACATATGAAAAAAAGCTCATCATCACTGGTTATTAGAGAAATGCAAATCAAAACCACAGTAAGATACCATCTTACACCAATTAGAATGGTAATCATTGAAAAGTCAGGAAACCTCATGGTGGTGAGGGTGTGGAGACATAGGAACGCTTTTACACTGTCGGTGGGAGTATAAATTAGTTCAACCATTGTGGAAGACAGTGTGGTGATTCCTCAAGTATCTAGAACCAGAAATACCATTGGACCCAGCAATCCCATTACTGGGTATATACCCAAAGGATTATAAATCATTCTACTATAAAGACACATGCACACATATGTTTATTGCATCACTGTTCACCATAGCAAAGATTTGGAACCAACCCAAATGCCCATCAATGATAGACTGGATAAAGAAAATGTGGCACATACACACCATAAAATACGACGCAGCCATAAAAAGGATGAGTTCACGTCCTTGGCAGACACACGGATGAAGCTGGAAACCATCATTCTCAGCAAAGTAACACAGGAACAGAAAACCAAACACTGCATGTTCTCACTCATAAGTGGGAACAGAATAATGAGAACACATGGACACAGGAAGGTGAACATCACACACTGGGGCCTGTCAGGGGGTAGAGGGCCAGGGAGGGACAGCATTATGAGAAATTCGTAACGTAGATGACTGGTTGATGGGTGCAGCAAACCACCATGGCATGTGTATAGCTATGCAGCAAACCTGCGCGTTCTGCGTGTGTATCCCGGAACTTAAAGTAGAAACAAATAAAATCAATACGTGATTTAATGGGGATATCTGGGTATGTTTTGGGTTTTTTTGTTTCTTTGGGTTTCTTTTTAAATAGGAGAATCCTTCTGCAAAAAGAGTAATTTGCCTTTATTTGGTTTGCAGATTTGGATTTTCTGAATTACAGCATATTGGGTTTTCTTAATTATATCTGTAATTTGAACTACTGTGTTTTTAGTGACAGTGTCCTAAATGCCTACAGATGGCATTTACACTGTGTGAACACGGATTCTGTGGTACCTAGAAAGAAAGCAACCAGTATTTCTTTAGCACCTATGTGCTGGTCACTGCTGAAGCCGATCACATGCTCCATTTCCTTTACGCTTCACGAAGACTCTGCCACATGTGTTGTGTTGCCCCATGAGGTGCAAGTGGTTAAAGAAGCTGAAGTACCAGCTGTTGAATACGGGCAGGAAGAAAAACGACTTTTTCTGACTCGAAGGCAAGTGCTTTTCCCAACTCGGGAAGCATGAGGATTTTCTCATCATTGAAAAACTAAAATGGAGAAACTTCATCCTTTACCCATCTATTCCCCAGACCAAAGACCTTCAGGATATCCAAATTGTAGGCTGACATGAAAACATTTGATATTGGCTGGGTGTGGTGGCTCATGCCTGTAATCCCAGCACTTTGGGAGGCTGAGGCGGGCGGATCACCTGAGGTCAGGAGTTCAAGACCAGCCTGGCCAAGATGATGAAACCCCATCTCTACTAAAAATACAAAAATTAGCAGGGCATGGTGGCATATGCCTGTAATCCCAGCTACTCAGAAGGCTGAGGCAAGGGAATCACTGAAACCTGGGGGCAGAGGCTGCAGTGAGCCGAGATTGCAGCACTGTACTCCAGCCTGGGCAACAGAGCAAGACTCTAAAAAAAAAAAAAAAAAAAAAAAAAAAAAGAAAGGAAACGTTTGGTATTAACCCAGCCACCCTTTTCCACAGAGGAAGAGGAAGCTGGGTTGGACAGGCAGAAATCACAATGAGGCCAGCCTCTCCCCAAGGAACTGGAAGCCTGAACTGGCCTCTGCCAGGCAGTGCAGGACCCGAGCCCAGAGGGGACTGCCATAGAAAGTGGTCTAGGTATTCTGATCCCCTGCTGGGCCCTGGCACTGCCCACTGCTCACTGAGGCTGTTTCCTCGTCTGAGGCGTGAGCCTGCTGCTACTGCCTGAACAGCAAGGCGGCCAGCAGCGGTAGGGTGGTGCTGGCAGGCTCTGGACCCCTTATCATTTCGACTTTCCTAATCCATGGACACCCTCTCAGGTGTAAGCACCATCCCTTCACCTACACACACCTTGAAAACCGGGAAGGACTTTTTTTAAGATGAAAATTTCATTTCCAGGCTCTTACCTGGATACAACATTCTTGGGCTCCCTGATGTGGTAAGGACCGTGGGGAGGCCAGGGCTATGCAGGCGTGGGGTGGGTGTGAGACAGGACAGGAATGCACCTCGGGAACCCCTGCTTCCCCAGAGGCCTTGCTGGCTGTGAGGCTGCGGCCCTCATTCCACAGCCTCCCGGACCCTCCCTCACAGCTCGGAGGAGGCGGCGGCCACTCCTGCCACCAACAGCTGCTCTTGGGCACCTGAGGAGCTGAAGGAGCCAGAAGCCACTGGGCCTGGACTTGGCTCCCACCTCTGCTGCTGGCAGACTTTGGGACACAGCAGACAACTAACTAAGCTCTCAGAAAAGGGGTGCTGCCACCCCTTACTTCAAATAGCTGCAGGGAGATTAGAAGTTAATTAGAAGAAGGGCCTACAGATCAGTGATTTGCCAACACTGAAATGTCAGTCACAGTCACCCACAGGGTGTAACACAAAGGTGCCAAGTCCCCCTCATCTCTGATTCAGTGAGTTTGGGGTGCGGCCCAAAGGGTTTGCATTTCCATCACATTCCCTGGTGACGCCCGTGCTGCTGGCCCACGGGCCATACTTGGAGTGGCACTGCCACTGCTGACAGTTCATGTCCTGTTCCTGTCCTCTCACTGCCAGTGTCCACAGGGCTGGCAGCAGGGCCGGCTCCCCACCCGCTCCTGACCAGCCTTGAGGATAGAAGATGTCCCTAATCACAGTCTTCCCATGGCAGACACGGGGCCATGATCAGGACCCACGCCCTCCTCCCCTAACCACATCCTCACCCTGGCGGACATACAAAATGGTGTTAACCCTGGCACAACATCACCTGCTGAATGAATCCCCCAAGGAGTTTCAGAAAAATATGAATCTGGCACCTGAACCACAGACACTGTGACTCAGCAGGTGCCAGGGCGGGCCCAGCCACCACTCTTGTTCCTAAGCACCCAGGGAGTTCCCAGGCAGGCTGGCCCTGGAGAAACCCTGCTCTCCCTTTCCATGTCTGGCCCTTGAGGCAATGGAAGAACAAAGGCCCGTGGCCTCTCAGATTGGCTTCAGCTGATGCACAAACAGCTCCTAAAACTCCTTAGATTCTTATAGAGTAAGGTGGGGATATAAATTAGTAAATCAACAGCTAAGTTAGATCCATGCTTAGCTTTTAAACCTCAAAAAAGAAACCCTCATTAGAATTCTTTTGGTCAATATTTCACTTCCAGGTTTTATTTCCAGATCCTATACTTTTTATGTAATCACACTAAAAAGACGATTTAATATTCAGCATTCACAGTGACGCTTGCAGGCACTGGCCAGTCATTTTGTGTAATTCTTTGATGTCTGAATCCCCCTTTTTCTCTGTTCCTGGAGCAGTGCTTATCAGCGGTGTTAAGTGAATAAAGGCTTCAAACCTATTTTAAATGGTTCCCAAAACTCATATTTTATCTTATTGGGCAATTTTCTGTGTTCCAACTGTGACATGGTAAAGCCCCATAAACTGCATACCTCAACCACACCTCGGCTTTCTGCTGAAACTGCTCTCTGTAACCCTAATGTGACACGCAAGCCGTCCGAACCCATGCCATCTTGGCCCCTGCGACTTGTAATAGGTAACTAAGGTCTGTAATTTCCACCCTACCCAGGCAAAGTGTAAACTAATGCTTATCTTGACTTCTGTGAACCACTTAAGTGACAATCGGAATGTCCGAAGCCGCTCACCCTCATCTCCGCCCAGGAGGTGATTTACTGAATGTCCAAAGTCCACTGGTGCTCGGGATGTCTGAAGCCCTTCACCCCCAACCCCCCTCACCCTGACCTCCGAGGTGGTTTATAGGCATCAAAGGCCTTAACACCTTCCTTTCAAGGCCACGGGTTGGAGAGACACGAAGTCCTCCGTGGCCACTGGCAATAAAGACCCTGCAATTTGGCATACTTTGGTCTTGGTGTTGACTTTCTATGCTCGCTCCAGTACAACACAAGGTCATTCCATGACAACTGGGTAGTTAGCTTATCTCCAACTTTTCGTTCTGTGAATTAATGCTTCAATGCTGCTCCTGAATTTTGAGTGGGAGCTCAAAGGTTTGGCCTCTCACTGAAGTCTTGTCTAGCAGGAGTGGTGATAAAAGTGTTGTCCAAATAAAGTCTTGCCCTCATAGCAAAGGAAAGCAGGAAACTTTCAAACACAGGGGCATCGCCAGATGGCCCTTGGCTGTTCCCAATAACCAGGCATGTTCCCAGAAGTGGGGCTATGGCCGTTTTCAGGAGACATTTCCCATAGTGCCCTTGGAGATGGCTTATGGCAAAGAAAAAGCAAAACTGGGTTTGGCTCTTCCTAGTGGAGAGAGCTGGCACTTTCTGGGTCCCAGACCACCCATCTGTGTTTGTGCATGCCAGAAACTGTCCCTGGGAGGCCAAAACCCGCACAAGGCCCCTGTAGATGAGGGAGGGAGTGGAAAAGAAGCAGTGAGGGCCCCTTGGCCTAGGTAGGTGTGAGGGGTGGCCAGGGAAGAGGGCAGAACAGCTCTAGCTCCTTCCACGCCCTTCAAGAACAGGGCTGCTGGGTATGGACAAGTGAGCTCCCAGGCAGGGTGTGTGGCAGGGGTCATCCTGTGAGTAGCTGCTCCCTGGAGGCATTGGGGGATTCAGAGGCCATCTGGGGCTGCAGCTGATCCCCTCTTAGTGCCCACACATGGCTCTCTAAAAAGACCCTGACGGGCCAGGCATGGTGGCTCATACCTATATTCCCAGCAGTTTGGGAGGCTGAGGTGGGAGGATTGCTTCAGGCCAGGAGTTCAAGATCAGTGTAGGCAATAGTGAGACTGTCTCTAGGAAAAATATTTTAAAAATTAGCCAGTAGGGGTAGTGTGTGCCTGTAATCCTAGCTACTTAGGAGGCTGAGGCAAGAGGGTGACTTCAGCCCAGGGGTCAAGGCTGGGTGAGTTATGATCATGCCACTGCACTGCAGCCTGGGCAACAGAGTGAGACCCTGTCTTAAAAAAATAGACCCTGGCTTTATTATCAACAGATTTGCCTCTGCAGACTTTGTGGAATGTGAACCAGTCCATATAAGCAGTTAAAAAACAAAAAGCAGATCCCACCGGCTTATCCCCAGAGAAGCAACATAGATGCTTATCCTGGCCCTGCCCCATATGCCGTCCATGGGTCCACAGCGCCCTAGAGGGACACTGTCACCCAGCACGGTCCAGGGCTGTCACCCAATGGCTCTGTGATTCCCTTCAGTTGCTCTGTTTCAGAGCTGTGAGAATGCCCCCTCCCTCCAAGGTACCCTCTGTCACATGCCCTGTGTTTCCCAAAGTCCTCCCGTGCTCACAGCCTTTTCTCCTCTGTTTCCAGTCCTGACCCCATGGCTAAGCCCTGTCCCTGAGCCAGGCTGGAGAGCTGATTCCTGCAGCTCTCTCCTCCTCCTGTCTCTCTAACCCTGGGAACCATAGCCTCCACCCCAAAACCTCATTATTCACAGAAGATCACATATGTCACCATCCCCCTCCACATAAAACGTTCAGAAACAGGAAAATCTACCAAGACAGAAAGTAGATTGGCAGTTGCCTGGGGCAGGGTGGGAGCCACGATTAACTATAAATGGGTATGAAGGATCTAGGTGAGATGATGGAGGTGAACCTGGATTACGGTAAGGGTACATAGTCCAGTTAGCTTGCCAAAAACCATTGAACTGTGCACTTAAGTTGGGTGAGTTTTGTGGTATTTAAATTATAAAAGTAATATATCACATAAATTATATATTATTATAAATAGTATATAAATTATAAGTTGTATATATATTATACTTCAATAAAGTTGTTTAGTAAAAGTTCTCATCAATGCCCCTACTTACTCAGATCTACTTATTTTTTTTATTTTTATTTTTTTTTGAGATGGAGTCTCACTCTATTGTCCAGGCTGGAGTGCAGTGGCGTGATCTCAGCTCACTGCAACCTCCGCCTCCCAGGTTCAAGCGATTCTCCTGCCTCAGCCTCCCAAGTAGCTTGGACTACAGGCATGTGTCACCACACCCAGCTAATTTTTGCACTTTGAGTAGAGACAGGGGCTTCACCATATTGGCCAGGCTGGTCTTGAACTCATGACCTTGTGATCCTCCTGCCTCAGCCTCCCAAAGTGCTGGGATTACAGCCATAATTCACCACGCCAGGCCAGATCTACTTAAATATCAGTGTGGGCTCAGCTGAGCCTCCTGCTTTGTTCCAATTTTGTATGTGGAGGTTATCTGTATTTTTTCACAGGGAAACTGAGGCACTGAGCAGTGCAATGATTGCCCCAGTCAGTCAACAGGTATTCCAATAGATACTGAGTTGCACAATCTGGGGCCAAATAACAGTGGGCACTTGGGGGAAGAAAGCACATGGTGGTGGAGAGGGAGGGAACATCATTTATTCAATTTATCTGGACACGGTAGCAGGTCTCGGCACACTGTCTCAGTCTCCGGTGTCATGGGCAATGCTGCCTCGGGATCTGAAACCTCCAGTGGGGGC
>NW_016107665.1:1690973-1736448 GCF_001604975.1 Cebus imitator
TGCAATGGCGCAATCTCGGCTCACCGCAACCTCCGCCTCCTGGGTTCAGGCAATTCTCCTGCCTCAGCCTCCTGAGTAGCTGGGATTACAGGCACGCGCCACCATGCCCAGCTGATTTTTTGTAGTTTTAGTAGAGACGGGGTTTCACTATGTTGACCAGGATGGTCTCGATCTCTTGACCTCGTGATCCACCCGCCTCGGCCTCCCAAAGTGCTGGGATTACAGGCGTGAGCCACCGCGCCCGGCCCTCTAAGACATACTTCTTTTGCACTTCAACATCTCTGAACAGGATGTGCCTTATAACAGCTGGCGGCAGGCAGCAGGCGGTTGTGATGGAGCTGGCTCACTTTTACTCCTGCATCAAACTTGCAGAATATTGTCAGAAGATGGGAGAAACATCTCAGAGAATGGTGGAGTGCATTTTATGTATTATTATTATTTTTAAGGGAGAGTACTAGAGCCTGCGGGACAGCTACTCTCTTGGCTGTCTGCAAATGACTGAACCTTGCTAACATGTTTTTAAAGAAACGTGGCATCATCAACACTCTCAATGTCAAAGGATCATATTGTGCAAAAAAAGAAAAAAACAAAAGGCACCCATGTCTCTGTGGCAGAAAGTCACTCTAAAAAGTCAAGAAAAATTCTTCCAGTAGATACATATGACGGTGGTCTTAGAGGTGGCAGTACATGGGAACTTTCTAGATATTAAATGAGATGAGCTCATGAGACATCAACGCAATTCCTGGCTCATAGTTAGCGCTCCGGTACTCTGTGGGCCAGCCATGGGCCAGGTGCAGAAAATCCAAGGACGAACAAACAGGGAGTCTGCCCTCAGGAAGCGCACAGTCTAGCAGGAAGATGAGTCAGGTGCAGAGAAAACAAAGAGCAGGACGTGAGCCTTACAGAGCGTAACTGGTCATCTTTGAACTGTCTTTCCTCAAAGTTTAGAGAAAACCAGAAAATTTCTGTGCAGGCCAAATGCCTCTGAGTGGGGCTGACAGGACGATTCAAGCCCCTCACAGCGGCAGGGGCCCCTGGCAGAAGCTAGCTGCACAGGGCACCATGCAGACTGGAATGAATGAAACCCAGACACTCCTGCCTGGTATGGTTCAGAGGCTTTTTGTGTGCCCAACGAACCCCACTTGCCACAATGGGCAGAGATTTGTCCCAAAATCAATTATAGGTACAAAGTTCTTTCTAGAAAACATATTATTGAAAAACTTGTTTTTCTGAATTACATTCTGCTCAGTGTAATAGATATTATTAAATATTAGTTGAAATGAGTGAGTACACTGTGTCAAAGTATGACGGTCATAGGAGCACCAGCAGGGAAAGGGCGTTATACTGAGAAATAACAGTTCTCATACTTAACATTTAACTACTAACCTTTTTGATAATAAAATTATCGTAACAATAATATTTATTTAATACAATTGCAGATTTCTTCTGGAATCTCAAAGCTCAGTGGGGACTTTTGGCTTTAGCCTCAACTTTAGCCAAATATAGATGTTTAACAATTTAGGCTTTTGCAATCTGGCCAACTGCCCATGTAGAGCACCTCTATGCTCTTACCAGGGAAATGGGAGGCAGGAGACCCTGCCTGGACTGGTTTTAGTTCCCTGACTCCTCTGCTCTTTCCTGCCTTCCTGCCTACCCCACTTCCTAGATAAGTAATTGGGCTAAGGATGGACAAGTGCCTCAAACCAGGCTAAAGCCCTTCCCCATAATTTTTCTAAATGGAACCAGCAGGGAAAAACCTCTTTTTCTTTTCTTTTTTTTTTGAAACCTGAGAGGGATTTGACCTCAGAGCTGCTTCTGAAAGCTTTGTTCCTGGGCATGCAGGAAAAAATCAGGCAGGAAAGAAAAAAAGAAAGAGAATTTGTTCCCAGGATCTCAGAGCGGCCCTGCCTCCCATAGCGCTTCCTTCCTGGTTCTGTGAGTGAGACCAAGTTCCTTCCAAGAAATTCTCCACTTATATTGGTCTCAGTTGAATTTTTGTTGATTGTTACCAAATTAAGCCATGATGAATGTAGCTAGTACAGGGCATGGCACAGTCTTGCACATGCCAAGCCTGTGACTGTTGCCAAGCACTTGTCTCCTTCTGTGCCCCTGGAGTCAGGGCAGCGCCTTGCACAGGTAGATAGTTAGAAAGGTTGACCAAGTCTCCTGACCAAGTCTACATAACAACCAGCTAACAATAGGATGACAGGACCAAATCTGCATATATCATTATTAATGTTGAAACTAAATGGGTTAGACAACTCACTTAAAAGACACGGAATGGGAAGTTGGAATAAAGAAGTAAGACCCAACTATATTGTCTTCAAAAGACCCATCTCACATGCAGGGACATCCCCAGGCTCAAAGAAAAGGGATGGAGAAAGATCTATCAAGCAAATGGAAAACAAAAAAGAGCAGAGGTCCTTATTCTCATTTCAGACAAAACCAACTTTAAATCAACAATGATCAAAAAGGACAAAGAAGGGCTTTACATAATGATAAAGTGTTCAATTACAAGAAGACTTAACTATCCTGAATATATGTGCCCCCAACACTGGAGCCCAAGATTCATAAAACAAGTTCTTAGAGACTTACGAAAAGACTTAGATAACCACACGGTGAAAGTGGTAGACTTCAACACCCCACTGACAGTGTTGGAAGCTCACTGAGGCAGAATACTATTAATAACAAAGATATTTTTGACCTAACTTGATACTTGATCAAATGGACTTAATAGACATCTACAGAACATTCTACCCAACAAAACCCAGAATATATATTCTTCTCATCTGCACATGACACATACTCTAAAAGTGACCACACCCTTAACCGTAAAGCAATTCTCAAGAAATTCAAAAAAATCAAAATCATACCAACTACACTCTCAGACCACAGTACAATAAAAATAGAAATAAATACCAAGATCTCTCCAAACCATACAATTAAATGGAAATTAAGCAGTCTGCTTCAGAATGACTTTTGTGTAAATAATGAAATTAAAACATAAATGAATTCTTTGAAACAAATGAAAACAAAGATACAACATACCAGAATCTCAAAGCTAAAACAGTGTTAAGAGGCATGTTTATAGCACTAAAGGCCTGCACAAGAAGTTAGAAAGGCTCCAATTAATAAGCAAAGACATCTAGAAGAACTGGAAAAATAAGAACAAACCAACTCCAAAGATAGCAGAAGAAAAGAAATAACCAAAATCAGAGCTGAAGTAAGCAACATGGAAATGAGAAAAAACATACAAAAGATCAACAAAACCAAAAGTTTAATATCCCTCATGAATACAGATGCAAAAATTCTCAATAAAATACTAGCAAACTGAATCCAGCAGCATAAAGCTAATCCACCATGATCAAGTAGGCTTTATGTCTGGGATGCAAGGTTGGTTCAACATAGCAAATCAAAAAATGTGACTTATCACATTAACAGAACTAAAAACAAAACTGCATGATCATCTCAATAGATGCAGAAAAGGCTTTCCATAAATTCAACATCCCTTCGTGTTAAAAAATCCTCAACAAACTAGGCATCAAAGGTACATACCTCAACATAATAAGAGCCGTCTCCAACAAACCCCCAGCCAACATCATATTGAACAGGCAATACTGCCATTCAGAACCAGCACAAGGCAAGGATGCCCACTCTCATTACTCCTACTCAACATGGTACTGGAAGTCCTAGCCAGAGCAATCAGGCAAGAGAAAGAAATAAAAGGCATCCATAAAAGAGGAGAGGAGATCAGACTCTCTCTTTAAGACAACACGATACTTTACCTAGAAAACCCCCTATTCTTTACCAAAGGCAAATATCTTCAGTGAAGTTTCAGTATACAAAATGAATGTACAAAAATCAGCAGCATTTCTATACAGCAATGATATCTAAGCTAAAAGCCATATCAAAAATTCAACCCCATTCATAATAGCCACAAAAAGAGTAAAATACCTAGAAGTACAGCTAACCAGAGAGGTAAAAGATATCTAGGGCAAGACTTACAGAACACTGCTCAAATAAATCAGGGACAACACAAACAAACAGAAAAACATTCCATGCTTGTGGATAGAAAGAATCAATGTTGTTAAAATGACCATACTGCCCAAAGCTATTTACAGATTCAGTGCTATTGCCATCAAACTACCAATGACATTTTTCACAGAATTATACATCATTATTCTAAAATGTATTCAAAGCCGATAAAAAAGAGCCCAAATAGCCAAAGTAATCTAAGCCATAAGAACAAAGCTGGAGGCATCACACTACCTGACTTGAAACTGTATTACAGTAACTAAAACAGCATGGTACTGGTACAAAAATAGACATATAGACCAAAGGAATAGGTTAGAGAACCCAGAATTAAAGCCATATGCCTACAACAATCTGGTCTACAACAAAGCAAACTAAAACAAGCAGTGAGGAAATGACTTCCTATTCAGTAAATGCTGCTGGCATAGTTGGCTACCATATGCAGAAGGTTGAAACTGGACCCCTACCTTTCACCATATACAAAAATCAACTCAAGATAGATTGAAGACTTAAATGTAAAACCTAAAACTCTAAAGACTCTAAAAGAAAATCTAGGAAAGACCATTCTGGACATGGGCTGAGGCAAAGCCTTCATGATGAAGACTCTAAAAGCAACTGCAACAAAAACAAAATACCAGTCTGGGCAACATGGCAAAACCCCATCTCTACAAAAAAAATTTTTAATTAGCCAGGCATGGTGGCAAGCATCTGTAGTTCCATCTATTCAAGAGGCTGAGGTGGGAAGATTGCTTGTACCCAGGAGATCGAGGCTGCAGTGAGCTGTGATCACACCACTGCATTCCAGCCTGGGTGACAGAGCAAGACTCTGTCTCAAAAANAAAAAAAAAAAAAAAAAAAAAAAAATGACAACTGAGACCTAATTAAACTAAAGAGCCTCTGCACAGCCAAAGAACCTGTTAATATGGTAAATAGACAATCTACAGAATGGGAGAAAATATTAGCACATTGTGCATCCAGTAAAAGTATAATATCCAGAATCTATAAGAAACTCAAACAAATCAACAAGCAAAAAACAACCCCATTAAAAAATGCACAAAGGACATGAACAGACACTTCTCAAAAGAAGACATACACCTTGGGAGGACAAGGTGGGCAGATCATGAGGTCAGAAGTTCAAGACCATCTTGACTAACATAGTGAAACCCCATCTCTACTGAAAATACAAAAATTAGCTGGGTGTGGTGGCACACTCCTGCAGTCTCCGCTACCTGGGAGGCTGAGGCAGGAGAATCACTTGAACCTGTAGTCCTAGCTACCTGAGAGGTTTAGGTTGCAGTGAGCTAAGATTGTGCTACTGCACTCCAGCCTGGGTGACAGAGTGAGACTCCATCTCAAAATAAGTAAATAAATAAATAAATAAATAAATGAGACATACATTGCACATGCAACCAATAAGCATATACAAAAATGCTTAATATTACTAACCATTAGAAAAATGCAAATCAAAACCACAATGAGATACCAATAATCAAAAAAATAACAGATGCTAGTGAGGTCATAGAGAAAAGGGAACACTTATACAATGCCAGTGGGAATGTAATTAGTTCAGCCACTGTGGAAAGCAATATGGATTTTTCTCAAATAACTTAAAATAGAACTACCATTCCATCTAGCAATTCATACCTAAAGGTATATAAACCATTCTACCATAAAGACACAAGCATATGTATGTTCATTGCAGCGCTATTCACAGTAGCAAAGACATATAGTCAATCTAGAGGTCCATCAGTGGTGGACTTAATAAAGAAAATGTGGTACATTGACACCATGGAATACTGTGCAGCTGGGAAAAGAAAATTAGATCATGCCCTTTGCAAAAACATGGTTGGAGCTGGAGGCCATAAACCTAAGTGAATTAATGCAGGAATAAAAAACCAAATACCACATGTTCTTCATTATAAGTGAGAGCTAAACACTGAGTACACACGGACACAAAGAAGAGAATAATGGACACTGGGGCTTATTTCAGCGTAAAGGTGAGAGGAGGGTGAGAACTGAAAAACCACCTAGATGACTGGCAAGATGACTGAACAGGAACAGCACTGGTGTGCAGCTCCCAGTGAGGTCAACACAGAAGGAAGGTGATTTCCACTTTTCCAACTGAGGTACCTGGTTCATCTCATTGAGACTGGTTGGACAGTGGGTACAGCCCAAGGAGGGCAAGCTGAAGCAGGGTGGGGCGTTGCCTCATCAAGGGGTCATGGAACTCCCTCTCCTAGCCAGGAGAAGCCATTAGGGTCTGTACCCTGCACTCCAGCCCAGATACTGCACTTTTCCCATGGACTTTGCAACATGCAGACTGGGAGATTCCCTCCAGTACCTATACACCACCAGGTCCCTGGGTTTCCAACACAAACTGGGTAGCAATTTGGGCAGACACCAAGCTAGCTGCAGCAGTTTTTTTTGTTGTTGTTGTCATACCCCAGTGGCACCTGGAATGCCAGTGAGACAGAAATGTTCACTCCCCTGGAAAGAGGGCTGAAGCCAGGGAGCCAAGTGGTCTGACTCAGTGGGTCCCTCCCCCATGGAGACCAGCAAGCTAAGATCCACTGGCTTGAAATTTTCTCAGCCAGCAAAGTGGTCTGAGCTCGACCAGGGATGCACAAGCTTGGTGGGGGGAGGGGCATCCACCATTGCTGAAGCTTGGGTAGGCGATTTTAACCTCTTGGTGTAAACAAAGCCACTGGAAAGTTCGAACTGGGTGGAGCCCACCACAGCTCAGCAAGGCGGCTGCAGGTAGACTGTCTCACTAGATTCCCTCCTTGCTGGGCAGGGATCTCTGAAAAAAGACAGCAGCCCACCAAGGATTTATAAATAAAGCCCCTACCTTCCTGATAAGGGGTGATTGTGGGCACAGCTTCAGCAGACTTAAATGTCCCTGTCTGGCAGCTCTGAAGAGAGCAGTAGATCTCCCAGCACAGCATTCAAGCTCTGATAAGGGACAGACTGTTTCCTTAAGCAGATCCCTGGCACCCATGTATCCTAACTGGGAGACACCTCCCAATAGGGGCTGACAGACACCTCATACAGGAGAGTTCTGGCTGGCATCTAGTGGGTACCCCTCTGGGATGAAGCTACCAGAGGAAGGAACAGGCAGCAATATTTGCTGTTCTACAGCCTCTGCTGGTGATACCCAGGCAAACAGGGTCTGGAGTGGACCTCCAGCAAACTCCAGCAGACCTGCAGCAGAGGGGCCTGACTATTGGTAGGAAAACTAACAAACAGAAAGGAATATTTTCAACATCAGGAAAAAAGGATGTCCACTCAGAGATCCCATCAAAAGGTCACCAACTTCAGGGACCAAAGGTAGATAAATCCACGAAGATGGGGAGATACCAGTGCAAAAAGGCTGGAAATTCCAAAGCCCAGAATGCCTCTTCTCCTCCAAAGGATCACAACTCCTCGCCGGGAAGAGAACAAAACTGGACAGAGAATGAATTTGACGAACTGACAGCAGCAGACTTCAGAAGTTGGGTAATAACAAACTCCTCCAAGCTAAAGGAATATGTTTTAACACAATGCAAGGAAGCTAAGAACCTTGAAAAAAGGTTAGACAAATTGCTAACTAGAATGACCAGTTTAGAGAAGACCATAAACGACCTCATGGAGCTGAATAACACAGCATGAGAACTTCATGAAGCATACACAAGTTTCAATAGCTGAATTTATCAAGAGGAAGAAAGGATATCAGAGACTGAAGATCAACTCAATGAAATAAAGTGTGAAGACAAGATTAGAGAAAAAAGAATGAAAAGAAACGAAAAAAGCCTCCAAGAAATATGGGAGTATGTGAAAAGACAAAGTCTATGTTTGATCGGTGTACCTCAAAGTGACAGGAAGAATGAAATCAAGTTGGAAAACACTCTTCAGGATATTATCCAGAAGAACTTCCCCAACCTAGCAAGACAGGCTAACATTCAAATTCAGGAAATACAGAGAACACCATAAAGATACTCCCTGAGAAGAGCAACCCCAAGAGCAACCACAATCGTCAGATTATTCAAGGTTGAATGAAGGAAAAAAATGTTAAGTGCAGTCAGAGAGAAAGGTCGGGTTACCCACAAAGGGAAGCCCATTAGACTAACAGTGGATCCCTCTGCAGAAACCCTACAAGCCAGAAGAGAGTGGGGGCCAATATTTAACATTCTTAGAGAAAAGAATTTTCAGCCCAGAATCTAATATCTAGCCAAACTAAGCTTCATAAGTGAAGGAGAATAAAATCCTTCACAGACAAGCAAATGCTGAGATTTGTCACCACCAGGCCTGCTTTACAAGAGCTCCTGAAGGAAGCACTAAACATGGAAAAGAACAACCAGTACTAGCCACTGTAAAAACATACCAACTTGTAAAGACCATCGACGCTATGAAGAAACTGCAACTAACAAGCAAAATAACCAATTAGCATCATATGGCAGGATCACATTCACACATAACAATATTAACCTTAAATGTAAATGGGCTAAATGCCCCAATTAAAAGACAAAGACTGGCATATTGGATAAAAAGTCAAGACCCATCAGTGTGCTGTATTCAGGAGACCCATCTCACATGCAAAGAAACACATAGGCTCAAAATAAAGGGATGGAGGAATATTTACCAAGCAAATGGATAGAAAAATAAAAAAGCAGGGCTGCAATCCTAGTCTCCGATAAAACAGACTTTAAACCAACAAAAATCAAAAGAGACAAAGAAGGGCATTACATAATAGTAAAGGGATCAGTGCAACAAGAAGAACTAACTATCCTAAATATATATGCACCCAATACAGGAGCACCCAGATTCATAAAGCAAGTACTTAGAGACCTACAAAGAGACTTAGACTCCCATACAATAATAATGAGAGATTTTAACACCCTACTGACAATATTAGACAGATCAATGAGACAGAAAATTAGCAAGCATATCCAGGACCTGAATTCAGCTCTGGACAAAGCAGACCTAATAGACATCTACAGAACTCTCCACCCCAAATTCGCAGAATATACATTCTTCTCAGCACCACATCACACTTATTCTAAAATTGACCACATAATTGGAAGTAAAACACTCTTCAGCAAATGCAAAAGAATGGAAATCATAACAAACAGTCACTTAGAACACAGTACAATCAAATTGGAACTCAGGATTAAGAAACTTACTCAAAACCACACAACTACATGGAAACTAAATAACCTGCTCCCAAATGACTACTGGATAAATAATGAAATGAAGGCAGAAAAAAGATGTTCTCTAAAACCAATGAGAATGAAAACACAATGTACCAGAATCTCTGGGGTACATTTAAAGTAGTGTGTAAAGGGAAATTTATGGCACTAAATGCCCAAGAAGAAAGAAGCAGGAAGGATCTAAAATGGACACCCTAGCATCACAATGAAAAGAACTAGAGAAGCAAGAGCAAACAAATTCAAAAGCTAGCAGAAGACAGGAAATAACTAAGATCAGAGTAAAACTGAGGGAGATAGAGACACACACAAAAAAAACCTTTCAAAAAATCCATGAATTCAGGAGCTGGTTTTTTGAAAAGATTGAAAAAATAGATAGACTGCTACCCAGGCTAGTAAAGAGGAGAAAAAAATCAAACAGATGCAATAAAAATGACAAAGGGAGTAACAACACTGATCCCACAGAAATACAAACTACCATCAGAGAATACTATAAACACCTCTATGCAAATAAACCAGAAAATCTAGAAGAAATGGATAAACTCCCGGACACTTACACCCTCCTGAGACTAAACCAGGAAGAAGTTGAATCCCCAAACAGACCAGTAACAAGTTCTGAAATTGAGGCAGCAATTAATAACCTACTGACCAAAAAAAGTCCAGGACTAGATGGTTTCACAGATGAATTCTACCAGATGTACAGAGAAGAGTTGGTATCATTCCTTCCGAAACTACTCCACACAACAGAAAAAGAGGGAATCCTCCCTAACTCATTTTATAAGGCCAACATCATCCTGATACCAAAACATGGCAGAGACAAACCAAAAAAAGAAAATTTCAGGCCAATATCCCTGATGAACATCGATGCAAAACTCCTCAATAAAATGCTGGCAAACTGAATCCAACAGCACATCAAAAAGCTTCTTCACCACGATCAAGTTGGCTTCATCCCTGGGATGGCAAGGCTCGTTCAACATATGCAAATCAATAAACGTAATCCATCACATAAACAGAAACAATGACAAAAACCCTATGATTATCTCAATAGATACAGAGAAGGTCTTCAACAAAATTCAACAGCCCTTCATACTAAAAACTCTCAATAAACTAAGTACTGATGGAACATATCTCAAAATATCAAGAGCTATTTATGACAAACCCACAGCCAATACCATACTGAATGGGCAAAAGCTGGAAACATTCCCTTTGAAAACCAGCACAAAACAAGGATGCCCTCTCTCACCACTCCTATCATTATAGTATTGGACATTCTGGCCAGGTAAATTAGGCAAGAGAAAGAAATAAAGAGTATTCAGTTAGGAAAAGAGGAAGCCAAATCGTCTCTGTTTGCAGATGACAGGATCGTATATTTAGATGACCCCATCATCTCAGCTCAAAATCTCCTTAAGCTGATAAGCAACTTCAGCAAAGTCTCGGGATACAAAATCAATGTGCAAAAATTACAAGCATTCCCAAACATCAATAAGAGATAGCCAAATCATGAGTGAACTCCTACTCACAATTGCTACAAAGAGACTAAAATATCTAGGAATACAACTTACAAGGGACATGAAGGACCTCTTCAAGGAGCTACAAACCACTGCTCAAGGCAATAAGAGAGGACACACACAGATGGAAAAGCATTCCATGCTCATGGTTAGGAAGGATCAATATCATGAAAATTGCCATACTGCCCAAAGTAATTTATAGATTCCATGCTATACCATCAAGCTACCATTGACTTTCTTCAAAGAATTAGAAAAAACTACTTTCAATTTCATGTGGAACCAATAAAGAGCCTGCATAACCAAGACAATCCTAAGCAAAAAGAATAAAACTGGAGTCACCATGCTACTCGACTTGACTTCAAACTATACTACAAGGCTACAGTAATCAAAACAGCTTGGTACTGGCACCAAAACAGATATATAGACCAGTGGAACAGAACAGAGGCCTCACAAATAATACCACACATCTACAACCATCTTATCTTTGACAAACCTGATAAAAACAGGCAATGGGGAAAGGATTCCCTATTTAATAAATGATGCTGGGAAAACTGGCTAGCCATATGCAGAAAGCTGAAACTGGATCCCTTCCTTTCACCTTATATAAAAATTAACTCAAGATGGATTAAAGACTTAAATATAAGACCTAAAACCACAAAAACTCTATAAGATGCCTTTGGAAACCCCTAAGGAGTACCCCATGGGGTCCATGTCTAGCCTCAACCTAGGCCTCAAGTTTCCTAGAGAAGATGAAGATTATGGAGAAGCTGGTAAGGAAGTCATTCCCAGATCTAATAATGAAGAAGACGAAATGCCCATAAACTATTGTTAGCATTCCAAAACACCTAACGAACACCCTAGCTTCTATTCTTAATGGAACTGAAATAAGTACGAGACCAGTCAAGCAGCTGTCCAGGTCACCAATATATGAAAGCAACATTGATCTCAGTAAGAAATACAAGATGAGACCTCTGCCCTCCAACTCCTTATTTGGCTGGTTAAAAGTAAATGAAGTTGACAGCATTTACTAGGAAAAACAAGCAGGGGGGCCTGGTGTGGTGGCTCATGCTTGTAATCCCAGCATTTTGGGAGGCTGAAATGAGAGGATCTCTTGAGTCCGGGAGTTTGAGACCAACCGGGCAACATAGTGAGACCCCATGTCTGTAATAAAATAAAATAAGCCAGGCACGGTGGCACCCACCTATAGTCCTAGCTACTCATGAGGCTGAGGCTGGAGGATGCTTGAACCCAGGAGTTAGAGGCTGCAATGAACTATAATCATGCCAATGCACTCCAGTCTGGGTGACAGAGCAAGACGCTGTCTCAGAAAGGAAGGGAGGAAGGGAGGAAGGAAGGGAGGGAGGGAGGAGAAAAAAAAAGGGGGGGAAGGGGAGGGGACGAGAAATAGTTTCTGCTCTAATAATACTCTGCCTAGCCTCTTGGTTGATCACGTGAGGAACATGTCCTGGATATGGACAGAGGCACCTACAGCCCTCAGCTCGGACGATCAACAGGGACCTAGAGGGCTAATATCAGTCAGCTCAACACCAGAAAACCAGGAATGCCCGGCATAGTGCCATTCCTTGGAATGTTGTTATCCAGATTTTAAATACTGCCTCCCAGGAAGTTAACTCAGAAAATTACAAAAGCTACCAAAAAAGAAAATTAAAACTATGAAAGTCCATTTATAAAAAGAGAGAACATTTAAAATTGCACAGACAGAATTTAGCTCTACTAACATGTCAGTAACTGTGCTTGGTGAGCGAGTGAGTCTCATGTCATCCATGTACAAATGACAGAAAAATGTACAATAAAAAAAAGTTTCAAATAACTTGCAATGCACTATATAGCCCTTATTTTGAGCATACAGGAAAGCATAATGTTTTATTAAAAGAAAAATAAGCACTTTGGGAAGCTGGGGTGGGTGGATCACTTGAGGCCAGAAGTTCGAGACCAGCCTGGCCAACATGGCGAAACACCATCTCGACAAAAAATACAAAAATTAGCCAGGCATGGTGATGTGCACCTGTAATCCCAGCTACTTGGGAGGCTGAGGCACGAGAATCACTTGAACCCAGGAGGCAGAGGTTGCAGTGAGCAAGGTCGCAACCCTGCACTCCAGCCTGGGCAACAGAGTGAGACTCCATCTCAAAAACAAAAAAAGAAAAATAGTGTTACTATCTCTCCACCCCTGTGCTATATCAGTTTGGAGAGGCCTAGCAAAAGTGTATCCAAAATATATTTTAGCCTAAAACTGAAAGCCCAAGTATTAAAATAAATACTCAACAAAAGCCAAATGTCATGATCACAGCAAACCTTCTGAGATACACAAATAAACCTGTAAATTTATTTTAAATTTTAATTATTTGTATTATTTTACTATGAAAATCTTATTTTAGTTATTAAAACATTATACTTTGACATGATACAGAAAAACAAACAAGCAGAACTGTCAGTTGCTGTATTGTGCCCACAGTTGTTATACTGTGTGTTTGTATTACTAAGTAGTTGTTCACTTTTACCTGGCACATTTGATGATATCGCTAACCTTTTGACTCAAGGCAATGTAATTTTGGAAAATGTTTTCCAGTGACATGTTTTTACGATTTATAATTGTTGTAAGAAGAAGAATAGCCCACAAAGATATTCACATTTTAATAACCCAAACCTGTGAGCATATTACTTTACATGGCAAAAGGGGTTTTCTTTTCTTCTTTTCTTTTTTTGATTTTTGCAGGGTTTTTAAAAAATTTATTTTAGGTTTGGGGGTACATATCTAAGTTTGTTATATAGGCAAACTCGTGTCTCAGGGTTTTTTTGTACATACTATTTTGTCACCAGGTACTAAGCTTTGTACCCATTAGTTACTTTTTCTGCCCCTCTCCCTCTTCCCATCCTCCACACTCAAGTAGGCCCCAGTGTGTTTTGTTCCCCTCTTTGTGTCCATGTGCTCTCATTATTTAGCTCCCACTTAGAAGTAAGAACATGCACCATTTGGTTTTCTGTTCTTGTGTTAGTTTGCTAAGGATAATACCCTCCAACTCTATCCATGTTCCCACAAAAGACATGATCTTGTTCTTTATTACGGCTGCTTAGTATTCCATGCTGTATATGTACCACATTTTCTTTACCCAATCTGCCATGGATAGGCTTTTCTGTTGATTCCATGTCTGTGCTATTGTGAACAGTGCTGCAATGAATATTCATGTGCATGTGTCTTTATGGTAGAACGATTTCTATTTCCCTGGGTATACACCCAGTAATGGGATTTCTCGGTCTAATGGTAGTTCTGTTTGTTGCTCTTTGAGGAATCGCCACACTGCCTTCCACAATGGTTGAATTAATTTACGTTCTCACCAATAGTGTATAAGTGTTCCCTTGGCAAAAGGATTTTCAAGGTGTAATTAAGATACTGAAATGGGGAGATTATTCTGGATTAACTGAGTGAGCCCAATGTGATCACAGAGCCTTTATGAGGGGAAAGAGAGGCATGGAGTCAGAGAAGGAGGTGTGACAAAAGAAGAAGAGGTGAGAGAAGGAGCAAGACCGAGCAGGGTGCAGGCAGGTGGTGGTTGTTGGGGAGGACTGATTTGAAGATGCCACCGCTGGCTTTAAAGATGGAGGAGGCAGCTGAAAGCCAAGGAATGCAAGCAGCCCGCAGAAGCTGAAAAGCCAAGAAAATGGATTTTCCCCTAGAGCCTCCAGATGAAACACAACCCTGCTGATGACTCTTGTCCTCAGAAAATTTATTTTGGACTTCTGACCTCCAGATCTGTCAGATAACAAATGTATGTTAAACCATTGACTCTGTGGTTACTTTGTTATAGCAGAAATAGGAAACAAATAAAATAACTTAAGGAAGTTTTAAAAGATTTTCCTATCTTCAGCTTAAGAAAATGATTGGTGGTCTACAGCAATCATCCTGACAACTAAAAAACCCAGTCTCCAAAATTCAAAACTATAAGGAGTTATCTTCTTAAAGCATTTTTACAAAAAATGTGTTAAGAAATTTGATGATTAGGAAGATCACAGTATATTTAGGGTCCCTCATTTTTCTCTAGTACTTCTGTTTCACATTCTTAGTATTTTTTTTTTTTTTTTTTAGACAGGGTCTTGCTGTAACCCAGGCTGGAATGCAGTGGCATGATCTAGGCTCACTGCAGTGTGCACCTCCTGAGCTCAAGTGATCTTCCTACTCAGCTTTCCAAATAGCTGGGACTACAGGTGTGCACCACCATGCCCAAGTATTTATTTGTTTTTGTGTCGGTGTGTGTCAATAGGGTCTCAATATGTTGCCCAGGCTGGTCTTGAACTCCCGAGCTCAAGCCATTTGCCTGCCTTGGTCTCCCAAAGTGCTGGGATTACAGGTGTGAGCCTCTGCACCTGGCTAATAGTCTTTAATATTTCTGGATTGAAGATAATTTATCACACATGTTTACATAATTTTAGATTTTTCCCCACCTTATGAAATTTTGAGTTTGGTGGCAAAGCTGACATTCTACTTTTAATTAATCTTTAAGAAAATGTGAAGAATTTCCAAGTAGAATGTAGTCTTGAAATATTTTGCCCTAAAAAATTAAACAGCTAAAAATTACAGTTCTTAATGTTTAAATGCTGGTGAATAAAATCATTCTACAAAGATTAGAATTATCATGGAAACTCTTATTAATCTCTCTTATTAAGCTTATTATTTAAACTCTATAAACTTAGTAAACAAAAGATAATATTCTTTCTCAACTAATCTAGAGATAAGGCATTTTTCCTAATATTTTTATTAACTACTTTCCTAATTTAAAAACTTTTTTTGGTAGAGATGGGGTTTTGCTATGTTGCCCAGGCTGGTCTTGACCTCCTGGTCTAAAATGATCCTCCTGTCTCAGCCTCCCAAAGTGCTGGGATTACAGGTGTGAGCCAATAGCGTCTAATTTTTTAAACTATGTGAAAATAATACTTACATTTTGCATAATATGAACAGCATTCACAATCATTACATTTTGTATCATTTTACTCATCCAATTACATATATTTTCAAGGAGCTGTTTTTCTCCAAAGTATACATCTAGAATCCTTATCAGAATTTGAGAGGAAATATTCAAATAGTAACAATATATCTAAACAAAAGCAGAAAATGCAAAGAAGGAAGAAAATACTACTAATAAACAGTATATCTGATTGACATGCTTTGTTCATACCACTACCATTATTCCACAGACTATGCAACCAGGAGAGAGATTACCTGCCGATTCCCTGACCGAAGCAATCGCCCAAACCACAGGGGCAAGAAGCCTGGTAAGAACACTTCCCAGACTCCCTGGCTGGCAGACTTCAGGTTAGATTCTACCCATGAGAGTCACTCGCTTGTTTGGGTGATGCAGAAGAGAAGGAGAAGCCAGTGTTTCAGAGGCAGGACAGGGAGACTCACAGCAGCAGCAGCAACTCCTGTGGGGTTCTGCATGGAGTTGGGGGCATCTCCTTGACAATCTCCCACCTTGATGCTACAGGAAGCTGACACCATTCATGGCCACTTCCCTGGGATCTCTGAACTTTCAGATTCATAGGTGGCCCCAGAACTTTGGGAGGCCGAGGTGGGCAGATCACTAGGTCAGGAGATCGAGACCATCTGGGCTAACACGGTGAAACACCATCTCTACTACAAATACAAAAAAAATTAGCTGGCTGAGGTAGCATGTGCCTTTAGTCTCAGCTACTCAGGAGGCTGAGGCAGGAGAATCGCTTGAACCAGGGAGGCAGAGGCTGCAGTGAGCTGAGATCGCGATGCCACTGCACCACCTGGGCAACAGAGCAAGGCTCTGTCTCAAAAAAAAAAAAAAAAAGAAAGAAAGAAAGTGGCCTTTCTGGCCTTTCTTCTCCCTGCTCTTGTGAGGTTGTGAATGCCTCTAGTGCCCTGTATTGAACCTTTTCCTTCTCTAAATACCTAGAGTGACTCCTGTTTTCTGACAAAACTTTGGCTAATACAACAACATGCACATACAGTCACAAGATCATCGATCACCCTCAAGTTCAGGGAAGACACGGTATCTTGAAGCAGGCATCTGAGTATGTGGCCTCCAAAAGCTGAAGACAAAGCAAAGCAGATCTCGCCTAACCACCGAGGCTGAAGCCGCGTTCCTGTGCACCCCAGTTACTGTCCAGCCAGGGCAAACCCACAGGTCTTCATCTGACCGTGACAATGTTCAGTGAGGCTGCTCAGCCTTGCTAACAGTCAACTGTCTTTGTTTTTTTCACAGGATGAAATCAGCATAGTGAGGTTATAATACTGCTGGCCTGGGGGCACTTGGGCTCACACAACCTGAGAAAAACAACCATTACCAACCCGTCAAGTTGCTAGTTAGAGTCTTTCCACATGTGAAGGTGCCCTAAGTAGGGCTGGGAGTAAATGAACAGTAAAATGCATCCTTTGTGGTGCAAATGACAGGAACTCCCTCTCCCCCCCAACCAACACACGCACCCATAGAGGAATGGGGAAAACAGGGCAAGGAAGTCAGCTCAGAGGCAATAATAAAAAAAAAAAAACCTACTATGCACCCAATGTTGTGCTGGTCCAGTGGTTCTCCATGTTTTTGGTCTTAAGGCCCCTTAAAAATTATTGATGGCCCCAGAGAACTTCTGTTTATTGATCATTATCATTTTATAAATTCAAACGGAGAAAATTTTACACTTGATCTTAGCCAAAAAGCCGAGAAGCAACGAAACTGAGAACATTTTTAGAAGAATACATAGCACACATTCCAACAGCTGTCAGAGCCAGTAAGTTGCCTTTGGAAACCACAGGGATGAGAAAATGAGAGCAAAAGGGTAAATAACATCTTGGTATTTTCATGAAAACAGTGTTGACCTTGGAGCTACCCTGAAAGCGTGGTGGGGACTCCGGGACCACACTGTGACAGTTGCCGTGCTAGGCTGTTGTATCATAGCCTAGCTCGTTTCCTTCTCTTAATGCTGAAATGTGTGTGATTACTATTCTCCTTTGACAGGGGAAGAAATGGGATCAGAAAGGCCGAAGTGACTTGCCGTTGGTGGCAGTTACTCCACAGCAGACCAGGATTTAGCCCTGCTCTCTCTGCCTCCAGAGCCTCCATTTGAACAGAGGACCCGACCACCAGGGCCAGACTCAGGAGGAGTAGCTGGAGAGTCCCCAGGCCGTCATGAGGAACCCTGCAGTGAGAAGAAGGAACCTTCCCCTCGGGAACCGACTGGTCATGAGGGAAACTGGAGTGTCCAGGCTTACCCCCACTGCAAAATGGGCCCACAGCATTGACATTAGAGTCCGGGACAAGGAGGAAGCCTGGAATAGAGACCTGGCTGCCAGCGCAGGCTTTGACATCAGCTCAGGGCTGGGAGGGAGTTCCCATGGTATTTTGCTCAAAGTCTCTCTCTAGCCCAGCCCCTTAGGTCCCTCATGACGGCCTGGGGACTCTCCAGCTACTCCTCCAGAGTCTGGCCCTGGTGGTCGGGTCCTCTGTTCAAATGGAGGCTCTGGAGGCAGAGAGAGCAGGGCTAAATCCTGGTCTGCTGTGAAGTAACTGCCACCAACGGCAAGTCACTTAGGCCTTTCTGATCCTGTTTCTTCTCCTGTCAAATGGGAATAGTAATCACACACATTTCAGTGTTAAGAGAACGAAACCAGTTAGACTATAATACAACAGCCTAGCACGGCAACTGTCACAGTGTGGTCCAGGAGTCCCCACCACTCTTGCAGGGTAGCTCCAAGGTCAACACTGTTTTCATGAAAATACCAGGATGTTATTTATCTTCTTGCTCTCATTTTCTTATCCTTGTGGTTTCCGAAGCCCCTTAGGGGCTGGGCTGGAGAGTGTCTTAGAGCAAAACACCATGGGGACTCCCTCCCAGCCCTGAGCTCTCAGTCCTGCATCTGGACTAGAATCTCAGGGTCGGCTGGTCAGCTGAGGGTGGGAGATGGGGCTGCGTAGTCTGAGAGGGAACACAGCTCTATTCTTGCTAATCCACATGGGCAAAGGATCAGCCCAGAGAATCTGGGGCCTTTTCCAGGACCATAATAGGTGATTTTGCTCCAAAGCCTCCCAGTGGAATATCAGTTTAAATCCACCGAGAGCAAGTTTTATATTAGAACGGCATTCCATAGCTACTGCTGGCCTTCCACTGGGGCGCTCTGTTTCCAATCTCCAAGATGTCAAACAATTTTAAAGGCACAGAAGCCCAGCCAGGCAGGCAGTGGCAGAAGGCATGTGGCTGCCAGCATTCCCACAGCAAATGCTCAAGGCAGCTTCAGGGCAGCCCCCACCCCCACCCTGACCCCAGACTCTGGTCTCTATTCTGCTTCCAGCTCCAAGACAGGCTGGCGGAACAGCTGGCCGACAAACCTGGGGTGCTCATAGCTACTCACTCAGACCCTTTGTGGGGTACATGACTGTCCACACCCTCAAGGCAGCCTGCATTTGCTTATTTAGATATCTAGCTCCTGGGCACAGTGTCTGGAATCACAGGCCACTGCCAGGTCCCCCGTGGCCACCGCACTCCCCGCCAGCCTGGCATACTCCTTGTGCCGCCTCCCAGGCAGGGATGGCCACATTCTGTCAGCAAAAATAACACCAACAATCACTTGTACTGTGAGGCTGTTTCCACTCCAGCTTCTCATGCCGTCTTGCTGGAGCTTTACAGAAGCCTCCCAGGCTTTGCAGGTGACAGTCCATTGTCCTCTTTCTTTATAGGTGAGGAAGCTGAGGCCTGGTGGGTGAAAGCGTGTGTCTAAGGTCACTCCATGGGAGAGCTGGCACTAGGTCCCAGGTCTCTCCGTCTCAGCCCAGGGTCCCCTCTGCTGTCTGGCATTTTTGGGGTGAGGTGCAGCGCAGGAACAATGCAGGGCACTGGAGCCAGAGGTGTGGTGAGCCCAGGGCCCCTTTCTCGCCTTTGTCTCATTACTGGTGGTCACTGGCCGTGAGTCCTCAAAGGATCATTCTCTGAGCTTAGAAACATACAAATCAGGAATTTCAATCGGCTGAGCGGTCGGTTTCATTTTAATTTTCTTTCCTAAATTTAATTAAATATTAATTTTTTTTTGAGTCTGATCTTATTTATTTGTTACTCAAAAAATCTTATTTCTGACTGGATTCAGGTTTGGGAGTAGAAGCTCACAGAGACGAAAGTCTGCATCTCTTTGCAATTTGCTCCTGGCGCTTCTCTTTAGCCTCCTTCATTCTCTTGGCCAAAAGTTTAGCATATCCTGCGGCCTCTTCCTTGTTTTTCTGAGTACACTGCTTCTTTAGAGCAATACGCTGCCGTTTGTGCTGCAGGACCCATGGAGTAACAAGACGCTGACTCTTGGGTGCTTTGGTCCTGGGTTTCTTACCTTCTCTGTTTAAGGGCTTTCTTACAGCATACTGGCGGACATCATCTTCTTTAGAGAGATTGAAAAGTTTGCGGATTCTGCTAGCTCTTGTGGGCCCCAGGCGACGAGGCACAGTGGTATCAGTTAGCCCAGGAACATCCTTCTCTCCTTTTTTTACAATAACCAAGTTGAGAACGCTCAGATTAGCATCCACAATGCAACCACGAACTGATTTTCTCTTTCTCCAGTTCTCCTTGGTCTGTAACAGGAATGCCCCTTACTCAGTAGCAGGCGGACACGGCCATGAGTCAAGACACGCTGCTTCATGGGGAAACCTTGTTTGTCGTTCCCAACGCTGATTCGGACCACATAACCCTTCCGTTCTTCACCCAGAGCGTCAGCAGCAACTTCTGTCACCGTGCGCTTCTCATAAAAAGCACGAAGTTTGCGTTCATCGTCCACTTCAATGAGTTTCTGGCAGCCAGTGGCTGGGAAGGAGATGTTCAGCTTCATCTGGAAGCAGCTATCAAATATTAAATTTAAACGTAAATGGAGAGATTAAAATTGAATACTCAAATCTCTCTCTCCATTTAAGCAACTCCCCTGTGCCTCCTGTTCCTGGTTTCTGCAAAAAGGAGCCTGCCTTTGGCCATCTCAGGAGCATTGGTGGGTGAAGCTCATCTTTGGAATCCTTCTTGGAATATGATCGTGGTTACTCTGCACTTTATTTAACCACATGCCCAGGTGGAAGAAAACCTCTGACTTTCCAGCCACCATGTAATAGGCCCTGCATCCTGCCTTCCTGGGCTTGGGTCATGGTGAGAAAGAGGGCTCACCTCTCTTTTGGGACGAAGGGAGGTTAGCCCTTATCTCGGTAAAGCCACCTCTGGGAAGCGGCGATTTGCCCAGTGGTAAACGTGGGGTGGTCCTACCAGACACAGGCCAGGAGGACCTCCAGGGCTCCCCGCCCCCACTTGTGCAGTGGTGGGAGGCAAGCCTTAGCACTTAACAGGCTGTTGCTGGACAGATGGGGCCCAAAGCAGGGTCAGGGACAGTCAGGCAGCCAGAGGGAGCCATGTGAGGTCTCGGCAGCGGGACCCCGGCTTGGTCCAGGTGCCCTCACCTCTGACTCTTTACCCAGAGGAGCGGTGTGCACGGAAGGAAGTTCACTGGGCTGAAGACACCGGGCTCCATGTTGAGTTGTGCTGTTAGGAAAGGCCTGATGCACGAGTGTCACGGAACAGCAGAGAGGACCCTCCACGCACAGTCATGATCTCACGTCTCGGGGCTGGCTGGCCGCCCCAGCAGTTACAGGATGCTGAAGTGGACTTGGGGGAGAAGCACTCACATGGGCACTCAGAGCTTCTTGCCTCTCATGAAGAGGAACCCAGCACTTCTGTGTCTGGAGAGATTCCGCCAAGAGGCTGCTGGAGCCAGTCTCGGGCTGGACAGAGACCTTGTGGGTGACTCCAAATTGCCTTTAGGGGCCAGCTCCCTGCAGTGCCCTGCTAGGAAAAGTCCTTGGGAATCTAAGGAAAGGCACTCTACCAAGCAAAAGGCTCAGCTTTGTGCTGTGAAGGCCAACCTTCCTCTCTACAGCAACTCCTCTTTGTAGACAAGTGTCCTCAGCCCTCAGTCTCCCATGGCAGTGTTAGAACAGCACGTTTTATCCCTCACTCTTGGCCATTTGGGTGCTGGGGTCAGCAAAGGTGTAAACTGCTTCCTGAGTCACCATTGGTGAGACGGTGGCTGATGGCTCACAGGGCTGCGATCAGAAGCAGATGGGACGGCAGGTGAGTAAACAAACAGCTGCAAGAGAATGTGATCTGTCCTTCGTGGAGGCGAGGACCAGGTGCGGGGAGAGTGGCAACGATCCTGACTAACACTGTGGGAGAAAAGAGCCTTTGAGGGCGTGATGCCGCCCCAGCCTGCCAGGGTACTGCCTGCTCAGAAGGCTGCCGGCATGCCCGGGGAGGCCCAGAGAGGCGACTGGGAAGACAAGGGCTGAAAGGAAGGAGTCAGAGGGCTGCCCCAACACGCTGATAATGCCTAAGATGGCTCCCTGGGTGGCAAGCCTGACCCCTGCCCACTCCTGAGAGCAGATTCTTAGAGCAGGCTTCTGATAAAGGTGCAGAATGAGTCAGGGTCACTGGGTGCAAGTAACAGAAACCAATGGGCCAATTTAAGCCAAGAAGAAATCCGTAGGGAGGATGATGAGGTGCTCACAGAATCGGCAGAACTTTTTGGAGAAGCCAGGCTTGGAAAATAGGAACCAAGAGAGGACAGCAGCCAGCAGGTCAAGGGCACGCCCCAGAAACACCTACCATTTCCAGAAGTCATCTTTCAACTCTTCCTGCATCTTGGCCGCTTTCTCCAAGGGTCAAAGTTTCAAATGGCAGAAACATGAATCCTAATCCCCGCATCTGGCTGCCAGAGGGCAGGGAGCAGGCCTTCGTGGGTCCTGGTGTCTGGGGAAGGGAGGCCTGGAAGCCTTACGGACAGACATCCGGCTTTTCCTCACTCAGCCTTGCAGTGGCTAGAGAGCTGCTGACTTTGGGGATTGGGCAGCAATTGCCAGGAGGAAGCATCTCTTCCTCCAGGGGTTTTACTCCTCCTAAGCTATGGAAAAGTTCAGTAACAGCTCGAGGTTGGAGGTATCCCAGGGTCCCAGGCTGGGAGGAGGGCAGAAGTTACTTTTCTAGTTTCTACCTTTCCTAATAACTAATTCCTTTCTTTCTATGACTTTTTGAGAAAATAATTTGTTGTCATCTATATAGGAGAGATCCACTGTGTACAGTATGAGGCAGAGGTAGGGGAATCCCAGACAGAACATAATGAGGACTCCTCTGTAGAGGAATTTTAATGATTGGAATTTATTAAATGCCTACTGTATGTCAGGTGCTGGATTAAATACACTTTTATGTGGCAGGGAGAATCATTTATTTTAAAACCTTGCTACACACTATGTGTAATAACCTGAAACTGAAAGCTACCCAAATGTGTTTATAAGAATAAATATCTTATAATATATTCCTATATTAGAATACTGTAGTATAGCAGCATTCTTGGAACCTGGTCTGCCCCTATGGGTCCCTGTGATCCTTTCAGGGAAGCTGCAAAATCAAACCTATTTTCATAACAATTCTAAGATATTATTTGCCTCTTCCACTTGATGTACAAAACCATTGGTGGGTAAAACTGCAGGTGGCTTAACACAGATCAAGGCAACAGCACGAAACGGAACTAGCAGTCATTGAATCATTCACTCCCATACATCCTCACTGCAAAGTTTTCAATTTCACTCAAGACTGTATCTTGATGAAGCAGTAAAACTTATTAATTTTAGTCTCAACCCTTGAATGCATGTCTTTTTAATATTCTGTGTGACAAAATAAGGAGTTTGCATAAAGCGCTTCTGCTAAATACTGAAGTACAGTGGACATCTTGAAGAAAAGCATTTGTGAGATGGTGTGAGTGCAAACTGAACTAGCTACTTCCTTGTACGTGATTCTTGGTGTACACGTGCAGAGATTCTTGGATTGCGATGAAATTTCTAGGTCATAGAGTATGGGCATGTTCAACTTCACGAGAAAACATCAAACTATTCTCCAAAGGAATTATTAGACCTGTACATTTTTTTGGCCAAATGAAATGGTCTTTCATTTCAGTCTTCATTTTTGTTTTCCTAATCATTAATGAGGCTGAATGTTCACGGACCACACAGATTGCCTGCCACTGCTAATTTTGAATCAGCCTAGTCAGCTAATGTCACAGAAAATGTCAACATGAGCACATGTGATACTAGCCAGGGATGGGAGAAGTGGTTTAGTATGACCGTATTTAATGTGATCTAAGATGGAATCAGTTATAAGATGCACCATCAGCTTAATATAGATTTAATGAAAAAAAGTCATATCAAATTAAACACTTTTTAAAAAACAAATAATAGTATACTGTATCAGTCCATTTTCACCCTGCTATAACGAACTGCCTGAGACTGGGTAATTTATAAAAGGAAAGAGGTTTAATTGATTCACAGTTCAGAAGGAAACTAACAATTATGGCAGAAGGCACAGGGGAAGCAAGGCATGTCATACATGGCAGCAGGAAGGAGCGTGTGGGGGTAACTGCCACTTTAAAAACCATTAGATCTCATGAGAACTCTGCCACTATCATGAGAACGCGTATGGGAACTGCCCCATGATCCAGTCACCTCTCTCAAGTCCCTCCCCTGACAGTGGGGATTATAATTCAAGATGAGATTTGGGTGGGGAAACAGAGTCAAACCATATCATGTACATTTATCTATATAATCATATAGCATTTTCTTCTTTAATATCATCATCAATTCTAAGTTTTCTTTGCACTTACAGTCTAAAGACTCTTCCCAGTTGAGGCAAATACTAGAAATATAGAATTATAGAAACTGTGCCCAAGAACTTGACCTCCTGAGTATATTCAGTAAAGTCAGTTAATATGCCAGGTTTTGCATGCATTTCCTATTTGGTTAAACTCATGGTTTCCTTTTCTCTGCAATCGAATCCAAAAATTTGAAAGTCACCCAGATACTTTTGACAGATAGATGTGCACTGTCTAGTGATAATCGTTCACAGGGCACAAATTAACCACAGCAGCCTGTCCCAGCTCTCAATTCTGCAATCTCCTTGGAAAGCTTTGCTAAGTTTGCCTAGCTGAGTGATGACAGCTATGTCTCAACTCACTCCTCTATTTGCTGCTAGTGAATTTGGGTTGACATCAATTAAAAGACACAACCCAATCTCAGAAATGTTCAGAAGTGAAAGAGTGTACATCTTATTTTTCCTCTAATTAACTATTAAATTAAAAAAATATATATATGTGTATTTATGTATAGGTAAGTGTGTGCATGCGTGTGTGTGTGTGCACGTGTGCGTGTGTGTGTGACCAACATTTATTAAGCATCTTCCAGGTGATAACTTCCTGACTCCATGTCAGGAACTCTCCATTTATTCTCTCTAATCTTTACAGTAATTTTGTGAGGTAGATGAAATCCTCATTTTAAAGGAAACTGAGGTTCAAAAGGCCAAGATAACGTGACCAAGACTCATAAGTTGCAGAAACGTAATTCAAATCCAAGTCTGTCTAACTTCAAAGCCAATAAACTTTCTAACACGTATGAATCTCTTTTTTAGGTACCAAATTCCATGGACCACTACTAGGTAAGACCTCAAATGAATTATTCCTAGTTCTGCCTTTTATGTCTCTAAGGTTGGATGCTTCCATTTATGAAGAGGTTACTGGCAGGGACAATGGAGAGATTTACAAGAGAGTTGAGCAATGTTAAAAATAACAACAAGGTATTTGCTGCTAATCCTGTTAAGCTCCCTTGAGCTCTGCACTGAGTAGGGAGGGCGTGCATCTCAGGTTGCTGTTAGAATCTCCCACATCTTCCCACCTCAGCCAGGGCTTGGTGTCGCTTCTAGTGTCCATGGGTGCAAAACCCTATTTTTTTTGTTATGATGAACTGTCATAAAACTGATGTGCTAACATTAATAAGGAGGCTAGTTTCGGCCCTGGAATGTACTTCTTTTCATTAAGAGTGTCCTAGCCCAGAGGGCTCTAGACAGGGACTGATGCATGGTGGTGTTGATCCAGACTCAGGGGTTTATATTTTTGCCAATCTCCAAATTACACGCAGGTCCATTTGGAGCTCCTAAAGGCCTGAAGGACCTGGGGGTGGGGATGGCGGCGGAGGGTGGGCGGGGGAGGTTCTCTAACATCAGATACAACAACCCCTAAGCTATATTGGGCAAGTAAAAACTTGTGAGTACTCATACCTTGCTGAAGGAGAATGTTCCTTCATCACCCTCAAATGGATGGCTTAGTTTGGCCTATCACAAACTTTTCATCACCAAAAACCCCATTCTGTCCCTTTTCCTGCTGGGCTTCTTCTTAGAAGGACTTTTATCCACCAAGTTGCATGTTGGCTTTAAACAATTCTCTATGAATTAGATATAATCAGCAGAAAAGAGAATTCCAGCCGAAAGGAAAAGAACATGAGATTTTACTCAGCCTGCCAAGGGAACATTATCTCAGGTAAAACATAATTTTCCTCAGGCTTTTTCTCGAAATGTGAAAAATAACTCCACAGTTCCACTCACTACCTTTTCAGCTAAATCCTCAGGGGTCCGGTGACCTGGATTTGAAACCACCAGTACGATTTTCTCAACACAGTTCACTGAGCTTTGTGGTTGACCTTGGGACCAGTCACCACTCACTTTCCACTCCTGCCTTTGGATCAAGCCAATCTACACAGAAAACAAGGTACTGTATTTCTTCAATCCAGAGATACCATATTAGATTTTTCACTGAGGTATAATTTACACCCAGCAAAATTCATTCTTTTCTATGTAAAAATTCTGAGTTTTGACAAATGCATACATTCGTATCATCACCATCATAATCAAGATATGTAACAGTTCCATCACCCCAAAAAAATTTCCTTGTGCCACCACGTAGCCATCCTTCCCGTTTACTTCTGGCCCTTTGCAACCACTGATCTTTTCTGTCACCTGGGCTGGAGTGCAGTCGTGCGATTATGGCTCACTGCAACCTCAACCTCAAGCAAGTAGCTGGGACCACAAGTGTGCACCACCACACCTGGCTAATTCTTAAAAATTATTCTGTAGAGATAAAGTCTCACTATGTTCCTGCTTAAACTCCTGGGCTCAAGCAATCCACCCACCTCAGCCCCATAAAATGCTGGAATTACAGGCATGAGCCACCACACCAGGCCCACTGACCTATTCTTTGTCCCTATAGTCCTCTCTTTTGCTGAATGTCTTATAAATAGAATCAGACAGAGGATGGGCTTTTCTGTCTGGCTCCTTTCACTTAGTAAAAGGCATCTGAGATTTATCCATGTCATTGCCTGTGTTTGTTTACTTTTCCTTTTTAGTGCTGAGTAGTATTCCATTGCTTGGATATACCATAGTTTATTTGTTCACCAGTTGATGGACATTTGAACTGTCTTGCATTTGATTATTTTGAATGAAATTACTATAGATATTTGTGTATAGATTTCTGTATGAAAATAAATTTCCATTTATTGTGCATAAATACATGTGAATGGAATTTCTAGATCATACAATAAATACTTATTTAACTTGATAAGAAACTACTAAATTGTTTCCCTAAGCAGCTGCACCATTTTGCGTCCCATCAGTAACGTGTGAGAGGGGCAGCTGCTCTCCCATCCTCACCAGGACCTGATATTGTCATCAAAAAAAAAAAAAACTTTAGCCATTCTAATAGGTGTGTAGTGGTTGTATTTTGCATTTTCCTAATAACTAATGAAGCTGAGGATATTTTCTATGCTTAATTGCCATCTATATATGTTCCTTGGTGAGCTGCCAGCACAAATCTGTTGCCATTTTTTTTAGTTAGGTTGTTATTGAGTTTTGAGGGTTCTCTATATATTCTGAATTTATTTGTTCAAATATATGCTCTGCAAATATGTTCTCCTAGTCTGTGGCTTGTCTTCGTTTCCTTAGCAATGTCATTTACAGAGCAGGTGGCTTTAATTTTGATGTCTGATTCATCAATTTTTCTTTTATGGATTGTGCTTTTGATATTGTGGTATCTAAGAAATTTTTGCCTAACCCAACATCACAAAGATTTTCTCTCTTATGCTTTCTTCCAATAGTTGTATTGTTTTAGGTTTTACATTTGGGTCTACGATGCATTTTGAGTTAAATTTTGTACAAGGTACAAAATTAGGTACCTAGGGCATGGGTCAAGGGTGAGGATTTGTTGTTGTTACTTTTGCTCATGGATATCCAATTATCCCAGCACAATGTATTAAAAAGACTATCCTTTCTTCACTGATTTAAATATTGCATCTTTGTTAATTGATCATACTTGTGTGGGTCTGTGTCTAGGCTTTCTTCTCATTCCATTGACCAATACCACCCTGTCTCGATGAGCATAGGAGATGCCTATAGCTACCACGCCAAAATATGCCACTTTGGCATGAGGATTGTTCTGAGCTTAAGGCAACTGAGAAAGAGCAGATATAAGAAAAGCTCTCTGCCCTCCCCTAAAATGTGTCTGAAAACCTAAAAGCAGGACATAACTTTATGAGGCGTCTCTCCTCCCTCCTCTATGAAGAAAGATAAAGGTTGAGACCAAGGCAGGTGGATTACCGGAGGTCAGGAGTTCATGACCAGCCTAGCCAAACACGCTGAAACCCCGTCACTACTAAAAATACCAAAAAATAGCCGGGTGTGACGGCGGGCGCCTATAATCCCAGCTACTCAGGAGACTGAAGCAGGAGAATCACCTGAACCTAGGATTCACCTGAGGCGGAGGTTGCAGTGAACCGAGATCACGCCGTTGCACTCCAGCCTGAGCAACAAGAGCGAAACTCCGTCTCAAAAAAAAATAAGTAAATAAAATAAAGGTTGATTACTGAAGATAGCTTTAAATCCTTATCAGTCCGAAGATGGCACCAGGGGAATCTACGTAACAAACTCCCATTTATTTGCCTTATGAGATAGATATTATTAACCTCATTTTTCAAGTGAAGAAACTAAGACTCAAAGAATTTAAGAAATTTGTCTAAAATAACACAGCTTTATCCTTTCCAGACAGTGGATTTAAATCCATTATTTCTTATCTCCAAAGTCTGTGTTCTTCCCACTGCCCTAGACTGCCTGTGGCTCAAATCATTTTGAGCAGATATCAGTTGTCTCTTAAGAGACTGCTGAGGAAGCTGCTAAAAATTAAGGCTGCTCAAGTTCCCCCCAAAACCAACTAAATCTGAATCTCTGGGAATGGTTCCTAGGCCTGAATGTCTGGGAATGGTTCCTTAGCGCCCCATTTGATGCTGAGCTGTGGTCAGGGTTGAGAACCCTGGACTTACCGCTTTCAAAAAGAAGGGTCCTCCTGCCCCCGCAGCGCAAGGTTCTGAGATGCCTGTTCCTTGCATTTGGAAGCAATGAGCAATGAATGCTTTGCGGGAGGCAACCGCCCCATCTGCTTTAGGCCTGGGAGGCTCAGGGCTATAAAAGGCAAAGCTTTCTCCTTCATTTATTAAATGCTAGTAAATCCAAGGAGTGTGTCATGGTATTTTAGCATCAACTTATCACACATGTTTGTGCTGGCTTACAATTGCAATCCTGATGAAAAACAGGTGTGACTCCTCAAAGCCGCTGTTAAGGACTTAATGGGGTACACAAGGATGCTAATAAAAAGGTTTGATGAGAGGAAGGTGGCCATTTCAGAGGATATGGTGGGACTCTCGTTTCTCAGGGGGATTTGGCCTGCAGGGGCATATTTCAAAACAGAAAGCAAAGTTCCTTGCATCACCGTGGGAGGCAACAGCAACCTGGAGAGATGTTGCCTGGAGTAGCCCAGGGACTGAGACAGGGAACCCGCTCGCTAAAACGGCAGGTTTGGGTCCCAGCCTCAGTTACTGGCAGAACAGAACGATCACATTTTTAGGCTAGATCTTACCAAAGCTTCAGGATGCCTTTAGAAGTTGTCCCACCCAAGATGTGACATCTAATCTGGGTAACATATTCTTGCTTGAAATATCCCTATAACAAGAACCATACTGTTGTTGTGATTTCAAGCTTAGTGTTTCTGTTTATAAAGTTAACATCCATCTCTTGAAAATCTAGAAGATGCAAAACAGTAGTCCAACATAAAGCTAAGGCGAGTTTCGCAGGACTAGTACCATGTTAGAACTTGATGTACATCACCTTATTTAATCCTTGTGAGAACTCCCATGGGGAGAAGCCTTATTTCTGTCTTCAGATGAAGACACTAAGGCTTAAGGACCTACCATGCTTCGCTCAGCGCTCCCAGGGAGGCAGGTGTCCTGACCCCCAAGCTAGCCTCATCCCATCACGCCTCACGGCCTTCGTACATTTTGGAATATTTCCTTATATCCTTTCTTTTGTTAAGCAAGTCCTTTTATTTTTGATGTGATGTTTGGATTGCAAAACCCAGAACCTCGCACAAAGATCATCACAGCCTTCCACAAACAACACTTCCGTGAGGACAACTGCCCAGCAACTGCCTGTCCAACCTCGAAATGACACCACCTGCTACTGATCTTTGTAGGCAAGGATAATTATCGCAAAACAATCATGTAATCCTCCTCATTTCTCTTTTAAAAACCTTTGTCTTCCTTTACCTCTGTGAATTTCGCAGCGTTTATTATGCCATGTGTATTCCATTGCAATACTCATTCCCAAATGTTTTCTCAGAGTCTGTTATTTAGGCTGACAAACTTATTAATAGAAATAGTTTTCCATTTGTTTTTGGCCTTTGAGCATTCATTTGCCAGACGACACACTCTGAACACTAGGCTTTCAGGGGAGTCCCTCCCAGGTAAAGAGTTTGTCTTGGCAAACTCGACTGTTGATGAAACTTGGTTCAAAGAGCAAATTACTCATGAAAGGGAGTCTGGTACCGGGGGAGCAGAAGTTGAGATGGCAGAGTCAAGGGAAATAAAGTTCTCTCCTTTCCCACCACACAGACAGATACAGCCCTATATGTAATTATAGATTATTTTATATTATATGTTTAATATATAATATTTAGTTATATAGATATTATATATACATATTTTTGAGACAGAGTCTCACTCTGTCTCCTGTGCTGGAGTGCAGTGGTGCAATCTCAGCTCACTGCAACCTCTACCTCCTGGGTTCAAGCGATTCTCCTTCCTCATTCTCCCTAGTAGCTGGGATTGCAGGCACCTGCCACCACGCCTGGTTAATTTTTGTATTTTTAGTAGAGACAGGGTTTCACCATGTTGGCCAGACTGATCTTGAACTCCTGACCTTAGGTGATCTGCCCACCTCGGCCTCCCAATGTGCTGAGAATACAGGCGAGAGCCACCATGCTCACACAAGCTAAAATATTTTTTAGCAAACCTCCATCCTGATTGCTCATAGAAAGGGAAGCTTTTATGAAATAAGGAATTTTTTTTTGAGACAGGATGACATGGGAAATGAAAAGAATGCTCTTTCCACAGTAAGGTGTAAATGCAGGGGGAGCCGAGGGTCTGCACTGGGTTGCTGGAGGGAATGCCCCCACCCTCCCTCCACCCTGGGGACTTAGCAGGTCAAACCTGTGGGAAGCAGAGCAAACAAGACAGAGACGGGGCTTGGGAGACAATGGCAGGCCAGGCAGGCTTGGGGTCCTGGCCGCAAGAGCAGAGACCGTGTTTGTCTTAGAACTCCGTGAAGCTATGAGAATTCAGGACATTTCCTGAACCCAGGTGGTAGAGGTTGGCTAACCTCTTGCATAACCTCTGTTTCAGGTTAAAGGGACAAAACCCACTTTCATATCTTTCTGGCTAAGGTCTTGCCTTGGCTTTCTTTGCTTCACAATAGAGTCATTGACCCACGCTGGAGTCTGTGGGCGGGACCACAAACAGGAACATTGATACAACAGAACAAACATTTCTCCCTGCAAACTGGGATCCCTGCACTTTCAATCCAAGGGCTTGCTGATGATCGCCCAGGGCTTCCGGGAGGGATTAGCCCCAACCCTCCACGAAATGACTGCGTTTGCTTCCTTTGATATGTTGACCCCATGTTTTTTGGCTAGCGTATCAAAGAAGAGAAATCCGAAATGGGTTTCCGAACGTTCAAAGCTCCAATTCCTGCAGAAGAGAATTTAAAACAAACCCCTCTTGGACTCTCGGAAGAAATGGACAGCAGTATCTCCACTTAGAAATCTGCAGGTGAAGGACTGGGTGAGCCAGAGGCAATCTGTTTCTCATTAGAATTCTTGGCAAAGCATTTTGAGGCGCATCTGGAAAAGAAATGAGAAGTAAGACCTGCCAGTGAGGTTTGTTTAATAAGCCCCCCTCTCCCCTCGCACGTCTGCTGGCTTTCCCGTCCACAGGCCACCTGGGACCAGGTTTTCCAGTCCCTCTCTAGCCCCCCGCATGTGTCTGTATATAATCTGGGTATGGCGTATAAAGTGGAGAATCCAAATAAGGAAAACCCATTTCACTCTCATTTTTCTAAATGTCAAATGAAATTCTCCCTCAGACGCTCTCCCTTTCACAGATGCCGTGGATAAGAAGGGGAGGAGTCCGTGATAAGGATCCCTTTTATTAATTTGTGCAGAACGGCAGTCTTGAAGATGACATCTTAACCACGGCTTTTATCTAAACATCATGACGTTTGCTTGAAGTAACAGATCTTCATTTTACAGATGGGGAAAACCAGTCATAACAACAACAACAAAAATACAAAACCAAACCAAACCTGCAGCCCAGACAGAAGAGGCTTACACAGTTTCACAGCCACTGGGAGTCAGAGCTGAGATGAGGAATCTGATTCCTGTCTCCTGCTGCGTGCTGTAGATCAGAGCACGCCCCAGACCCCACCACATTCTCTTTCCTGGGTGTCCCAGGTCCTAGCGTAAATGCTGCTTCTGCCCAGAAACCCTCCCTGACCCAAACCCACCCTCAAGTGAGGCCTCTCTGTTAGCACTCTATGCACGTTTTCTTTGTGGCATTTATCTGATTTGAATCAGGGCTTTGTGTGATTATTTGCTTATAGCTCCTCTCCAAGACTGTAAGCTCCCTGAGACAGAAGCTGTGTTCTGTCTTGTTCGTCACTGTGTCTACACCACCCTGCACAGCACCCAGTCCATGATGGGCCCACAAAAACATATATATTGTGAATCAATGAACAAATGAATGAAAAATTGCCCACCACAGTGCTGAAGGCTGAACACAGACCAGCTTCCTTACTTCCTTGGTGAGTTAGCCAGTAAGGGATTTCCCAAGGAAATTTCCAGAGATTCTGTTGTTTGTTGTCGACATGGTATAAAAACCTTTTGCTAAACATTGGGAGATTTGAGAGGCAGGAAGACTGAAATGTGCAGGCTTTCTGCTTGCTGCTGGCCTAGGAGCGTAAAGGATGAACAGGCCAGGAGTGCCGGCAGACGTCAGCCTGTGCCCTGTGGGTGATGTCCTGCTCCCTTTCCCAGCTGTGTATTCCGGGGGATTGTCACTGCTTCCTGGGTGGGTGCATGAGGGCATCATTCCGTCTAAGTAATGGGCTCGTTCTTCCTGGCCTTGCCACCAGTCCTGCAGCCTGAGAAAGCACCAATGAAAAGGTGGTTGTGGCACACATCCTCCAGTTCATATAGGGAAACTGAGACAAGTGGGGAGGCCTGTTCTGGCGGTGGCAGAGCCGGAACCAGAATCCAGGGCTCCTGCTTCTTTGCTATTCTCCCCAGCACTGTTCCGTCAATCAGCACTTGGCATGTGCTCAGTGCTGTCTAGACCATTAGGTTGGTGCAAAAGTAATTGCAGTTTTTGCCATTGCTTTTAATGGCAAAAACTGCAATTACTCACCCATCTAATACGTTCTGAAATGGATGCAATTAAGCACAAAAAATTAAGTACCCAAAATGAGCATACAGCATGGTCCCACCTTCTGGGAACTTACAGTGTTGGTGGAGAGTGAAACTAAATTCTTGAAACATTAATCAAAGAAAGATTGCAGGTCTAGGTCATTACATGCTATGTTGTGTGCAGGACAGACTCTAAGCGCTGAGAATTCTAAGAGGTCATTTGACAGCTGGGCACAACTCTACAACTCTACCTTGAGTGCACCTGTGACAGTGAAAAATTTCTGCACACCAGGAAATCCTGGAGGTTGCAGCGCAGCAGCGAAGGCCACACAGTCTTTGGAGTTAGACCTCCAGGCTCTGCCACTTTCCGCTCTGTGACCGTGGGCAGGTCACTGACCTTCTCTCAGACTTGACCTTCTCTTCTGTAAAATGAGATAAAGGTACTTCCTTTGTAGGGTTGTTGTGAGATTTACATTCCTGTAATATTTGTCAACTATTATAAGTTGATTTGCAACAAACAGCAGTAATGATCATTATTAAACAGAAAGCTGTAAGTCTGGGCACGGTGGCTCTTGTCTGCAATCCCAGCACTTTGGAAGGCCGAGGTGGGTGGATCACGAGGTCAGGAGTTCGAGACCAGCCTGGCCAACATGGCGAAACCCCGTCTCTACTAAAAATATAAAAATTAGCCAGGCATGGTGGCGGGCACCTGTACTCCCAGCTACTCAGGAGGCTGGGGCAGGGGAATCACTTGAACCCAGGAGGTGGAGGTTGCAGTGAGCTGAGACTGTGCCACTACACTCCAGCCTGGGCAACAAAGAGCAAAACGCCATCAAACAAACAAATAAATAAATAGATAGCTGTATGAAGATAAAATGGGTTATCTTCAGGAGACTGAGTCCCCAGTCACCAATGTTATTTCAACTCTTCTAGAAATTATGGAAGAAATTCAGTTTTAGAAAGGAGTAGCTCCTAGAACCAGATGATACTTAAGGTCTTTACCAACACTGAGCACAAGATGAACTTTGAGGACGTGAGATGGCCCTTGAGAATGCTACCTGTTGGCCAAGCGGAAGCGGGAAGGGTGTTTCCCAGAAGATGGGAACAGTGTGAGCAGAGGCTTCGGGGAAGCACAGAGCTTGGAGCCATTGTACTCATCTATCCAGAACTCCATCCGACTTGTGTTTTCTGAACATGTTGCAGAGGGGACTCTTTACAGCTTGCAGAGGTCCAAATCCAGCTGGGGGGAACTGCAGTTAACTCTCAGGTCTTCCACTTTTGTTTCGGAATTTCGTGAACCGTTGAGGGCAGGGGAGTTTGTGAATGTGACATTAATACTAAGGAGTTCTAACCACAGTGGTTCACTCCTGCTCATCAGGGTGGTTTTCTAATGGGCCTGATTTCCTTATGATCAGCTACTGATCTCAGCTGAAACAACCTTCCTCTACCCAAAACAAACAAACCAATGAGGTCATTTTACTGTCTTGCCAAGTCTCTGTACAAACCTCCATGTGGGGCAGCATTATTGGAGACCGAGCTGGTGAAGGAAAAACAATTCGCTGGGAAGAGCTTGCTTTGACATTCATATGAATTTATAAGGTAATGTTTTAAATTAATTTTTTTTTAGACAGAGTCTCGCTCTGTCACAAGGCTGGAGTGCAGTGGTACCATCTCAGCTCACTGCAACCTCCACCTCCTGGATTCAAGTGATTCGCCTCCCGAGTAGCTGGGTCCACAGGTGTGTACCACCATGCCCAGCTAATTTTTGTATTTTTAGTAGAGATGGGGTTTCACCATGTTGGCCAGGATGGTCTCAATGTCTTGACCTCACAATCTGCCCACCTCAGCCTCCCAAAGTGCGGGGATCACAGGGGTGTGAGCCGCCACACCTGGCCTATAAGGTAATTTTAAAAGTAGAAATCATAAGAGAACATTCTGTGGTCACGTTCATATACCCTAAGATCTAGCTATGTACAACTTTTATTAGCAGAATTAACAGGGGAGGGTAATGTTTCTGTATTACCCTGAAATGGAGACCTCTGCATTTCTGCTCAAGAACCCAAGAGAATGTGCTCTGGACTTTGTGCTGGAGAAGCTGAAAGTGATGATTACCTAATGTGCAAAGTAGGACTTAAAAAAAAAATTGGAAACAACCCTGGATATCTTATACTCCCTCATTTCAATTACAATTGGCTTCATTTACAGTTCAGAGGGTCTGCAGCTGGAAGGCATGGGGGTTGGGGCTGCTCCTGCAGGCCCAGGTGAAGGCTGTGCAGATGGCAACGGTCTCACCCTGCAGAGGACAGTGATGTCTAAGAGCCCTCTCGCTGACTGCCTCGATGCCTGGGGACCTCCTGAATGAGGAGGGAAACCGCACATTCCCTGTGGCATCGTATACCTTTCAGACTTGTGGTTTTAGTAGTTTTCTGCTGTGCTGAGCTTTGTGTTTTAAAGCCACTGCTGGAGGAAGTCAGCTCAGCTGCTACTCCAGAGGGGAAGCCAGACAGAAGGTCACTACTTTCCTCACTGTCCATGACAGCCCTGTTCTCCATAAAAATGTGTCCTTCTACAGCAGACATACCCAAGCCTGGCTTTCAGCGATGCTCTGAGTCTGCCTCATTTGTCACTGCATCCCAAGCACCAACCACAAGCACAGTACCAAGTCTATAGTGATCACTCAAGACATACATGTGTGTGGATGGACGCTCCATGCTGAGTGTATGTTAGTTGCACAACTGTCAAGAAGGCGCAGTGGTGTGGCAGGCATCTGAGAGCAAAGAGAGCTGGTTTTGGGTTATGTTCATTTATCCCACAGGGAAGCAGATTTGCTCAAAGACAAGGTACAGAAGGAGGAGGTGAGGGCCCGAGAACCAAGCATCCTTTCCCACACGTATTCCTCCCTCATCAGCGAGCCAGAGGCCAAAGGATGGATCTCCTTCCCTGTCATTAACCTGGGAGTGTATAGTTTCCTCACTTGTCTAAAGGGGGCAACAGAACATTCCCTCCCTACCCAAGGGGGTGTAGGGGGGGATATATGATGAGAACAAGGTGCTGCATAGATGCTGGCCTTTCCTCTGATGACAGAACCAAGCCCTCCCAAGAACTAGTGCCCAAGAGCTGCCCAGCATCCTTAGGAAATTGTATGGGGAAGGGCCAGGCAGCTAAATGTTCACCTATCAGTGAAGGCCATCCCTTCTAAGCTGCCTCATTTCCCAGTGTGCTCAGCCTCCTGGACAGTAAGAACAGGCCCACCCAAAGAGGCACAAACCGAAGCGAGTTTCCACCTGCTACCTTCTCCACAGGTGGGTCTGCTTGACCCGGAATGTCAGGGAAGACACCAGGGCCCTCTTTCCTTTGTAGATGAATATGTATGCTTGGATAGAAAGCAAACTTGAATGCCTAGGCTTTATTTTTTTCTTTCCCCAGATGAGAAAATTAGACAAAACCTTCTGGGGCCAACTTGAACATACAAACTTTTAATAATACAGATGGAAAAGTCAACTACAACTAATGAGATACTAACGATTCCTTGGCTTTCTTTTTTTAACAAATTCTGTCAAGGGGTCACTTTTCCAATCTAAAAATAGCATTGATTGCATTCCTTTGAGGGTTTTGTATGTTCCCCAAATAGTATTTTGTTAGTCAAAAATAGTTATTTGAAAAAACACCCAGTCAAGAGCCTAAGGCCGCTCCTTTACTGAAGAATAATTTTAGGGAAGTGGTTTATCAACAGTATCTTTAGGAAAGGTGATACTCCCTAATTACTGAAACCTGGGCCAGAGAATTTATCTTTCTGGGATATTACTGGACTATGCAAAATTGTATAAAAACCAATTTCTGAAGTTCCAGGCACAGAGATATCTCTTTCTTCGTGTGCCATAGTTACTTATAAAGTTTTAACTTAGTCCTGGGAAGAAAAGCTCTTTTCACTGGAAAGACATGGATGGATTGAATAACAACTATAATTTCCATTTATTATGTTCTTCCTTTTATTAAATACTTATTATATGTCAAGTATTATGCAAAAGACTTTACATGTTTTATCTCATTTATTTTTCTACAATAGTTTTTGGAGTTCTTTTCATTCATTTATTTTCAATCCTGTTTTGCCACTAACATGTTTTAAAGCTATAAATATGTCTCTAGGTACTGCTTTATCTGCATTCTGTAAGTGTTATTTGTAGTTTCTTTTTTTCACAGTTGTTCAAACCTAAATATTTTGTATTTTTTATTAAAACTTTCTCTTTCATCCACAGTAAACTTAGGAGTATGTTTGTTTCTAATTTAATAGCATTCTGCATAGAAAATATGATTTCTATGCTATAAATTATTTGAAATTTCTTGGGACTCTCTTTGCTAAAATGGTTGACATGTGCTTGAAAATATACATATTTTCTCTATTTTGTTGCAGGCTTCCATATGTCTATATTGGATCAGGTTTACTAAATTATCTCATTATACCTTATATATCCTTGCTCTTTTTTTTTGTCTGTTTGATCTGTCTGGTCCTGATAAAGCACTTTAAAAATATTACAGTATGATAGAGATGAATGTATGAGTTAATTTTAAAAATACATTACACGGTGAATACGAATGAATCTAACTTCTCTTTATAATTTAGTCATGTTAAGTGCATACAAATTCACAACCATTATATATTCTTAATGAGATGTTGCTTTTATAACTTTGTAATGCCCTTTATCTTAATAGTGCTTTGGTCTTGTATCTGTCTGTTCTCACGCTGCTATAAAAAACTACCTGAGACTGGGTAATCTATGAAGAGGTTTGACTTATAGTTATGCAAGCTGTATGGGAAGCATGGCTGGGAGGCCTCAGGAGACTTACAATCACGGTGGAAGGCAAAGGAGGGGCAAGCGTGCCTTAGCATGGTGGAGCAGGAGAGACAGAGAGAGTGTTAATGGGGAGACATCACACAATTTTAAACAACCAAATCTCGTGAGAACTCATGAGAACAGCAAGGGGGAAATCCACCCATAATCCAGCCACCTCCCGCCAGAGCCTTCCCCCAGCACTGGGAATTACGTACAATTCAACACGAGATTTGGGAGGAGACAAACCATATCAGGTCTTCAATTTTATGTGGTCTGATTTAATATTGTTAGATATGTATATTAATTACATAGGGCTGCCATAACAAATTACCATAAACTGGGTGGCTTAAACTTATAGAAATCTATTCTCTTGAAGTTTTAGATGCTAGAAGTCTGAAATCAAAGTGGAATCAAAGCCTGAAATTGGCAGGGCCATGCTCCCCCCAAATATTCTAGGAGAGGAGGCTTTCTTGCCTCTTCTAGCGCTTAGTAGCCCTAGCTGCTCTTTGGCTTGTGGCAGCATACACCAGTGTCTGCCTGCCCCATCACATGGCTGGCTTCTGTGCATCTTGTGTCCTTTATCTTCTTAGAAGAACACTAGTCATACTGGCTTGAGGGTCCACCCTATTCCAACATGACCTCATCTTAATCTTATTAAATCTGCACTGACTGTTTCCAAATAAGGTCACGCTGTGGGGTACTGGGGGTTAGGAATTCAACATCATCTTTTGGGGGCACACAGTTTCAACCGTATCAATATATTTCATGTTTTGGTTAGCATGGGACTAGCATATCTTTTCTAACTTTTTATTTCCAATCTTTATGGTTTTGCTTCAGGTATATCTCTTGTCAACTTTGTTCATTTATTTTGTCTAATCTGAGAACGTTTCATTTGAGAGGTAATCTGTTTACATTTATTATAATGACGTATAGTTTAACTGATTTCTGCCGTATTTTCTTTTCTATTTGCTACCCTTTTGCTTTGCTTCGGTTTTTCTCCTTTCCAGCTATCTTAGCCCGTCACCCCGACACACACACACACACGCACACACACGCGCGTGCACGCACACACACACACACACGGCCGACTCTGAAATAATGGCTTGTCTGCAGCTTGTTTATTTTAAGAAATGATTCAGGGAATAGGAGTGCGGCCGGGGCTGGGAAGAATGAAAAAGGGATGAAGAGAAAGCTGATCGCTGCCATGGGCAAATAGGGCTCAGTGTCATTAGGATCCTGGATGCATCTTGGTGTTGTCCTCAGAGACGCTAATACTGTTTTTCAAATGTGGCTGTGTCATTTTAATTTACGTTTCTATATCACATATACAGCAGAGGTTATTTGGAGCAGAGGGTATACATCGCAGCATGAATGTACACTACTATCTTGGTATGTCTGCTGTGGAGCTTCCACACCATCCTATGAGGCACTTTATCACCCCTATTTTAGAAAGGAAGAAACTGAGGCTCGGAGAGGTGAAGTAAATTGCCTTAAGTCACACAGCTAAAAAGCGATGGAGCCAGAACTCAAACTCTGTTTTATCTGATTCCATAACCCTTCCTTCCAGCCTCAGCTCTACCACCTGTGTGGTCCGGGTGTGAGTCGGAGCCAGCCTGGGTTTACCAGGGTTGTAGGGTCACCTCTCATCACACCCTCGTCAGTCCTCAAATAGGGGTGCAACTCTTCCATGAAGGGAAAGAAGAGACTGAGCTACTGGACACCAAGCTGTGTGGGATTGAACCCACTCCTGTCCAGACAGGAGTTTCCCAGAGGGACTCTGCAAATTGCAGAAGCCAAGAGATTTCATCATCTTTATTCAAAGAAAGGGTTTGTTGTTTAACTTGGATTTTTTGGGGGGGGACTGCAGCTCTACTCCCTGAAGAGTAAGGATTACTAAGTAAATCAGGTAATTATGGACTAAGTGGCCACTGCGATTGAGAAATGAACCATGTCTGTTTTTCCTCTGTAGCTCACTGGAAAAGAATGTGAGTGATTTCCCTCTTCTTCTCCAGAGGCCTTGGTGTCTTCAAGGCTGGGCTTCTCTCCCTGCAGGGAAGTTAAAGGACTTTCTTTGATTTTCTAAGGGCCTGTAGACCTAACACTTAGAGACTGCGAGGGCTGAGGAGGGGACCCCAGGGCTGGAGGTCATTCAAGGACTGGCAGGACCCGTGGGTGTCCGGCCTCTTACCCAGCACCCTGAGGTGCCAAGGCCTCTGGAGAGTGGCTGGTGGGGGAGATGTTCTTCTGAGGACTGAACACGTGCACTGTGGCCTTGAATTTGAAGAGGATGCTGTGAGCAGCGGCCTTTTACTGGTCCACCTGACCTCGGACAATGAGCCACTGGGCAGTGACCATCACAGGCCTGATCCCCCTCCCCAGGTTTCCAGGATCCTGAGGCCTCTGAGTTCTGCAAGGAAGGAGAAGAGGGGCCTTGAAAAGAGGCCGGGATTGAGTTTCCTGAGGTCCTGGTATATGTGGGGCATAAGAATGATTTAATTTGATTTAGAAATGCAAGAAATGTGTCATTTCTTGCCCCGAGCATTGTGGAGCAGCTAATACCGGTTACACTAGTGATGACCAAATCCTGTTGTAAATTGTTCTAACATATTGTGTAAAACAGGCCTCACCACTTTTTCAATCTCTTGGAAATGGCTGATGGATAACCGACACAATATAATATTCCAAACCCTTCTTTTGGTTAAAACAAAGTTTCCTCTAGCCTGGTAATGTAAATTCCAAATCACCTCCAGATGATGCTATTTAAATGCCTTGCAATTAAATCTGCACCCAGTGGAGTTTCTGTGGGAAATTTTGCTGCCTCCCAGGGCATCCTGCGGTGTTTTTTAAAGGCCAGGGATCTAGAAATGCAACTCAGGGCCTCAGAATCCTCGTCTGCATGACTCAGCCTTGGGGCTTGGGGTCCTGGACACTTGCCCGGAGCTGAACATTCAACTGGAAGCACCACAGGAGGAGCGTGCGGGGAGCCGGGAAATATCTCTGGAATCTCACAACCCTTTCTCACCTACCCTTATTAGACCAAAGAGGCAGAGCCGCAGGGGTAGGGGCCACGGGGCAGAGGGCAGCGCCTGTGGGGTGTGAGGGAACATGTGTGCGCACACACACTGTTCACATGTCATTGTGTCTGTGTCTATGCATGTCTACGTGTGTCTGCATATCTGTGTGTCTGTGTCTGGGTGTTTCTGTGTGTCTGTGTCTGTGTGTGCATCTCTGCATGTCTTTGTGTGTCTTTGCATAGCTGTACATGTTTCTGTGCATGTGGGTTGGGTCTCTGTGTGTCTGTATGTTTCTATTCGTATTTCTATGTGTGTGTGTGTCTGTCTCTATGTGGCTGTTTGTGTCTCTCCATGTCAGCGTGTGTCTTTGCATATCTGTACATATTTCAGGGTGGAGGGTCTGTATCTCTATGTTTCTGTGTGCCTATGTGTGTGTCTCTAAGCCTATGTGGGTCAATGTGTCTGTCTGTGGCCGGGAGAGGGGGCAGGAATGCTTTTGGAGTCCTGGTTTTCTAAGAGTAGGAGGTTCACAGCAGGGGTGGGCCAACCCTTCAGTCCAGAAGCCCCCTCTGGCTCTGGGACCTGCAGACCACCTGCAGCCCCGCCCAGTGCCACCCCTGCCCCGTATGGCTATGGCCTGAGTGGCAGGCAGGAAAGAGAGTGAGGGCTGGGCGTGAACTTTGGTTAGGTTGGGAGGCGTGGAAAAGAAAGCAGCAGCGAGGGTGTGTTGGGGGAGCAGACCTGCCCCCTCCTGAGAGGCTGGGGAGGCCAAGGCGGGGCAGGGCCCAAACCTCACTCCAAAGCTCCCAACATACAACCCAGTAGTTCCCCGTGGAAAAATTGTTAGGGTTTGCGAAGTGCCCTCCTCCCCCAAACTGCATCTTGGCACATGCACCCATGCGAACGCTCACACTTCTCTCTCTCCTCAACACTGCTTTGGGAAACGCTCCTGCACCAGAGAATGTGGGACAGGGACAGCTGTACTTTCAAGTCCCAGCTTTGGTAGGGCACTCCTCTGAACCCTTCCCACTGATCTCACTTAATGTACTTAACACTGACCTAGGCTTTGTTATTCCTCTTTTACAAATGAGGAGATTGAGGCTCGGGGAGGGGAAGCGGGTTGCTCAAGGTAACAAGCTGATGAGTGTCAGAGCTGACGCAGAACCCAGGTGTGCTGAATTCCAGAGGCATTTTCTTACCTGACAGCCCTCTACCTCCAGATGGCCGTCTCTTTACTCTCTTCACATTTAGAAGCACACACACACAGCCCTTTTATAAGACATTAGCGCCTAAACAGCATATACATACAAAACAACAGACCTGTAGGTCTAGTGAAAGCCATTCTTTCACACGCCCTCCTCTTTCCACAGATGGAAAAAGAATCGCAAATTAGCATAATGTTAAATGCATGAGCTTTGGAATAAGTAAACCTCGAATTAAAATTTCCATGTATTATACTAGCTCTGTGGCTGTAATATTAACCTTTGCAAGCTTCAGTTTCCTCATCTGTGAAATGAAATCATAGTACAGGTATTGATCGACTTACGACCTATGCAACTTACGACCATTTGACTTTACGACCACAATCGCTAGCCACGACTGCTCCGCGTCTGGCAGCGCAAACGTTGCCCAGCTGGGCGTACGACAGTGTGAACCAGCTTCCGGCAGCACTACCGTCTCCGCGTGCACCATTTCAACTGTACATATAGCCTACTCAACTTACGACCAAATCGTGTTACGACCAGTCTGCTGGTCCCAATCGTGGTCGTAAGTCGAGCACTAGCTGTAGTACTTACCTCACTGGCTGTTGTATGGATGAAATGAGACCACGCCCACCGATGTATGGTCTTTGGCACCCAATAACCACTGAATAATCTGCAGCTATAATTATTCATAATAATAATGGTGGTAGCAACAAACCGAGCTCAAACATCTGAATGATCGATCACTAAAAACAAGGGGAACTCAGTCCTATGTAGTAACAAGGATGGGACATTTATGTTGTTGACAGAAGTCTGCAGGGGTTGCCAGGACCAGAGAGATAGGGGTGGTGAGGCTGGCCTGGAAGAGAGAGGGAACAAATGTCAAGAACCCCCAACCTTGAGGTGGAAAGTTCTGTGATTGATCCGGATGAATGTCCCTAACCTCCACCTCTTCTGTTCTCCGTTTTAATGGGGTACACCGTGTGCTGGGCACTGACATAGGAGACGTATGACCTACAATAAGGGCTGGAAGTCAGTACTGGGAGGAAGGTACGGGGAGTGGACAGCCTGGCACCAGGTGCCAGTGAGGTGTCTGCACTTTGTCCCCATCACCTGTCAGCTAAGGAATTCTGCATGTCATCAGTGCAATAAAATGTGATCGCCAGAGTGAAAGCCTTGTCACAGACCAGCTGTAGCTTCTCTCAACACCAGTATGTTCAAGGGGGATGCATTTTTAGTGCTTTTGTGGTCTTGATCAAAAAAGAGTCGAGCATTGAATAAAATGTATGTTAACACAATTCAGTAAAAGTATGAAAGTAAAATAGAGTGATTGTAGATTTTTTTTCAGGACACACACATCTATACACACCTTCAGCAACTGGAGTGGTGTGTTTATGAGAGTCCCAATTAAAGCAACACAGCTCTTACCATTGTCCCAATGTGTCAACAAGCTCGTGACCCCATAATGCAAACTTATTCAGTCTCCTGATATCCAAGCACCTGAAATTATCCCTCCTCTCATTCCCCAACTACCTGGAGCTCCTATCTGAAATAAGAAAGAGGTAAGTTCACCAATTTGCCCTAAATCATACTGGAATCCAAGCAAGTGCTTTTAACACAGGAACTGTTTATAAGAGTTGAAAAAACAGTAATTGCACAAGAAGAATGACAGATTATTGAGCACTCACTATGTGCTCTCTTCTGAGTGTTCTGTTTTATTTCACTGAATTCTCACACCAAGCCTGCGCTGCATATTCTGTCTTTGTCCCTGTTTTACAAATGAGGAAATTTGACACAAACAAGCTAAACCGCTTGCCCAGTCTCACAGTTATTTAGAGGCAGAGCTAGGATTTGAACCCAAGCCTCCTTACTTGAGAGTCTGTCTTCTTCTTTTTTTTTTTTTTTGAGACAGAGTTTCATTCTTGTTGTCCAGGCTGGAGTGCAATGGCATGATCTCAGCTCACTGCAACCGCCGCCTCCCGGGTTCAAGCAATTCTCCAGCCTCAGCTTCCCGAGCAGCTGGGACTACAGGCGCGCGCCACCACGCCCAGCTAATTTTTGTATTTTCAGTAGATACAGGGTTTTACCATGTTGACCAGGATGGTCTCATTCTCTTGACCTCATGATCCACCTGCCTCGGCCTCCCAAAGTGCTGGGACTACAGGAGGGAGCCACCAGGCCAGGCCAGAGTCTGTCTTCTTAGCTAGTGCACTGGGGAGTTTCTGAATCAGGCGGTCCCTGAAACAAATCCTGACACAGGCAAAATGATTCCTTCCGGTACAGGCGAGGATGGAGAGGAAAGCTGCCTTTATCAAATACTGCTGTGCAATACACAGAGACCAGGCACTATGCTAAAGGCAAAAACTATCACCGAGCACCAAGACCATCGCTACCTTACACAAAAAATACTTCCTCTGCCCAGCAGCTGCCTTCGCCCTTTCGATTTGTTCTTTGTAGCCAAGTAAAATTATTTCAGAACAATTCTGTTTTGAAACGTCGTGTCCTAACAGCCTCCTGCCACAGAGCTGTGGTCATGATTGGGAGATAATATTCACCCTCCAAACTGGTGGAGGTCCTTCCCGAATGAGTGGCTGACCGGGCTCCTCAGTGCCAGGCCATGGGTGGGATTCCAAGCTTTGGAAAAAAATAAGTGCCTTACATTTAAGCATGCATAAAGTCCGGAAAAATATCCACCAAATATTAGCAAGTGCCAGTCCCCACCCACTCACAGTGGCAGGGGCGGGCTGGCTGGTCACAGCAACTTTTTTTTTTTTCTGCTTATCTCAATTTTTAGATTTGTTCTACCATGAATATGGATTACTTGTGTGACAGAGAGTAAAGGAAGAAAAGGTAGGCGAGGAAACGAGAAAGGAAGAAGCAAATGATACTCTTAGGTGCCTCTCAGCAGTCTGGGGCTGGGGTGGTGGCCAGGGCATCAGGAGGGGCCCAGTGAGGTGGGCGGGGCCCAGTGAGGTGGGCGGGGCCCAGTGAGGTGGGCGGGGCCC
>NW_016107665.1:1736488-1762715 GCF_001604975.1 Cebus imitator
GGGGCCCAGTGAGGTGGGCGGGGCCCAGTGAGGTGGGCGGGGCCCAGTGAGGTGGGCGGGGCCCTTGCAAAGTTGGCTCCTCTTGCGAGTGAGTGTTGGAGGGAGACAGCCTATTGCAGTCCCAGGTTAGGCCCAGGCTGGTTTTAAAGGTCATGGTGTGTGGGCCTCACGCTTCGTCCTCACAGGACCGTGGGGCACACGGGGTACCCTGCAAGTCAGCCTGAGGAAAAATACTGCCCCAGCTCTGGTTTCCGGAGGGGCCGGGGGCAACGCCAAGCAGCTGCATTCTGACACCTCCTCCGGGGCCACACTCATCTGCCAGGACCTCCTAGGCTGTTTGTTCCTAAAGGCTGCGATCTTTGAGACTAAAAATAACCCTCAGTTTGGCTTCGCTCTTGTCTCTCTGCCCTGGCAACAGAGATGGGGGCGATGCTCCCGGCGGCGGGTGTTTTCAGCCCAGACTGCACTTTAACCCACCAGATTCCCTGCACAGCCAGACACCCTTCCTCATGATCCCTCAGCTTAAAAAAACAAAGGAAGAAAGAAAGACTGAGAAAGAGGAATTTACAGGAAAGTCACAAAGCCTATTGCTAGTGGAATAGCAAGTCGATGCCTCTAGAATAAAAACGGAGGGATCCTGAACTAAAGTGACAACCCCTTTATCAACTAGGAAGCACCATGCTAAGTAAGCTCTGCTGCAGCGTGAGGTAGGATCCGAAGGGTGCCACAAGGCCGGGCTTACCCCCAAATAGCACCACAATTTTAAACATCCACCATTAGAGTTAATTCCCTTCAGATTCAAAAACGGTGCTCTGTTAAAATATCTGGGAGGGTTGGTGCTTGCGATTAAAAGTGAGGCTTTCTTAGGAGATCAGAGATCATTGCAATGTAAAAATCTTATAAATACTGGGCCTTGCTTCCATTCTGGTCCTTATTCCTGTGCCTGAGGACCGGCAGGTCAGTGTCATCAGTATCCCTCATGGAGGAGAAAACAGCCTCAGAGCCACAATGTTGCAGAGATGCAGCTGTGATTCCAACCCACCGCTTTCCTCATTATTACCACTCAGTGATGGGATCGGCTGCTCATCTCCTCAGGCCCGAGGAGGGGAGTGGGGCCGGGCAGGGATGACTGTTGGAAGAGAACCCACCTCTAGGGGTCTATCAGAGGGGGTCCTTACAGGACAAAGACACACCTCACCCTTTCACAGTTTTACGGAGGGCCATCCTGCCTCACAGACAATAGGGCAGAAGGTGCTAGAGCTACAGATCCCACATGGGGGTGGCAAAAAAATTTGTCTGGAGTTCCCACCGCAATTGTTTCCTGATGCTGCCTGGAGCCCTGTGTTGAGCAATGAGGCGTGATGTATTATTGCGGTCTGCCCTTGGTGCCGGGTTAGGACATGACAAGACGTGTGTTCCAAGTGTTTGCCATCCCTGCCCCGAACCACCTGGTCCCCCACAGTAGGGGTAACGATGAGAGTGGCCCTCAGGGTAGGAGATGGTGAACACACCACAACAGATACTTCTTGCCCCGATCCAAGACAGCTGTTCGGAAGGGCTGCTGCCTGTAGCTGATGAGGCGGAACCTGAGAGGCAGCCTTCACACCAGGAAAATGAAGTCACACTTGTCCGATGCCCACTTAGAGGCTAGGAAATGACTGTGGGAAATGCTTTAGCAGTGAGGTGTCCCATGGGTCTAAGGAAGCAGCGTGGACTTACCAGCCACGTTCCTCTTTGGCCACTGATGTTTTTCAGAGTCAGTGTGGAGAGGGAACGGGATGCGCAGGATGGGTAGAGGCTGCTCTAAACGTTTAAGCCACAGTAGTGCTTCGGGGCTGCAGGAGGGCTCCGCGTGCCCTTCACAGGTGGCTCTCATGGACCCTGAGAGTTTCTGGGAGGCTGGTCAAGAAAGGATTGCTCTTAGGTGGATGGGACAGCTTCCACAGCCCCAGAGCTTGGGCCCTTGTGGGGAAATCAGGGGGCTGAACAGCGGTGAGTCTGGCCTCGCAGTGGCCTCTCCTACATACTACGAACGGTCGCCCCTGGCTCAGCCCAATTTCCTGCCTTCTGTCTCCTGGAACTTCACAAGATTTCTCTTCCCTGCTTGCTCTCCTAGCACACCTACTCAGGTTTATTCCAAACTTTGCCTCCCACAAGTCCAGAAACTCACTTCCTCAACCCATGAACAGTTCCTTTTACACAATAACTGTATCTCAGTTCCTTCCAGTAAAGACAAGGCCAGAACCCCCTTGGCTTTATTCTTTGCTCCTAAATATGTATCTACAGGCATCTTCTCTATCCAGCCATTACTGTGGAAGGTTTGTCTCCTCTGTCCCAAGGAGAGCCCGCTATCTGTATCTTCCATCCCATCTACCTGCTGCTCCCTCCTTCCCCAGTACTTTGTCTCTTTCTACCCCCAGGGACACTTTTTGCTATGAAGAGTGGCCCTGACCAGCCGTACCAGAGCCTGGCAGCGGGGCCATGGAGCCACCTCCCAACACCTCCCTTCCAGTCACTGCCAAATGCAGCATGTCTCTGGCCTGCTGGGCTGGTTGGTCGGTTTGTTGGTTGGTTGATTGATTCCTGCAAATACTCGCCACCGTCTAGCCCCTGCCCACTCAGTCTGCCTGTGAACCCAGCACAAAGGGTTCCTTAACACCGAGCCCTGGGCTCTGGCTGCCCCTGGAGTCTCCTCCCTCCAGCCCACAGACTGCTTACCTGCCTTTTCCCCACGGTTCCCATGCCCTGCGTGACCTCAGACACCCAAGTGTTCTCTGAATTCTGAGCACGACTCACTTCTGAATCCACAGAATCCCAAATCTGTCGCGCAGACAGAGGGATCTCAGGCCATCACAAAGCCTGTTTCCTGTGTCAAGTGCTGAGAATAACATGGAGTTATTGTAAAGACAAAATAGGATGATAAATGTAAGGTGCTTAGAACAGTGCTGGCCAATATTAAGTGTTCAAAAGATAATAGATATTATTAATTATCTGGAAGAGCTAATACATCTGTCCATACCTCTGGTTGTGGGCAGTTCGGTACCTTATTAGGCAACCATTTATTGTTGGCCATCACTCTAGTTTTTAGCAAGTTTTCCCTTATTTATTTAACAAAATCTGCCATAGTGCATAGAATGTGCGAGGCACTGTCTTAGGTGCTTTGCAAACTTTAACTATTTGAATCCTCATGACAACACTCTGAGGTTTCCCTGTTTCTGAGAAAATAAGGCACAGAGAGATTAAGTAAGCTGCTCAAGGTCACAGAGTTAATAAGTGGCAGAGCCAGGGATTGAACCCAGGCAGTCTGATGCCAGAATTCTTGTGCTTAATACGATACCCAGCTGCCCATTAGGTTGAGCTTCATTAAAAAGACATAAATCCACTCCTGCTCATCCCTGTGCTCTGAAGTAACACAGCAGTCTCCATACTTAGTCATGCATCTTATTTGTTTTTGCTCTTTGTTTCCTAGCGCAATACTTAACGGAATATCTAGTAGGTGCTGGGCAATGTTATGCCCTGACGCCCAGTGGTGGCCAAGACAGATGTGGCCCCTGCTCTCACATGGCTGCCAGCACTTTACAGTGGCTGATAGTGCCTGGCACATAGTAGGAACTCAACAGAGCTCGGAGGAATAGAGTGGGCTCTGTCTTTTGCAGAAAAGCCCCTATCCTCGGTGGCTGAAGCAAGTCCTGTCTTCAGGGGTTACAACTGCAACAGTTTCACTAGAGGGCGCTGTTCAGTAGGGTTGCCCCGAGGATCAATTCTGTGCAGGAGAGGAGGTTGGAAGGGCAGCGTGGGGTTGTTCAGGGATATCTTAGAGGGTTGTAAAACTATAAGAAATCACTTGCATTTTAGCAGGCGGTCCTTGCTTAGTTGAGGCTCCTCTGAGGAGGTGCTAGGACCGGGTCCCGTGACAGCCCAACACACGAATGGCCACGGACAACTGTTGGGCCCCCAGGGAACTTCACAGGCAGCCACTCAGCTCCCCCACTGGGTTCCTGACCAGCCAGTCCGGTGCTGGGCCCCCTTCTCCATCCCCAAAGTCTTGCGGGCAGGACTGAGGCCAAGGTCTGCTGCTGAAGACATTGGCTTCAAACTTGGGGCAGTTTGGGGTCCACAGGCAAGGTGAACCAGCATCAGTTGGCCTCACTGAGCTAAACAGGGATGGGGAGAAGGAGGGGACCCACTGAGACAGTACGAGTGGGCTGAGGACACGTACTTGCTTGTCATGTGGATAGAGCATATTCTTCAACATCAGTTTCAAGTTGGGCTTAACCCCGCCCCCCACCCCGCCCCCTGCCCCCCACCCCGCCCCTCATGCTCCCCACCCTGCCCCACGCCAGCACATGCTGCTGGGCTCCTCAGGGTCTCCTCAGACCCGGTCTAGCCCCACTCTCCTTCCCGCTGCCGTGGTCTCACGGGTCTCCTCACAACCTCAGGAGCACCCTGGCCCTTCCTGTCCTTTCCTTCTGCTGGGAAGGCTCTTCTCCCGGAAGCTGGGGTATCTGTTTCCTTCTCATCATCCAAGTTCTGGCTCAAAGAAGTCTTTCCCTCAGCACCCTGTCTCAAACGCTGTCCTACCAGCTCCAGACACTATCCCCTTGTCCCAACTTATGCTCCTTAGAGTGGCGAAGTATAATTTTCAAAAGTTAAAAAACACAGCCCTCATACAAAATTAGAATAAACACATGTCAAAGATTTGTTAACTGATTAATGCAGGAACTAGTAAGATGACTTAATGTTGGTTCCAAAAGCATTTGAGAAACTGGGTGTTTACGGATGTTAAAGGGAAAACATGTTGTAAGATTGCTAGGTTAGATGTAAAAGTTCTTTCTGGGGGAGGTGGAATGTGAGCAAACACCCTGTCACACAAGGGTGCCAGATCCATTGTCCTCTGCTGCTGTCGCTAACACTTGACAGATTCCTGACTCCAACTCACCGAGGCCAAGTGCGGTCCCCCAGCCCCCAGTGCGGGACTGTGTGTGTGCTGTGAGTGGGGACGGGAGGGGTCAGGATACAGGCACAGCCGATAGTGCCCTCCCTTGCCTTTGTTTTAGGTGTAGTGAGTGGGTCTCACTAGCCCGGGTTTTTCCCTGACCTGGAGTGGCAGAGCAACTGTAAGGAAAGGGAGTTTTGCTGGTGGTGCCTATGCTCAAAAGGCTACCACCACTTCCCACTGGCCAGGCATCAGCTCCTACCGCAGCAGCTTAATGAGAGTGCCCTGTGTGCTGCTGGCCCCCAAGGGACAGGGTTGGCAGGCAGCACTGGCAGGCAGTGCTTCATGAGACATGCCATGCACAGCACTTGGTCCAGCCCAGGAACCCACCGAGGGCATGAGAGTTTCCAGGGCCTGAGCGACGGGTGCAGTTAAGGTGTTGTGAGGCTGGGTTTTCTTCTCTTACTTTCTGACCCAAGCCAGAGAGAAGAGATTTCACTACAACTGGTTCCAAATCGGAGCTCTCAAAATATTTATTCTGTTGCTGCAGCAGTTGAACTGCACAGACCTGTCCTTGGAACATTCAGCAGACAGGTCCAGCCCATGGAGGATTCAGGGCATTCTGGGCTCCACGCACATTTTAGGACAAAAGGAAAGAAGCATGGTGTTAGGGAAGCAGGAGCCTAGGAGAGCCAGAGTGACGCCATTTTGAAATCAACTGTATCTTAAAACTAGCAAGGTACATTCCTTGCCAGTCACAACCCATGGTCATAGGGTGTTTACAGCTAAGGCAGCAGCTTGGTAATGCCTGCAAGGACAAACTCCTACAACACCGCAAAGTCCAGATGTCCCGATACCCACAACAATGTACGCTTTCAGGATAATTATAGTTATCCTTTGATGTACTCACACACGAAAATGTCGAAGATAGTGTTGTTTAAATCAATAGAATCATAAATTTTGGGTGAGGCACAGTGGCTCATGCCTGTAATCCCAGCACACTGGGAGGCTGAGGTGGGCAGTTCACTTGAGGTCAGAAGTTCGAGATCAGCCTGGACAACATGGTGAAACCCTGTCTCTACTAAAAATAAAACTTTTAGCTGGGCGTGGTGGCGTCCACCTGTAATCCCAGCTACTCGGGAGGATGAGGCAGGAGTATTGCTTGAACCTGGGAGGCAGAGGCTGCAGTGAGCCAAGAGTTCGCCATTGCACTCCAGCCTGGGCAACAGAGCAAGACTCCGTCTCAAAAAATAAAAAAATAAATTTTGTCACGCAGTCTACTCCCCCTCATATAGTCACAGCTTAGTTTGCTGTGTACATAGTTAGGACCCCTATATAAGAAACGCTTAAAACAAAGACGGCACGTTCCTCTGCTTGCTTTTTGACAATGGCCTACTCTGTAATGAAGCAGCGTTTTAAATTTGCTTCTTTCACTGCACTTTGCAGCTCACCTTGAATTCCTTCCTTCATGAGATCCTAGAACCCTCTCTGGGGATCTGAATCAAGACCCCTTTTTTCCCAACATCAATGGAAGCCCTGCTTTAATTGCAAAATATATAGGATTTCCGTGTGGGCAGGAGGGAGGAAGTTTATAAGATGCTCCCAGTCCCAGAAGGCGATGCACCAGCTGACTTCTCAGCTGTCCCCAACCTGAAGCAGCCCACCTCCCACCGGGATCCTCGACCAACAAGGACTTCCTGCAGACTTGGAGAGGTCCTATTTCAGCCAGGCACACAGACTCTCCAGCTCCCGAGGGAGATTTCCAACTCCCACAAGCTTCTAAGGGAGAGGGTGTTAACCAAGAAGTTTCCCTGAGGCAGAGTTGGTAAAATGAAATATTGTGGGTCAAATCCTATTTCCTGTTCTCTACTACAATGGCTCTTTCTTTAAAGTGAAAATACTGAAACTGGTGAAGACAAAGGTTATTGTCTCTGTCAATTTCGTTTCCTTAAAGAGTGGCAAATATCTTTTCAGTAGCTTTTGAAATCTCTTTTGGACAATAACAACAATGTAATATCTCTATTTATGGGGCCAGTGAAGACAAAGGTTATTGTCTCTATTAATTTCTTTTGCCTAAAAAGTGGCAAATGCTTTTTCAGGAGCTTTTGAAATCCCTTTCTGACAATAGCAGCAATGCAATATCTCTATTTATGGGGCCAGCTGTGGCATTGGACATCCTATGGAATCTCAATCCTTACAAGAGCCTACGGGGACTCCCATTTTACAGATACAGGAGCAGAGGACTGCGCAGGGCTCCCACAGGGTTGTGTGGATGGGAGGTTGCAGAGCCAGCAGTGTGGATGATGACACAGAGCCGGCGATGGTCTTCATGGGTTAGTCTACATGTTTTACGTCTCTGTCCTCCTCTAGAAATGTTATGAGGCATGATGCCTGGGAGGTCGGCAAGACCCAAAGAAAACGCGATGTAAGTGCGTTATGTCTGTGATGCTGAAAACTCCAGGAAACCACACTGTCCAGTTGAATCTGAAATTCCTTCAAATGCAGAAAGAAGTAACCGCATTCAAAGCAGCAGGTTCCCCCATGATTCATACTGTTCTCGTGGTAGTGAATAAGTCTCATGAGATCTGATGGTTTTACCCATGAAAGCTACTTTCACAAACAGCACTAGAAAGGCAGGCTTCACGGAGAGAAGGACTAGAACCCAAGGGAAATTTCCTTTCCTTTTTCTACTTAAAATAAAAAAGCAGTTTGTTGTAAGTTTACAGACTATTGTGCAGTGCTGGAAAAACCTACTTTTCCAAGGCATCCCTGGCAGAACCCTTTTGCTTGGTTTTCATTTTCTCTCTCATCTGCCACCATGTAAGACGTTCCTGGCCAACACGATAAAACCTGTCTCTACTAAAAACACAAAAATTAGCCAGGCATGGTGGCACGCTCCTGTAGTCCCAGCTACTAAGGAGGCTGAGGCAGGCAAATTGCTTGATCCTGGGAGGTGGACGTTGCAGAGCCGAGATTGTGCCACTGCACTCCAGCGTGGTGACAGAGCGAGACTCCATTAAAAAAAAAAAAAAAAAAAAACCCAGAGGACAGCGGAACCAATGTCAGTCTCAATGGGAGATGAGGCCACTGAGGTGCCGTGAGCTGGAGTTATCCAAGGTCACCAGGCGAACACGCAGCAGAATCATGATGGAAACCCAGGTCTTGTGCCATCCGTGCCCCACCTCGGGGTCCAGCACTGCTGCCAGGCTCTCAGCAAAGCATATGGCCAAGCCCTTGGGCAGTGCGCTTCCTAATTCCCCATGCTGGCAGCTGCAGATGACACACATTCTGCAGTATGTGACCCTCTGTCTGTGGGACTCTCACAAGCTTTCTACTTGGAGCAACTTGAGAGCTACCATTTCAATGGGAAAGCAAACACTGAGAAGAGATTACAATCAAAGTCATGACTTAATTCTTTACCAGATGTCAGACAACAGTTAAAATAAGGCAGCATCTGTAAAACAAAACCCAACCAACTATTCCATGTCAGAACAGAGCCAAGCCAGTATCCTTGTTTGGGATTTCCAGGTCCTTTGTGTCCTTGAGAAGAATCCCCGTGACAAGAAGCATGAGGGTGGCACGTGAGCTCCAGGAGACGTGGACCTCCCCGGCCTTGCCCACTACTATGTTCCCACATCTAGAACAGTCTGGCACATAGTAGGTGCTCCGTGCGTATTCATAGAGTGAAAGAATGCTCAACTTCCACTCTTCCTAAACAAGATTGCTAAGCTGTCCAGGCAGGAGAAGGAGGCTGCACTGAAGGAGAGCCTCCTCTGCTGGGCACTCCCCCATGCTGATCTCATTTCATCCTCACAGGAGCACTCGGAGGTGGGAGTAACTTTATAGGCAGAGAATCTGAGACTCAGACTTGCTGAAGGCAATACAATTAATAAAATTAATAACTGATCAGGCTGGGACTCAAACCCAGGTCTGACTGAGTCTAGGCTCTCAACTTTCCCTACTGAGAAACACCAGCCACCTTCCAAGGTTCTTAGTGTACACATGTTTGTGGGACTAAACTCTCTCTTCTCTGCAAGGCAGCCATCTGCCTATGGTGCTAGCTGTGCAGGCTGAAGTGATCTCTCTGCCTTACCGCACTACACCCTAGCTGCAGGCAGAAGAGCCATAGCCATAGCATCAGAGTTCTGGAAAGGAGTGAGGACGGGTGTAATTGTGCGTGTGCGCGCACACGTGTGTGTGCATGTGCACGTGTGTGTGTGTGTGTGTGTGTATGTGTGTGAAGCCTGAATGCCAACTGGCAAAATCAATTCCCAGCACTTAGTAGGTTCTAACTGTACATTAGTGGGATGAATTCATTGGACACGTTGCACAGTGTTAGTGCTCATAAGGAAAAGCAATCCAGCGTTGACTATTCTGCAAAATAACAATACCCCAAGTACCCACAGGTACTGTATCTATTTTATCTTGTACCCAAGGGATAGGTTAACCTTGCTCCCATGTAAACAGACAAAAAAAGTTAAAGCAGAGAAGTTCTATGCTGGCCAAGGACCTGGGAGCTGTTACCCTGCAGAGGCAAAGGACGGCCAGACTCTGGTATCATCAGTCCTTTCCAACAGCACACACTTAGTCCCCTACTGTCCTCTGGCCATTTGCATTGGGTCAGCAGCCCTCTGAACCTCTGCCATAGAAGAGCTGTGAACAGACCAAAAAGATGTCTCAATTTTGTATGCTTACAGCAAACATCAACCTAAACTCCTAAAGCGGGAAAAGCTGCATGACAAACCTCTCAAACACCGAACTGGGAAGGAAGGGGTGATTCATTCCACCAGGAGCATGGTGGCATAGCTGCCTAACAGCCGAGTTTCCCTCACAAACAAAGTCCCTGTCCTTTTAAAGGCTTACAGCTCTAGAAATTACATGTGAAAGGGTCTTGGGCTTACAACTCTAGAAATTGCATGTGAAGGGGTGTTGATCCATGAAGTAGGTGTGGGGCATGTGACTTAGGTGGGGGTTTGATCCCATTTAAGTAAAAGCAATGCCTTCCGCAAAGATTCCTCCATACCATGCCTGCAAGCTACAGGAGGGCGGTTAAGGTAACGCCCAGTCTGCCAGCCTTTACTTCTCCTATTGAAATGCAATGTGGAAGTCAAGGGGCAGGTGGTCTTGGATGCTTAGGTCTCCTTCCACGCTCCAACACACCTTAATAGACACACAAGAAAGCTACTTTTACAAACAGCACTGGAAAGACAGGCTTCACAGAAAAGGACTAGAACCCCAGGGAAATTTCCTCTCCTTTTTCTACTTAAAATAAAACAGTAGTTTGCTGTAGGTCCACAGACTCTTGCGCAGGGCTGGAAAAACCTACTTTTCCAAGGCATCCCTGGCAGAAGGTGCTTGCAGCTCTCGGGAGTGGAGGTGGGAAGGAAACCTGCAGTTGTTCATCTGCCGGCTGCCCTGCTGCAATGTGGCTTGGCAGCTCTAGACGTAAAGCTGAGAACAGCGTTCTCTCAGGTTTATTCCCTGGGCAGCTAGTGTTACTCAGACAACGCTGACTGCCCTTTTGCCTGTGATGGACCGGCATCCCGGCCCTGGTCCCAGGTTTGTGTGAGCCACGGGAGAGCAGTCTTTCAGCGTCAGCGTTAAATGCCTTTCTAAAATAACATCACTCAAATTTTATTTGCGAAGCAGCTGAGAAGAGCAGGAGGCCCAGTAGCCTTCTAACCTGCAGGTGCAAAGTGTTGCCATCAGTGGTGTGAAACCCACTCGAAGGAGCGGCAGGCCCTTGTCGATGATACCTCTCCAAGGCAGGAGAGTTCCTATCTTGGATCTCTGGGCTGATGTAATTATGGCCCAGGTTACGTCCCCCCTTCTACCTCCATCTTGCTGCTCTTCATAGAAAGCACAGGTTTCAATCATTACGAGGAATTTTTTTTTGTAAAATGACCTCATTTTCCTGTGAGTCTGCCAAATCCTAGGCATGTCAAAAAAGTGTGGGGCCAAGTATCATTTTAGAAATGAGAATGCGCAGTCAAAAGGTAGGAATTTTTGCCAAAGAGGAAGAGGAGGAGGTGCAGGAGGAAGCAATGGAGGAGAGACGGATGGAATAAATATTGATATTTATCTCCCCCTTGCCCTCCCACCCAGCAGCCAGAAATAATGGCCCTCTCACTTACATCTCCAGATCCCTGTAGACATTGTTGATGAAAAAAGCCAAACTCTGTAAAATATTTGGAAGAGATTTATTCTAAGCCAAGTGTGAGGACCATGGACTCGTGACACAGCCTCAGGAGGTCCTAAGGACATGTGCCCGAGGTGGTTGGGTTATAGCCTGGTTTTATACATTTTAGAGAGACGTAAGTCATCAATCAGTAGGTATAAGGTATACATTGGACAGATGGGGCAACTCAAAGAGGTGGCTTACGCGTCATGGGTGGATGCAAAGATTTTCTGATTGGCAGTTGGTTGAAAGAGTTATTACCTAAAGACCTAGAATCAAGAGAAAGGAACGTCTGGGTTAAGATAAAGGGTTACAGGGACCAAGGATGTTACTATATAGATGAAGTATTACAGGTGGCTGCCCTCAGAGGCAATCGATGGCCAATATTTTCTATTCAGACCTTTAAAATGTGATACACTCTTAGCTAATCGCTTCAGGATCAGAAAAAGACCTGGAAAGGGAAGGAGATTCTCTGCAGAATGTAAATCTCCTCCACAGGAGACAGCTTTGTGGGCTGTTTCAAAATATGTCAAAAAATATACTTTGGACTAAAATATTTTGATTTCTTTCAGGGCCTGCTGTCTGTCATATGATGCTACTCTAGAGCCAGGCTGGAATTGGGTATCTTAATGCTACAAAGAGTTTCTTTTTTTTTTTTTCCAGTCTTAAGATCTCTGTTTTCTGTTAATGCTGGTCAGTTGTCCCTGAATTCTAAAGGGAGGAGAGTTTACCAAGGTAGCTCCAACCTCACCCTACTTTCCTCATGGCCTGACCCAGTTTTCTTTGGAATCCCCTTGGCCAAGAAAACAGGTGTATTCAGTCAGCTGGGGGGGGGGCTTAAAATCTTATTTTTGGTTTACAGATATTTCAGTCTCAGCATTTATTCAAGGGCTACTACAAATCCCAACTTCAGTATTCACCATTCATGTTTCCAGTAGTCTAGGTCACTGGAACCTAGAGTTGTAGAGTAGGTAGCCTACACAGCCATACTTAGGTGGCCTCAGTCTTACCTCATTGTACTATCTAGCTGTGATCCTGACCCCGACTTCCACCCCTCAACTCTACCCAAGACTGTACCGCTGAGCACAGGGACTATCCAATGGGTCTCATTTATTTTGGAGGTCCACAGCATGCCAAATGCTGCTTCTGTGTAGTAGAACCTCCATAAACGTTTGTGGAGTGAACTGTAGTTTAGAAGCCTTTGAAAGAAGATTGGAAAATTATGTATGTTATCACCTCATGGGTTTAGTAAGAATAGGCTCAGTTACGCTGTGGTTAAAAGAAAATCTCTCTTTGAAAACATCAACATTGACAAAACTTTAGCTTGACCAAGAAATAGAGAAGGCTCAAATTATGAAAATCTGGAATAACACTGAAAGAAATATCACAATAGACCCTACAGAAATAAAAAGGATTGTAAAAGAATACTGTGAACAGTGGTGTGCCAAAAAATTGAGTAACCTAAATGAAATAGAAAAAGTTCTAAAAACACACAAACTACCAAAACTGACTAAAAGAGAAATAAAAAATTGAAAAGAACCTATAAGAGATTGAATTAGTACTTTTTTTCCGCCACAAAGAAAAGCCCAGACCCAGATGCCTTCATTGGTGAATTCTACCAAGTACTTAGGAAGAATTAACACCCAAACTCTTCCAAAAAACAAGAGGAGGAAACACTTCCCAACTCATTCCATGAAGCCAGTATTATCCTGATACCAAAATCATGCAAAGACATTTATTATAATACCTCTTACAAATATAAGCACAAGCTTCTCCACAAAATACCAGTAAACCAGATCCAGTAGCATATCAAAATGATTGTATCCCATGATCAAGTAAGGAGTTATCCCAGAAAAACAGGTTTGGTTTGAAATACAAAAAGCAATCAAGTGAAATAAAGGACAAAATAAAAAGACAAAAAACATATGATCATCTCAATAGACAGAGAAAAGGCATTTAACAAAAACCCAAACCCTTTTGATACAGCAGATAGAAAGAAATTATTTAGGCAGTTTAGGCAGATTGTAAGGGCAACAGAGTCCTCGGTGGAATTTCCCTTTTAACAAAAAGCAGCCCCAATGTAATTTCCTTTCTAACAAAGAGCAGCCTGAAAAATCGAGCTGCAGACATAGATAAGCAAGCTGGAAGCTTGCACAGGTGAATGCTGGCAGCTGTGCCAATAGAAAAAGGCTATCTGGAAGCCAGGTGTATTCAACATGGAGATTTCATCTTCCCTTTTCTTTGTCACCACATGCACAGTAAAGAAGCAGGTAACAGGGCGCTGGCGAGGTAGAGAACCATCCGCATAATAAAAGATTAGGGTGGAGGTGGCTAGATTTTCACTCACTATGCAAATGGCACACCTGGTCTGACCAACATTTCGTGTGCTATATAAATAAGACACCACCTCCTCAAGCTCATCTATAAAACCTCACGTCACCTCAGACCAGAAGACCTGCTCGAGACACCCGTCTCTGCAGGAGAGAGCTTTTCTCTTTATTTTGCCTATTAAACCTCCCCTCTGAACCTCACTCCTGGCTTGTCCATGTCCTTGATTTCCTTGGTGTGAGGCAATGAACCTTGTGTATTTACCCCGGACGACACCAGCACTTCACTTTCATGATAACAGCAATCTACAAATTAGGAACAGAAAGACGTGTCCTCAACTTGAAAAACAGAAACTATGAAAAATCCACAGCTGACATCATACGTAATAGTGAAAGACTGGGAGCTTTTCCCTTAATATCAGTAAAAAGACAAGGATGTCCCTTCTTGTCACTTCTATGCAACACTGTACTGGAGGTTCTAGCCAGAGCAATTGGCAAGAAAAAAAAATTAAAGGCATCTAGATTGGAAAGGAAGAAGTAAGACTAATAGTATTTATAGATAACAAGATCTTGTATATAGAAATACTAGGAATCCACCAAGAAATTATTAGAATTATTATATGAGTTCAAAAGATTGTAGAATACATGACAAAATACAAATACATACTTGTACCAGCCTGGCCAACATGGCAAACCCCAGCTCTACTAAAAATACAAAATTTAGCTGGGCATGGTGGTGCATGCCTGTAATCCCAGCTACTTAGGAGGCTGAGGTAGAAAAATCACTTGAACCTGGGAGGTGGAGGCTGCAGTGAGTCAAGATCATGCCACTGCACTCCAGCCTGAGCAACAGAGGAAGACTCCATCAAAACAAACAAACAAAAAATACATTTATACATTTATATAATATACAAAAATCAATTGAATTTCTGTACATTAACAAGAAATAATCTGAAAAATGAAACTAAGAAATCAGTGTAACAAAAAAGTTTAAAATTTGTACACTGAAAAAACTACCAAACATCATTGAAATAAATTAAGGAAGACTTAAATAAATAAAAAGATGTTCCATGATCACGGATTGAAAGACTTAATATTGTTAAGATGTCCTTACTCTCCAAATTGATATACAAAGTCAATGCAATCCCTACCAAAATCCCAGCTGTCTTTTTTGCAGATGTTGACAAGCTGATCCTAAAATTCATATGAAAAATCAAGGAATCCAAAATAGTCAAAACAATCCTGAAAAAAAAAATTGGAGGACTCACGCTTCCCAATTTCAAAACTTACTACATAGCTATAGTAATCAATACTATGTGATACTAGCATAAGAACAGAAATATAGATCAATGGAACGGAATTGAGAGCTGAGAAAGAAACACATTTATGGTCAACTGATTTTTTATAAGAGTGTCAAGACAATTCAATGGAGAAAAAACAAACTTTTTAACAAATGGTGCTTGGTCTGGCAACTGGATATCTACATACAAAAGAGTTAAGTCAGAATCTCTAACTCACACCATATGCAGAAATTAACACAAACTGGATCAGAGACTTCAACATAAGAGCTAAAAATCACACACTCGAAGAAGAAAACATGGCAATAAATCTTCATTACCTTAGATTAAGCAACACTTTCTTAGATATGACACCAAAAGTACAAACAACAAGAGAAAAAAACAGATTAGACTTCACAAAAAATTTAAAATTTTTGTTCTTCAAAGGACATCATCAAGAACATTAAACAACAATACACAGAATGGGAAAAAATATTTCAAATCATATATCTGATATTTATATTCAAAATATATAAACAACTCTTACAACTCAATAAAAGGACAAATAACTAAAAAAGAGCAAAGGATTTAAATTAACATTTCCTCAATGAAAAGCTACAAATTGCCAATAAATACATGAAAAGATGCTCAGCATCATTTGCAATCAGGGAAATGCAAATCAAAACCACAACAGCATAACACTTTATCCATTAGGATGGTAATAATAAAAAAGACAGCTATTCATAAGTATTGTGGAGAAATTAGAACTCTCTAACCTGTCCGATGGGAATGTAAATGGTGCAGCTACTTTGGAAGACCTGTCAGCTTCTCCAAAGTTTAAACAAAGAATTACTACGTGACCCAGCAATTCCACTCTTAAGTGTATACTCAAGAGAATTTGAAACAAATGTCCACACAAAAATTTGTACACAAATGTTCATAGCAGGATTACTCATCAAAACTAACAGGGAGAAATAATCCAGATGTCCATCAACCAATGAATAAACAAAATGTAGTATATGTAATATACAAAATGTAGTATACATGGACTACAATTCAGGAATAAAAGGGAATGAAGGGCTAATAGACGCTACAACGTGGATGAAAACTGAAAACATTATACTAAGTGAAAAAAAAAAAAAAACAGACACAAAAGACTACTTTTTTATTTTTTTTCTGAGGAGTCTTACTCTGTTACCCAGGCTGGAAAGCAGTGGCACGATCTCAGCTTGCTGCAACTTCTACCTCCCAGGTTCAAGTGATTCTCCTGCCTCAGTCTACCGAGTGGCTGGGACTACAGGTGCCCGCAACCACAGCCGGCTAATTTTTGTATTTTCAGTAGAGATAGGGTTTCACCATGTTGGCCAGGCTGGTCTTAAACTCCTGATCTCAAGCGATCACTCCACCTCAACCTCCAAGAGTGCTGGGATTACAGGCTTGAGCCACTGCACCTGGCCCAAAAGACTTCCCATTATATGAAACGTCCAGAATAGGCAAATCTGTATCAACAGAAAGTAGACTAGTAGTTGCCTAGGGCTGGGAGAGGGGTGGTAAAAAATGGAAAGTGACTAGTAATGGGTTTAGGGTTTCTTCTGGGGGTAATAAAAATGTCCCAAAAATAAATAGCAGTGATGGCTACATGCAACATGAAATATACTAAAAACCCACTGAAATGTGTAATTTGAAAGGCTAGTTTTATGCTATGAGAATTACATCTCAGTGAAGCTCTTCTTTAAAAAACTAAACTAATTCGAATTGTCAAAGTAGCTTGTGTATGTACCTGTATAAACATAGGACACTGGGGAAAGAATTTGTATTAAATATTTCTATCACTAGATGGGTGGTAGGAGAATAAGTGCACAAGTGTAAATAGCACCTGTCAGTTACAGACAGGAGGAAGGGAATTAAATTAAAATTATTGAGCATTTATCATGTGCCAAGCACCAGGGCAGACGCTTTCATTTAATACTCAAACAATAACACTATTAGATAGGTGGTGCCCGGATCTATTTCACACATGAGGAAACTGAGGTTAAGAGAGTTGCTCAAGGTCTTACAGCTAATCAAAGGCAGAGCTGGGATTTAAACTAAAGACTGTCTGACTCCTTAACCTTTTGGCCCTAATCATGGGGCAAAGGACATGTAGAATCTGATTAAAAGTAGTGGCAAATGGCATTCCGGCCATATTGAGGACCAGAAGAATTTTCTAAAATTATCATAGACTTTGGGATGGGCATGTGATAAAAAATGGATGAGAAGTCTGGCTGTAGCTGTGATTTCTATGGTCCCTGCATGTAGCTAACATCGCTGTCTCTCAGATTAAAGACTTCAGGACACGTGAAGAATTGCACTGAATCTCCTAACTCCAAGTTGCTCATGTCTATTTGAGCATTCAATGTTCTTTCTCCTATGTTAAAGCTATTCCTTAATGTTTTCATCCTTGTTGAGCAACCTGGACCAGATAAAACCCTTTATGAATACAAAAGATGTAGAAAGACCAAATTCAGGCAATAGAGTAGCATTCTGGTGGGACACAGATTCCTCACGACGTAGAATTGACCTGGGTTTGAGGCCATGAATGACCAAGGTGATTAACTGACCCAAAGATTCATGCTGCTCTTCCATGCTGTGGAGTTACTCCTGGGACGTCAGGGTCTGCATCTCTCTCTTTGCATCTTTGTGGCAGCATATAATTAGGTCTAGCCAATGGACTGTGAGCAGAAGTTTGGGTAGAAAATTCTGGGGTTCTAGGGACCTGGAGTACTGTCTAGTAGGGTTACACAGGCTCTGCATGGATGCACCTTTTTATTCCTGGGACTATGTACCTCTTGGACGGCAGTGTGGTCAGAGGAGGGCCAAAGCGAAGCCCTCTAAGGCATGGGGCCCATATTAGGAGGCCACTTGCCAGGGGTTATGGGGTACTGGCCATGCAACTTCAGGTGAGGATTAACTTTCTTGCCTATCAAAATAGAGATAACATGACCTATATTGTAGAGTTGCTCTGAGGATCAAAGGAAATACTTTATATAAAAAATTTGGTACACAGTTGGTGCTCAATAAATGTTCTTTTTCTTTTTTGTCTCTGACCTTCCTAGTACTTCCCTGTTCTTCCCCTCCTTTCCTTTCATGACCCCTCTCACCCTCATCCCCAGCTGTGCTCCTTGCTCTCTGGAGCCCAGGGGATGGGGTTTGGCTCGCCTGACTGCAGCAGCCCTGAGAAGGTCACTCCCCTCCTGCCTTCAGCTACAGGAAAGCTCTTTTTCCATTTAGAACATATTCTGGGGTTTTTCTGATTTTAGGGAAGTGGAGATACTGCAGTTTACAGAATGGGTTAGAAACCTGAGATTACTTTCTTGCTTGCTAATGAGATGTTTGAGAAAGGCTTTTGGGTCCTGACCAAAAACTCTTGGCTTTTGGGGATAGAAATTTGATTTCCTTTGAGATGTCAAAACATGCCAATGAGCATAACTTGCAGGGGTTTGAATTTCACTCACTTGGTTTTGAAATGAACAAAAGGCACTTCCTCTGTGTTACCCTCAGCAGAAATGTATACAACTGTGTAACTAGCTCTCAGTCTTTCGGGGACTGAGGGACCCTCAGAGATGCTATCAACTTCACATCTCTTTTCCAAGCTCTCCTTTTCTTCAAAGCCCCTTCAGGAATGCCTCAGCATCTCATCTTTGTTTTTTGTGACTTGGGCTGTCTTTATGAATGTGGTTGCTGCCCAGAGAGAGAAGTCCAGGCTTGACACTCAAGCCTGTGCCAAGGATCAGGCCTTCCCTTGGCCTGTGTCCTCACCATCCCCAGGTCTTGCCGTGTGCCGTTGAAGTGGAGGTCTCTTAGAGAAATTTTTCATCTTAAAAGTTTTCAAACTTGCTTCTCTTGCTACATGTAGTTATTGAGGAATAAAATGGAATCTCCAGCCCCCACATTTATCTGTTCTTTACTTTTACATTGTTTAGGATCAGAGTGAGAGGTTCAGGAATTCTCCTTCTGGAAGGAGTGGCTGAAAAATTAATGAAACAATGAAGTTGCTTTCCTTATATGAAATATTTTTCATGAGTAAGATTAATGCATGTTTTCTTCCAACTTTTACCCAATTCTATATTCATCTTGTTTTCCTATCCCAAAAAGCACTTGACTTTGAGCTAGATGTGATCAAAGCAATTCACAATCATTTCTTTATTGATTCCATTTTTTGGGCACATATTTATTGAGCACCTACTATGTATAAGACATCGTGTTGGGCACTGTGAAGGATGAAAAGATTGATGAGCCATGACCTCTGATCTCAAGCTTTTAAGCCAATCTTGGTTTAGTTATTCTTTCCATTGAGATGTTTTGTGGCCCTCCCTTAGACTGTGAGTCTACGTCTGTGGCTTTCTAGAAGCAGAATTATGTTTATGCAGTTCTTTGTACATTTGAATAAGAAAGTATTCATGTAACGAGTACTCTATCCAGCCCCAAGTATCCAGCACTATAGAGATTCAAGGGCAGCTGACGTCACCATCCTCTCCTTAATGATCTAAATGAGAAGACAATTATTCAGCAATGTAAGTCAGATGCCTGGATGTAAACAAATACAGAATTTTATAGTCAGTGAGTTTTAAACTTCGATAGACAAAATTTAAACTTGCCAATTACAGTATCTATGTATCTACTAAAGCTTAACATGTGTATACCCTAAGACCCAGCAACTTCAGTCCTAAATATATACCCAATAGGACTATGTACATATATTCATCAAAAGACACTTTAAGCAATGTTCATAATAGCACCCTTTGTAACAGCACCAGAATGGAAACTACCCAAGTGCCCTTGGCATTTGATAGAAAGGATAAGTAAATTATGATATAATCACATAATGGGATACTATATAGCAATGAAAATTAACTGTCTGTCTGAATATGTCAGAATATAGATGGCCCTCACAGAAACAATGCTTAGCTAAAGCAATCAGACATAAAAAAAAAAACCCAAAGACCAAAAAACAAAACAAAAAAACCCACATTTTAGTTTTCTGTGGCTAGAAAGGACAAAAACAGGCAAAAGTTTTAAGTATTCTATGCTTTTAGAAGTCATGATAGTGGCTATTTTGAAGAAGGGGCAGTGACTGAAAAAAAGAGACAGGAGGGAATTTCCAGGGCTGGGAACATTCTGGTCTTGATGTAGGAGCTAGTCCTATTGGTGTGTTCAATTCTGAAACTTTTTTGTTCATTTTTTGGTCTAGATATTATACTTTATTAAAAAGTTTTAGAAAAATTGACAGAATTCGGAATCACCAGTCAAGAACCCTGAATCTTAGAGCTAATTCTGATTGTTGATCATCTCCTGGGGCAAAGCCATCTCTTTGTGCCTTGGCTTTTCATCCATGGAGTGGGATAAGGCTTTCTCCCTGTCTTACAGCTAGCTGCTTTATTCTGTGTAGGGAAACCTGGCACACCAGGAAGTAGTTGTGGGGCTTCTTGGTGCAATTTCACTGTTGACACTTAGGAGCCTGCTCTCCATTAAACCTTATTTCAGGAGCCCTGGCCTTTTCAATGTAAACTCTGACTTGGTATTTCAATCCCACCTCCTTCCACATGGTTTATTCTCTACAGCTCCTCAGTCTCATGGAGCAATTTCTCAATCTGGATGTTTTACCTTATGACATTTAGGTATTTGGCCTCAAAATATCAAACAGAATATGACACCCTCTGGGAATACGGAAGCTTATTTGGTTATGTTCTGGAATAATACACATATATGAAAGCTAAAGCCTATGAGAGGGGATACTGAAAAGGAGCCCCTTGCCATACCAGAGTTCAGTTCTGAGTCTTTGAAAATGTATCTTGCGGCCGGACGTGATGGTTTACCCCTGTAATCCCACCACTTTGGGAGGCCGAGGCAGGTAGATCACCTGAGGTCAGGAGTTTGAGATCAGCCTGGTGAATGTGATGAAACCCCATCTCTACTAAAAATACAAAATTGGCCGGGCGTGGTGGCACCTTTAATCCCAGCAGGAGAATTGCTTGAACCTGGGAGGTGGAGGTTGCGGTGAACTGAGATCGCCCCACTGCACTCCAGTCTAGGCAACAAGAATGAAACTCCGTGCCCCCACCAAAAAAAAAAGAAAGAAAGAAAATGTATCTTGCAGTAGATGAGAGGAACAAGTTCAAGTGTTCTGAAGCATGGCAGGGTGACTATAATAAACAATGATTTATTGTATATTTTTTCTTTTTTTTTTTTTTTTTTTTTTTTTGAGACAGGGTCTCTGTCACCCAGGTGGGCAAATAGTGGTGCGATCACAGCTCACTGCCGACTTGACCTCCTGGGCTCAAGCGATTCTCCTGCCACAGCCTCCTGAGTAGCTGGGACTACAGGTGCACGCCACCATGCCCAGCTAAGTTTTGTATTTTTTGGATGACAGAGTTTTGCCATATTGCCCAGGCTGGTCTTGAACTCCTAGACTCAAGCAATCCATCTGCCTCAGCCTTCCAAAGTGCTGGGACTTATTATATATTTTCAGATAGCTGGAAGAGCAGATTTTGAATATTCTCAACATAAATAAATGATAAATATTAAATGATAAATGAATATGCTGATTACCTGAATTTGATCATTACACATGTATTAAATGATGCAGTATTAATTGTATCCCATAAATATGTACAATTATTACATATCAATTAAAAGGCATACTAAAAGAAACAGATTGCCTTGCTCAAGGCTAGCCTGGCTTCCTCCCACCTTCCCATTCCCTGCCGGGGTGCCTGACCTTGTGGGTGGCATCCCCCTCCTGCCTGGGTCCCTCGTCAGCAGCTCCGCTCCCAGATGCTCCTAACCCGTGCCTTGCCTTTCCCATCTCTCCTCTTCTAACAGTCCCAACAGAAAAAAACACAGAGTGCACACCTGTCACTTACTACCCGGCACTTTCAGTATGGCACCCCTCCACATATAGTGTGAGAACTGGACAGAGGGTAGTTCCACGTCTCCAGTCTCCATCTTCGTTCCATTGTTGTCCTACAGAGTTCTACATATTTTATAAATTTCACACGACATTGCTATTATTTTGTTCAAAACAGCCAGATGTCTTCTAGAGAGACTTAACAATTGAAAAATGCTATTATTTAGTTATGAAGTTTAACAGTTTGTACCATTCGTTTCTTTGTTTAGATCTATATTTTCATTTTGTGTCACTTCCTCTGTCTGAAGAACTTCCATTAACACTTTTTTTGTTGTTGTTGTGGCACCTTCATAGCTCATTGCAGCCTCAAACTCCTGGGCTTAAGGCATCCTCCTGCCTCAGCCTTCCAAAATGCTGAGATTACAGTCATGAGCCACTGCGCCCGGCCCCTGTAACACATCTTGTACTTCGGTTCTGCTGGTGATTAAGACCAGTAGATTTTGTATGTCTGAAAGTTTTTATTTTATTTCAGTGAAAAGTATTTTTGCCAGGTATAGACTTCTAGGTTGACAGGGTCCCCCCTTTCTAGTCCTTTAAAGATGTTGTTCCATTCTTGTAAGGTTTCCTCAAAGCAGATAAATACATAAACAGCTGCTGTCATGCTTACGTTGCTCCTCTGTATGTAACTTGTCTTCGCTCTCTCGCTGCTTTTAGGAACTTCTCTTTACTCCTGGGCTTGAGCAATATGATGATGGTGTGCTGCAGTGTAGCTCTCTCCATCCATCTCGTGCTTAGGGTTTATGGGGCTTCTTGGATATGTGGGTTTATGGTGTCCATCAGATGTGAAACATTTTGGCCATTTTTTTCTTCAAATAATTTTTTCTGTTTACCAACCTTCTCCCATTCTCCTTCAAAGAATCCTGTTACTTATAACAGGCTGCTTAGAATTGTCTCATGGCTCACTGATAATCACTGTTCATTTTCAAATGTTTTTTCTCTGTGTCTGGTTTCTGTTTCCATGTCTTCAAGTTTTCTAATCTTTCTTCTATAGTGTCTTATCTTCCATTATTCTAATCTGAGATACTGTAGTGCTCATCTCTAGACGTTTGATTGCAGACATTTTTAAATCTTCCATGCTGCCACTGCACATGTTCAGTCTTTCCTTTAGTTTCTTGAATTCATGAAACACAGTTATAAGGACTCTTTTAACGTCCTCTGCTAACTCTAATACCTGTGTCAGTTTCAATTGATTGACTGATTGATTGACTGACTGATCTCGGTGTGGGTCCTATTTTCCCACTTCTTTGCATGCTGATAATTTTTTATTGGGTGCCAGATATTGTTGGGTGCTGGATATTTTTGTATTCCTATAAATCTTTCAGAGCTTTGTTCTGGGACAACAGCCTGATGATTTTGGATCTTGCTTTTATGATTTGTTTGGTGGATCTGGAGCAAGACTCCATCTAGAGTTAATTATTCCCCATGGCTGAGGCAGAGCCTTCCTATGTATTCTACCCAGTGCTCTCTGAATTTTCCAGTCTGGCTGTGGGAACAGGCTCGATTTTCAGTTCTGTGTGGTCTTCAAGGATTGTTCCTTCTAATCCTTTAGGGTGGTTCTTTTTCCGGCCTTGGGTAGTTTCTTCATATGAATAAGCTGATCGGTAGGTAGCTGACTACCCTGAAGGCTCTGGAATTTCCTCTCTGTAAAGCTTTCTCCTCTCTGGTGCTCTGCCCCATGAAATCTGGACCCCTCAGCATCCTTGAATTCCCACCTCCATCTCCTCAATTCAGGGGGTCCACCGAGCCTGCCTGGGTTCCCCATCCCGATGCCACGTTGTAGAAACTCGCTCTATGCAGCAAGCTGGGGTGTAGAATCTCCAGTCTTCATTGCCTGTCATCTAATGTCTTGAAAACCATTGCTTCCTACAGTTGACCCAGTTTTTTAGTTGCTTCAAGTGGGAAAGTAAATTCAGTCACTGCTACTCCATCCTGGCTGGGACAGAAAGGATACATAAAGCCAGTTTACCCAAAGACGTTTGTGGCATGAAGGGTTTTCTCCATCATCTTACAGTGTTTTCAAGGCTAGTATATTTTAAACTTTCTCATTTTGAAATAATTTAAAAGTTTCAAAATAGTTGCAAATATGTGCAGAGAATTCCAGTACAACTTGCACACAGCTTCCCCTACTATTATTTGTATTTTAATACAAAAGTAATGAATGTTAATTGTAGAAGAAAATTAAAAATATAAAGAACATATTTAAAATGGTATATTTTCTATATGATATAAATAACATCATATTCATAGATCATGAGTATTTTTCTCATGTTAATAAGTGTTAGTCCAAACTGCACCATTTTGTCAGCTCCCCACCATTTTGCAGACCTTGGTCCAAATGGAACATTTCACAGGAGTTTGGGCTGTGAGAAACAGCCTAGCCACCTGACCACAGGTAGACAAAGGCCCAACTGAAGAAACAGCCTGCCTCTTATCCTATTCTGCTGAGACAAGTGGAAGGAGCACCACATTCCTCAGGAACAAGGGCCAGAACCACCTAAATATGGGAACATCTTGTCAATATCCTAGTGGGCAGCAAGCCACACGGCGCAGACCCCTCCTGCCCATACCTATAAATTGGTCCAGTCTGTAAGCAGCAGTAGTCTCTGGCAATAGTCTGGTCCCCCACTTCTGTAAGTTTTATGCTGGACATAAAAGTCAAACCACGCTCTTTTTGTGTGAATGTCTTTAATTCTTGCCTTCCCTTCAAAACCTAACAAATAAGCATGTATCGGGGAGGGGAGACATTGTTCTCACTCTTTCCATATTCCCGCTGCCGCCCAAAGAAGAGGGGACTTCCAATCCCTTCCCCCTTGGGAATGTTGGAAGTGAGGTAGGAGGTGGGACTCAACTCTGGAGGCAGGGTTCAGACACTGGATCGAAGTGAGGACTACCTAAAACCGGGAAAGGGTAGAAGCCACTTTCCATAAGACACACCCACCAGTGCGCCACGTCAGTTTACCATTGCCATGGCAACACCTGGGAGTGACTGTGCCTTTCCATGGCAATGACCCAACAACCCAAAATTACTAGCCTTTTCCTAATTTCTGCATAAATGCCGCTTCATTTACATTAATTAAAAGTAGGTCTAAATACGACTGCAAAACTGCCCTGAGCTGCTACTCTTAGCACGCTGCCTTTGAGGTAGCCATGCTCTGCAGGAGCGAGCGTGGAGCTGTAACACTGCCAGAGCTGTAACACTGCTGCTTAAATAAAGCGGTTTTCTATTACCACTGGTTCGCCCTTGAATTCCCTGGGCACAGACACGAACCCTCACAGGCTAAGCCCCACTTTGTTTTCTCTCTCCACTCTCAGCTGCTCTTTTCAAGTGGACTGAAGTAGCTATGAGCTAGTGAGGCCGACATTTAGGCCCTGTTTTGCTATGGACAGGTTTTAAAGTGCCAAAGGTCAGCCTGTGGGACAGGCTCACTTGACCTCTCTTTGACTTCCTGTCTCTATGGGGCAAACTCACTCAGGAGAAGGCCCAGAATGGCCTCTTTTATTCTCTCTTCCACAGTAAGCAAGTAGGACAGGCTGGTAGTCCATGAAACCAGCTGGGGGACTGGACTCAGAGTCCCTTCAGAAATGTGAGGAATAAGGCCAGGCATGGTGGCTCACACCTGTAATCCCAGTGCTATGGGAGGCTGAGGTGGGCAGATCATCTATTATTTCAGTTATACTTTCCAATTGATTGTGGAAATAAGTAAAAGTATGTGTATTAATTTTTTTATCTGTTAACTTTGCTAAAAATCTCTTATCAATTCAAATAATGTATTTATAAATTCTTCTGATTTTTCTGAGAAGACAATCATGCAGTCTGCAGTCCATGACAGTTTATTTCTTCCTTTCTAATCCGTATTCTGTTTCCTCTTATTGTTTTGCTACTGGCCTGGAAAAAACTGAAAAGAACTGATAATGAAACACATCCTAAAAGAAAAACAAACAAACAAAAAAAGAAACACATCCTAGCTTGAATTTGTTTGCGAAGAGAAAGTATCTGACATCTTGCCATTAAATTAATGCTCGCTGTAGGCTTTTGTAATTGCCCTGAACTGGGTTAAAAATTTCCTTCTTTCCTAGATTGTTTATTTGGTGATCATTTCTTCTAACACCTCCAACCTTCCTTTTGACATTATTTTCTTTTTTCTGAGGTATGTTCTTGAGAAACTCCTTCAATAGGGAATCTACTTATGGTGATCTCTCTTGATTTTTGTTTTTCTGAAAATATTTTTATTTTGCTCCTCTTCCTGAAAGACAGTTTTATTGGTGTAAATTTCTATGTCTTTTAACTTTATTGAGGTATAAAACGTGTATCGTAAAATTCACCCATTTGAAGTACGTGATTCAATGATTTTTGGTAAGTTTATCAAGTGATGTCACCCTTACCATATTCCAATTTTACAGCTTGTGCAACATTCCAGTAATCTCTCTTGTACCCACTTCAAATAATCCCCATCTTCACCTGCAAGCCCAGGCAACCCTAGTCTTTCCTGGACATTTCCCTTTCCTGGACATTTCATAAAAATGGAATAACATATGTGGCTTTTGGCCGGGCGCGGTGGCTCA
>NW_016107665.1:1763048-1777178 GCF_001604975.1 Cebus imitator
TTTCACTTAGCATTCCATTTAGTATTCTACTGTGACTATATCTCATTTTGTTTATCCATTCGCTAACTGATGGGCAGTTGGGTTGCTTCCACTTTTCAGCCACTGTTGCTATGAACATGATGTAAGTCTTTGTATGAACATATGTTTCTGTTTCTCTTGGGTATATACTAAAGAGTAGAATGTTGTGTCATGTGGCAAATTTTTGTTTAGCCTTTAAAGAAACTGCTAAACTATTTTCCAAAGTAGCTTCCTACCAGTGGGAATGTTTAAGAATCTGGATTTCTCCATGTCCTTGCCCAAAGTTACTGTCTGTGTTTGATTACTGTAGTGGGTGTGAAATGGTATCTCATGTGGTTTTACTTTGTGTTTCCTTAATACTTTTGAGCATCTTTTCATGTGCTTATTAGCCATCTGACTATCTTCTTTGGTGAAATGTCTATTCAAATCTTTTGCCTATTTTTTAATTGACATCTGACAGAGAGACAGGATCTCACTCTGTCACCCAGGCTGGAATGCAGTGGAATGATCATAGCTCACTGCAGCCTTGACCTCCTGGGCTCAAATGATCCTCCCACCTCAGCCTCCTGAGCAGCTGGGTCTACAAGCATGCACCACCACACCTGCTATTTTTTTGTATTTTTTTTGTAGAGACGGGGTCTCACTATGTTGACCAGACTGGTCTTGAACTCCTGGCCTCAAGTGATCCTCCCACCTCAGCCTCCAAAACTGCTCTGGGATTGCAAGTGTGAGCCACCATGCCCACCCTTTTGCCTATTTCTTAATTGTTTCTCTTTTTATTAATAAGTTGTAAGAGTTCTTTGTATATTCTGGATAGAAATCCTTTCTCGCACATGTCATTTGCAAATAATTTTTTCCAATTCCGTATACCTTTACAGTGAGCATATGTGCCTAAGAACTTTACTTGTGGAATTCTTTAAGGCTTGGATTGAAATTGCAAAAAAACAAAGGATGAATTGCGTTTGCTCTGCCAGTCACCTGGGGCACTTGCACGATCCAAGATGGCTTTCCCACCAAGTCTGCATTCCAGACGACAGGAAAAGGCCGAAGGGGGAAGGACAGGACAGCTTCTTCACTGTCAGGGCATAGGAGGAAGCTGCACGCTCCCACTCACAATTCCACAGCGTAGTCACATGATCCTATCTAGCTTTAAGGTGGGCTGGAAAATGGAGCATTTAGCTTGGTGGCTTTGTGCCCAGCTAAAAATTCTATGTGAAAGAAAAACGCTATCACACATATGGTAAATGGCAAGGATCTGCATTCAAACGCAGGGCTGTAAGATCCCAGAGCTGTGCCCTGCGGACTACATTAAGAAGCTAGTAGAATATTATATTTAAATAGATTCCTAAGAATCCTCAAGTCCCCAGGCAGTAAGTGACCAGAGTCAGGGTCTTTCTTTTTTTTTTTTTTTTTTGAGACAGAGTCTCGCTGTGTCTCCCAGGCTGGAGTGTAGTGGCATGATCCCCAGTCACTGCAACCTCCGCCTCCCAGGCGCAAGTGATTCTCCTGCCTCAGCCTCCCAAGAAGCTAGGATTACAGGCATGTGCCACCATGCCTGGCTAATTTTTGTATTTTTAGTAGAGACGGGGGTTTGCCATGTTAGCCAGGCTGGTCTCAAACTCCTGACCTCAAGTGATCTGCCCACCTCAGCCTCCTAAAGTGCTGGGATTACAGGCATGAGATACTGCGCCTGGCCTGAACATAGGTCTTCTTAAAGGATCATCTTCTCACTATACCACTCTGCCACTCTGAACTATTTCTGAAAGGGACATTTTCATGGTAATCTGGGTGACATTATAGTCATTTTGTATTTTTCTAGAGAACCAGTAGTCACCCTCCCAAATGCCATCCTCTCTCTTTTTTTTCCCCCCCAGAGAACTAATTTTGCCCCTAGGCCCAGCAACTAGATTCTCTCCAGACTACTTTGTGGCACTCATCCCAATTCTGTGGCCTCCTGACCATCAGGCAGGAAAACTGGGTGTCGGCCCAGAGGCGCTCTGCCAGGGACAATATTTGGAGGATGTCGCCCCTGACAGAATGCTCACTGTGGCAGCCAGTCAGGAAATGCCACTGGCCTCAAGTCTACACACAGAAGCATCTCTTTCAGCCAGGAGGGTGCCTGAGTATGAAAATCATTGAGTTTCTTTTCTTTCCCTTGAAGAATCTTGCAGGAGTTTGAGAACCAGCTATGTGGGAGAACGGACTGATAATTTCAAAAGCAAGGTTTCTTCTCTCGCCTGAGTTCTCCTTAGCTGTACTGTGGGTGTGCTCCGGGTTCACTTCATTTTGCTCTTTGTCTGTCTGAAGGGTGGTTAATGTCTCCGTAACCAGAGGTGACAAGTCCCATTCAGAGCTGAGGTTGACTTCATGTGGGAGAAACGCCATAGAGAAGTTAGCGGGCAATAGAAGTGGCTCACAACTGTAAGGAAATTGCGTCCCGTCTGTTCAAAAGAGACAGACCCACCTGTTCTTTTCACCTTCATTGGGCTATTCACATCTTCCTAAAATCAGAGGCCATGATGAACTTATCTCAGAGAGAAACTCTCAAACTTGAAATTAATTCATCACCCAGCAGCATACTAAAATAAATCCTCTGATAAAATAAATCTCCCACCCCAGTAGACCGTAGGGGAGGGAGAAACACAAAAGAATTAGAGGCACTGTTCGATTTAGCAAATATTTATTGGTCACGTACCATATGACAGGCACCATGTAGAAAACAGCTGCTCCCTTTCAGGGTAATGTGGTTTTGTGTGAGAGACGGTCATGCCAGCAAATAATTACAGCCACGTGTGCTGATGCTCTGGCAGAAGAATGAAATGCCTACTATGGGAGCCCACAGGTGAGAACTCCCACCCCACCCCTGGAGATGCCTGAGCAAGGATGGAAGGCAGGAAGACAGAAAGAGCATTCGGGCTCGGGTACCAGCGTGGAAAAAGGCAAGAGGATGTCCACATTCCTGGCACATGAAAAGGACCCCGAGTACCCCGGGGCGATTAAGTGCTCAGTGTAGGAGGTTAGCAAGGGCAGGTGGGACGCTGGGAACAGTGATTTGCTGGCTGGCCTCCATTGGTCCCTTCAGACCCGCTCTCGGCCTTTCTCTGCCCTGCTCTGGCCCTGGAGGCTGACTTCTGTGGGCGGCAGCACCGGGGCTCCTGGGCAGCTGCCTTCCAGTTAGGTTCAGCCGCCAGAAGCAGCTCAGGTGGAGGAGCGAATGAGGTTGGGGTGTACATTCTCAATACCCCCCAGCTCCCATCCTGCCCAGCCATGGTCTTGGCTGTGGCTGCCTTCTCTGCCAGGCCATGGCTCCCTCCAGGGAGCCCTCCTTCATGCCACAGCCCTCTGCAGGCCCCAGCAACACTGCTCTTCCCACTGGCCTCCTTATGCCCAGGGGCAGGGACGGTTTCTCACGGAACCCCTGGCTCCTTTCATCTGACCAGCCTCTCTTTAAATAGTCCCTTCTTTAAACTCATGTGTTGACCTTTATGAGTGGGCCATTTGTTTCCTGGCAGGACCCTGGCTAATGCCAGTAGGTTTGTTAAAAATGCCAAGAGCAATCATGCTAAGAAGTTGTTTTTTGTTGTATTTTTGGTTTTGTTTTGTTTTACAACGACAGTGGCAAACTATGTTTTTAAACTCTTAAAAATTATAAACTGAAATAAGCCAGACACAAAAGACCACATATCCTATAATTCCACTTACATGAAGCATCCAGAAATGGTAAATGTCTAGAGGCAGAAAGCAGATTCATTGTATCCTGGGCTGGGAAGTGACTACCCCTGAGCATGAGAGGTCTTTTGAGGGCGGTGGACCGTGGTGACGACTGTACACCTCTTCCTGTACCTCTCGTTCCATTTCTTCTTGTACCTCTTGTTCCCAGGTCCAAGGTCTTTCCATTGTGGCACAAAGCTATACAGAGGTCTGACTTATGTATGCAGTACATCCTTAGAGATGGTTTCCTGTTATTAGAGTAATAGCTCTGGCCTAACGCATCAGATGTGTGCCATTCCAATACTCTATCAAGCAGGCAGCCCTTGGAAGGTGTGGTGCATGATACAAGTGGGTCACACTGTCATGAGCTATCTTCCAGACCTTCAGTACATACTAGATCCTGTAGTCAGATGCCATATTGCACGAGATTCTATGACGGAGATAAAGCAGTCTCTACATCCCCAGAGATAAAGGCTGGCTGAGGCTCTGGGCGGGGCAGTCAAAGCCATGTCTGAAATAGGTATCTACGCCTGTTAGAATCTCCTCCTGGCCCTTCTAAGATGGAAGGGGCCTTAGTGGAGTTAACTTTCTACCAAGTAACTGGCCTTCTTGAGTTATGCCATATCGGAGGCTCACTATTAGTTTCTGTTGCTGGCAGATTAAACATTCATAAGTGGTATCTAGATTGGCCTTGGTACGTGGGAAACCATGCTCTGAGGCCCTTCCATAGCCACCATTGTTGCTATTCCGCCCAGTCCACATATTTGACCACAGCAGTTCTTGGATGGTGACATCAGCTGGTCAAATCATTTTGCCTACTTGCATGCCTATTCCATGGTGAAGGCACTCTGGGAGGCATGAACTGCGATATGTTAACTCGTCATTTCTACCCCCAAATGTTCTTCCGCAAGCATCTACCCCAGACTTCCTTGTCTTCCAGTCAGTTCCCTTCCAAGTTCCCGATCAGCTGGCCAGGGCACTTGCCGCTCCCAAGAAGCTTGGTATGGATTCTCACTTTGGGTTACTTTTCCCATGATGTACTCTCATTGTCTCAGTGAGAAAGCTCTGCCTTGCCCAGTGCATTTCAAAGACACCCTGAATGCATCTATCAATGAGTTGCCATTTACCTTAGCTTTCACACACCGAACCAACACATCTGTAAGTCGAATTACCTTTTATTCCTTCAATTGGTCATAATGGGCCTCTATCCATAGGTATGAGCCTAAAAAGGGGATGTGAGGCAAACCAATATGGGTGCCCGGGAGGCTTGGGCCATCCACATATCCACCTTGCTTGTGTCCTCTGGTATTACTTGGGTTCAATCCTGGGCTGAGCCATTTTAATCTCTTGATGAATTGATGCTGGTGTGACCACACTTGATCTAATGGGTCTGACACATAACGGGCAGCTCCAGGTGTGCGGTCACATGGTAGCTCATGTTAAGGTTTTCTTCTCTACCAGAGCCTGGGAGTACATGAACCATCTTTAAAATGACACAACCGTCTACTACAGGTAATATGGCCTTCCTGTTGAACCCTAGGGGACTGCATTGATTCTTGGGACTTGACATAAATTCCATACTACCTCATACTAATCATTCTTTTAGTTCATAATGTGTTTTAACAGCTTCAAGATGTTAATTATGTACATAGCTTCATATAATACAACAATGAAAACATGTATATGTTCATGAAACCACTGTGACTGAGGTAAGACATATCCATCAATATATGAAACATTACTGAATTGTACACTTAAAGTGGGCAAATTTTATGACATGTCCAGTATACCTCAATAAAGCTGTTAAGATTGTATACAAAATATCTCAGTCATAAAGTATGGGAAAGAAAGAAAAAGGTGTTATATTACCACCTATAATCCCAACACCCTAACACAGCTGTTATCATTTTTTCCATATTCTATTTGCATTAACTGTATTTGATAATCATGAAAACTGTAATATTAGCTACTGTTTACTGCATGCTTACCATAGACAAAGTGCTGGGTTAAACACATACCACGTGTTATCTCATCTAGTCCCCACTACAACCAGATGAGGAAGGTAGTATTATCATCCACACCTTATGTTTATTTTATTTTATTTTGAGATAAAGTCTCGCTCTGTCACCCAGGGTGGAGTGCAGTGGCACAATCTCGGCTCACTGCAGACTCCGCTCCCTGGGTTCAAGCAATTATCCTGCCTCAGTCTCCGAGTAGCTGGGATTACAGGCATCCAGCACCACGCCCAGGTAATTTTTGTATTCTTAGTAGAGAGAGAGTTTCACCATGTTGGCCAGGCTGGTCTCACACTCCTAACCTCTCAAGTGATCCGCTCACCTTAGCTTCCCAAAGCGCTGTGACTACAGGCATGAGCCACTATACCCGGCCTATCCACACCTTATTAATGAGAAACCTGAGACTCAGAGAGATTAACTGACTTGCTATGTAAACTTAATTTTTTTTATAAAATTAATTTTCTATCTTGCTGAAATCTTGTTTCTTTTAATGTCTACAAAATAGTTAATTCTAAACTCTTCCCTTGTTTGTAACATATGTGATGTTTGCATTATGCAATGAACATCTCCATTAGAAATAACTTTATCCGTATTTAATATTATCTTCTTAGGATGGTTTTCTACACGTTGAGTCAAAGGGAGCAAGGCAATTAAAAAAATTTTGGAAGTACAATTGGTTTCCAAAGGGCTGGGATTTACATTCACAGCTAGCAATTTTGTCCTAACCTCAGCAGCACTAGATCTGCCAAGTTTTTTAATGTTCTGCTTAATTTAGTGGATTCTTAATTCTTATTTTAATTTTCATTCATTTAACTACTAGAAGGGCTGGGCTTTTATCCAAACCAGTTGAATTACCTCATTTGTAACTTACCTATGCTTTCTGCCCATTTGTTTATTACAAATGATTTATTACTTAATGATTTTCTTACTGATGTACATGAGTTTTTTAATAACCATATGAACTCTTCATGTTTTCTGTTTTTCTCATTTGCCTATTTATTTTACAAATTGATTTTAAATATTTTTACAACATGAAACTGACTTCTCCTTTGTGAATTTTCTATTGCCTCTAGACTTTCAAAGGCACCACTCTCCAAGGCTTTCATAATAATATTCAGTTATATTTTCTCCTGGGTTTTTTTTCTGTAGCAGGATATGTCTTCCATCTAAAAATATCCCATCATTTATTTTAATGTATAATTTGAGATATGGGCCTAAATTATTTTTTTTTCCAAACTATTACCCAACTTTTCCAATACCAAATATTATCTCCTTTCCCACTGTTTCGTGATGGTTCCTTTATCATATACTATATTCTTATAAGAGGTCCATTTTGCTCCAGAGCTACATAGTTTTAATGATTTTTGGTTGATAATATGGTTTTGTATTTGGTGAGTCTAAAAAGTCTCATCCATGGGAGGTCAGGCCATCCCACTTATAGGGTACCAGGTATCAGCTGGAAACTAGTGCTCTCCTGCTGCTCAGCACAGCACACAGGGGAAGCTGCTGATACAGTTTGGGATGGTGTATGAGTCTGTTCTCACTCTGCTAATAAAGACATGCCTGAGACTGGGCAGTTTATAAAGGAAAGTGGTTTAGTTGACTCACAGTTCCGTATGGCTGGGGAGGCCTCACCATCATGGCAGAAGGTGAATGAGGAACAAAGTCACAACTTATATGGCGGCAGACAAGAGAGTGTGTGCAGGGGAACTCCCATTTATAAAACCATCAGATCTCGTGAGACTTATTCACTATCACGGGAACAGCGCAGGAAAACCCCGCCCCCATGATTCAATTACCTCGCAGTGGGTCCCTCCTATGACTCATGAGAATTATGGGAGCTAGAATTCAAAATTAGATTTGAGTGTGGACACGGCCAAACCATATCAGATGAGGAGTGTTCTAGAGCCCTGGGGGTGACTGAGAACCCCAAAGAAAAGAGTGGACTAAATAAGAAACCTGGCCCTGAGACACTCAGAACAGGGCCACAAGAGCCTTTCAAGACAATTTTACCCAATTCCTTCAGTGTAGAGAGAAGAAAACCTGGCTGATGAGATTACGTCTTTTGCCCAAACTCAGAGGTCATTAGTGGCAGAGCTGGGATTAGATCTGGGTCTCCTGGCTGCTGGTCAGGGGCTCTCTAACGTTCCCCAGGGAAGAAGGTTCGTGGGAGAAGAGGACCATGTGGGCTGCCTCAGGGGAAGGCATCATAATCATGAAGATGGCTTATATGCAAATACCACTTGCTCAATCCTTTCACCAGATGTCTGCATGGACTCTCACCCCAACCCTTCCATCAGCTCCTGTGCAAAGTCCCTTGACCACATTCCGCATAACTGGTCAGGTTAACCAGCTTCCATTCTCTGTCCCAAATACAGCAGCTGATGCTCCCGGCTAGGAGTTTATCTATCATACGCCTCCACACTTCTGCTCTCCAAATGAGTAGAACATTTACCAAGAATCAATTATTCATGTTCCCAAATCTATTTATGCCATGCCACTTATACTTGACACCATGATTATGTAATTTAACCAAGGGGAGCATAAATCAAAAAAGAAGAGTGTGGAACAAAAGGAATTGTTGCTTTTTATGTCAAACACATGGCTTTAGGAAAGACCCGGCACAGTGAATCACCAAGAAACTTGTTGAATGAGGTGTGGACGACATAACTGTAAAAAACAATAGCAAGTTTGCAGAAATCTAGAAGGATTCTGCATTCAAATGGCTTCAAGAGTACCTTGGGGGCCAGGTGCAGTTGCTCACGCCTGTTATCCCAGCACTTTGGGAGGCTGAGGCAGGTGGATCACGAGGTCAGGAGTTCGAGACGAGCCTGACCAATATGGTAAAACCCAGTCTCTACTAAAAATAAAAATAAAAAAAATTAGCTGGGTGTGGTGGCGCGTGCCTATAATCCCAGCAACTCAAGAGGCTGAGGCAGGAAAATCTCTTGAACCCAGGGGGCAGAGGCTGCAGTGAACTGAGATTGTACCACTTCACTCCAACCTGGGAGACAGAGTGAGACTCCATCTCAAAAAAAGAGTACCTTGGGTTCTCTCCTTTTTATGAAAATAGACACTAGAAATTATTAGTGTAGCTTACGCAAGACAGAAAAACAGAATTTTCATCTTTTTTCAGAGAAAAAGCCTTTGATCCACATTAAAATAAAGTTATGTGTCCTGTTTTGTGATTTCTCACCTTGATCAGAGTTTTTGGTTAACCAACCAACTACCAGTCCTAATTATGCAGGATAAGAGACCTTCCATTGATATAATTTTCATTTTCAGATGAGTTGTCCAGGCTCTGAGCAGCATGGCAAACTGTGAGCGGGGCACACAGGCAGGCATGGGGTGCAGTGCCGCCACAGGAATGGTATGCAGCACAACACCGCAGGAGGCATCCCATGGGAGGCGGTACAGGACCACGCTGGGCCCAAACTCCAGCTCCACCCTAACCACTGGCGTGGTCTCGGGCAAATCATTTACTGTCTTTGTTGTTGTCAAGTTTGAGACAGGGTCTCACTCTGTCACCCAGGCTGGAGTGCAGTGGTGCAGTCTTGGCTCACTGCAACCTCCACCTCCCAAGTAGCTGTAGTCCCAAGTAGCTGGACTACAGGCATGCGCCACCATGCCCAGATAATTTTTTGTATTTTTTGCCACGTTGGCCAGGCCGGTCTCAAACTCCTGAACTCAAGCGATCCGCTGAGTTCTCAGCCTCCCAAAGTGCTGGGATTACGATCATGAGCCACTGTGCCCAGCCTCATTTGTTCTCTTGAAGTTCAGTTTTCTCACCGGTTAAATAATACCAGTCTGCGATTATTGTTTGGTTGAAGGAAAGTGTGTTGCCCACACCCAGCATGGCACCAGACCCATTTGAAAATGTCATCTTCCTCGTCAGACTCTAAATGAAAGAAGGGGGATGAAATGAGCTTTGGTGGGTGGACTGGATGGGATAAGCGGGAAAGACAGATGGTATCCCTCCTCATCAGCAAATTCCAACTCATAGAACAAGGCAGTCTTTGGAGAGAGGCATGTGGTAAGTTATCCTAGGTGCACATTCAGACCCTGTGCCCTGGGACCAAAACAAAAGGCTCCTGGGAGCAGGATGCAAAGGACCACACTCAAGCCGAGTAGAGGAAGCTGCAAGAGTCGGACGTGGCCCCATGAACTGGCTTTGGGAGAAGTCCATTTGCAGGGAGTTGCACAACCTTGGAGGTGTGCTCTGTGTATCTGGGAAAGCATTCTAAGTCCTGGGACCTGGAAACCCTTTTCCCTGGTAGTTGAGCCCTGTGACCTTCCCAGCTGCTGAGTCCGGAAATGAGGAGTGCCTTGGCTTCAGTGTGAGAAGCAGCCCCAGTTTCTCAGAACACGTCTGCGTGGGTGTCTCATTCTGTCTCTCCATGTTTCTGTCTCTGCTTCTCTGTCGCTCTGTCTGTGCCTGTCTCTCTGTGGGTCTCTGTGGCTGAGTCAGATGGAGGAGTCCTCATGTTTCACTGCTTAGCAGTTTTTGTCCTTCCTAGTACCCGTTCCCAGCCCACGGGATGCAGAAAGAGCTGTTGCTAGCGTGAGTTATTTTTGTCAGCTGAGTCACCATGCCAGAAAGCAAGAAATGACCCCGCTCTGTGCCTGCTCTGAAGAGCTGAAACCAGCTGGGATCTCCAAACCACTGAAAGGCCTGGAACATCGCCCATTTCAGCCCAGGGTCCAGCCCCTAACTGGAGAGGGGCAGCCAAGGACACATCGAAAGGCCCGGCCTGTCCCACCTCTGCCATCTAGCCCTGCCCTGATGAGGACTGTCAGGGGTCACGGACTCCCATTTGCAGCCTCAAGGCTTTCTCCCTGCTGAGGAGGTCTGCTGCTCATTCTGACCTTACTATGGTCAATGCCAACCCAGTCCTTGGCTGCCCGGCCCGCTAGACTCTTGTGTTCCTTCGGGTGAGGGAGCACTCCTGTCTACAACCCTTTGGCACATATCATAGTGGCTGGGACATAGCAGGTGGTCAGTAAGCATCAGTTCTGTTTCCTTCACTGTGGCTCTGCAGGCAAGCCAGCTGCATCTCACCTCCCCTACTGTTAGCCTTGCTCCTGCTAAAATGCCCTCTCATTTCCTCCCTGTAGCCACATCCAACCCAGGGTCCTAGCCCTGGCCCCGTCCACTCAGCCTGTCCTCCAACCCTGGATCGCCCTAAGATGCTTTCCCTCTGGCCCCTCTAAGAACTGCTTCCCTTCACTCCCTTGCGCCTCCTGAAATCCTAAGCATATGTGGACATGCATATTTTTCTGGGAATTGCAAAGGAGTCCTTGATCCCCAAGAGGTTTAGAACTACTGAAAGGGAATGGGGGAGCTTGGAAAGGTACTGAATGATACATCCCTTTAGTAAGACAGACCTGGCAGGGTGCAGGGGGGCTTCTCCTCCATTTCTTCTGTAAGGCTTCCTCTTTGTGTGGGAAACTTTGTGGAGGCTCCAGGCCTGCAGCGTGTCAGTGTGTGCTTTCCCTGTGACAACATTCAGATAAGATGAGTCGTCTCTGTCTCTGTCTCCCTCTCCGTCTGAGTGTATCTATCTGAATAACAAGTCTTGTTGTTTCTACAGTTTTTCTTTCTTTTTTTTTTTCTACATTCTGCACATTTTTAAAGCAGAAATCATTTTAGCTCAGCAAGAGTTGAAACTAGAGAGGGAGTGCATCACCCTGGTCTCATCTAAAATAGGTAACGAGGCTGAGTTTGGGGGGAGCTAGAGCCAGCCATTTGCCTGGACACCGTGCACAGCTGCAAGAAATGATACGCCTTGTAAATAAATCAGCCACTGGCAGCCTCACCTTAGAATATTTATAAGGAAACAGACCTGGGAAGGATAAACCGTAAGTCTAGGCTGCAAAGATTGTTGGAAGAAGGGCTTTGCGGTATATACAGAAAGTCTGATTCTTGGTTGCCTACAGGAAGACAGAGGAGAAAGAAAGCTGTGTATTGAGTCTTTCTCACTGCCAGAGAGGGGAATGTACAGGGAAAGTCTGCCTGTCCTCCTTCCTAAACTCCAAGCTTTGACCAGCCAGCCCAGGGCAGGATGCCCTCAGATGCCTGAAGGGGTTCCCAAGTTTGCTCCCAAATATGTCAAAGCCCCATCTGCATCATAGGCCACAGGAAAGCCGGGCCTGGCCCCCCTTCCCTGGTTGTAATGTTGATGAGCACTCTGGGTGAAAGGGGATCTTCCATGCAGAAGAGATACAGCTGGGCCCAGTGAAGTATCCATGTACATTTATCTCTGTGCAGAGCCAGACGTTGCAAGCAGACTCCCAAGTTCAGCGAGCACAGTGTAACCTTAAGCTGCCGCCTCTCTGAGCCTTTTCCCCACCTTCACCCCTCCCGCCACTCGGTTTGTCTCATTTATGAAATTAAATTCCTCTGGGGACAATGGGAAATCACCCCCCACCACCCAAGGAAAGCCTCAGAGCACCCCGGGAAGGGAGTCTCATGGTATAGTGGAGGAGCAGCGGGCAGGGCATGGGGAGCACTGCGCTGCGTGGCCTTGGACACTTGATTCAGACCTCACAGAGTCCCCATCAGCCACAGTTCATTCAACAACCATTAGTGTGTGGCATGCATGTCCTATGTGCACCACTGCCATAGGTAATGGGGGTAACAACATGCAAAAAGCAAGACCCCATGCCTCCCAGGAATCAAAAAATCAAAAGAACACAGACACATGAGATAGAATACAATTAATAGAATACTGATGGAGAGAGAGAGCTACCAGCAGGCTGTGGGAGGCACGTCTCCCAGCCTCGGGGGAGAGGTTGTAATGGGAGGCGGCGTCTGAGCTGGATGCTAAAGGATGAGTAGAGATAGGCCAGGCCAGAAGGACGGGAGCCCCGCCTTCCAGGCAGAGCCCCAGAAGAGGGAAACATCACGGCGCAGGAAGAAGATGTGATCATTTTGGTGTTGCTGATGGAAAGGCAAGAAATGAGCCTGGATCTTTAGGCTCGAGAAGGCTTGACATGGGTGAAGGAGTGAGCCATGAACATATCTGGGAAAGTGACGTTCAGGGCATAGGGAACTGCTGTGCCAAGAAACAGACTAGAAATAGAAAGGGCCTTGGACCTCTGTTTAAGAGGACCGAACCCTATAGATGGCCCTTCTCAAATGTACCCCAGAGCATATCACTCTTCCATCCAAAGCTCTGCACGGTTCTGTTCCTGTTTCCCCTGCGGGGTCCTTACAACTCCCCACAGGCCCAACAGAGCCTGGCTTCCAGGGGCCTGCCCGACCTTATCTCCTTCCCATGACCACCCCCTTGGGCCCTCTCAACACGTTCTGCCTCTCCCTCACACCACCCAGGTAGCTCCTGCCCAGGGCCTTGGCACTGCAGTTCCTTCTGCCCTGAACGTCCCTTTCCCAGGTATCTTCACGGCTCACTCCTTCACCTCCTTCAAGTCTCCTCGAAGCGTTCCTCCTCCATGAGGCTGCCCAGACCACCATGCAGCACGCTCTGCTCCTCACTCCACACTCCTGCAGCTCCTCACCCTCTTCAGTTGCTTCCTCTCAGAGCACGTACCACCTCAACATACTCTATAATTTTCTTATTGACATGCTTCTCTTGTTTATTTCTATAGTTACATTCATCTGACTAGAATATAAATTTGACCAGGGCAGGTATTTTTGTCTGCCTTGTTTACCACCCTCTCCCCGGCATCTAGAACAGTGACTAGCATGTAAAAGGCTCTCACTAGGCATTTCCTAATTCATGAGTGGACAAGCTAGGGAACCACTGACAGGCATTAGGCAGGGAACATGCTCAGATTTACAAATCCAAATCACTCTAGCTGAATAGCATAGACTCACGATGGGTATTCTCCATCTTTTTCATCATGACTCACGGTAATACACTCATTTAAATGATGACCATGAACACAGATATACATAAAAGTCTAACTGAAATAAAAGTTTCATGAAACAGTAGTTTCACTTTATTCTACTATACTCTTCTGTTTTATTCTATCCTAGTCTATGCTATGCTATGCTATGCTATGCTATGCTATGCTATGCTATGCTATCTTATCCTATTGTTGTGCCATCCTGGTCTATCCTACCCTACCCTACTCTACCCTATGGCTACTTCATTTTTAAAACACACAGTAGGCCACGCACGGCGGCTCATGCCTGCAATCCCAGCACTGCCGTGGCAGGCAGATCACTTGAGGCCAGGAATTCAAGACCAGCCTGGCCAACATGGTGAAGCTCCGTCTCTACTAAAAATATGAAAATTAGCCAGATGGGGAGTTACATGTCTGTAATTCCAGCTACTCAGGAGGCTGAGGCATGACAATCCCTTGAACCTGGGAGGTAAAGGTTGCAGTGAGCCAAGATCATGCCACTGCACTCCAGCCTGGG
>NW_016107665.1:1777268-1812045 GCF_001604975.1 Cebus imitator
AAAAAGAAAAAGAAAGAAAAGAAAAAAGAAGAAAAAAGAGAAACACATTGTGGTTGCAAACTACTAAATTAATTTCACAAACTACCAACAGATCAAGTTCAGAAAACACTGACATAACGTTCTGGAATTAGATAGTGACACTGATTGTACATCATTGTAAATACACTAAACATTACTGAATTGTACATTTTAAAATGGTTAATATGGTGAGTGTTATATGAACTTTATCTGAACAAGAGCATGTATTTTTAATGGTACAGAGGATTAATTGAAAAGAAACCAACCTGGAGATAGGAAGACCAATTAGAAAACGATAATAATAATCCAGGTGAGAGGTGATAAGTGGGTAAAGGTAATTGAAATGGAGAAGGAGGACAATTCCAGAACTATTTAGAAGGTTAAACTGGAAAGTGTGAGAGTTAGAAAGAATCAAGGGTAATTCTAGGCCTCTGCCTTGGGAGCTAAGAGATGTGATGCTCTCCTTTGAAATTAAGAACACAGCCATCACATATAGGATACCATTTTTATTTTTAAAATAATTCACGTGTGTGCTCATATATTGGTCAAGGCATAGAAGGGCTCTGAGGCCACACACCACACCGTCGGCCAGCAAGAGAAGCCTGCAGTGTGAGAGCAGAGGTCCCCCAACATTCAGGGGGTGGGCACTGGGACAGGAGACATGGAGATCTGGGATGGCATGGATGCAGAGGGCCTTGCAGTGTGCAATGTTGTGGGAGCCAGGAGAGCAGAGACTTTCGAGAAGTAAGGTGACCAGCAGGAGATGTAGAGATGAGGAGCCCGGGAAGTGTCTGAGGAGGCAGCAAAGATAACGTCCAAAGGGCAGGAGGCTGGAAGGCCCAGTCCCGCCTGGGGACCTCCAATGAATGGGCTTTCAGGAACAGCTCTCTCAGGTGTCTAACGGCCTCAGAGGCAGTCAGGCCTCAGGCAGAAAGGCCAGCTTGCCTCCGTTGTTTCCCCTATCTTCCTTTCATTATCTCTGTATTAATCTGTTCTCACTTTGCCAACAATGACATATCCAAGATTGGGCAACTTCGAAAGGAAAGAGATTTAATGGACTCACAGTTCCACATGGCTGGAGAGGCCTCACAGTCATGGCGGAAGGCAAAGGGGGAGCCAAGTCACTGCTTACATGGCAGCAGGCAAGAGGGCACGTGCAAGGGAACGTCCCTTTATAAAACCATCAGGTCTCATGAGACTTATTCGCTATCATGAGAACAGCACAGAAAAAAACCCACCCCATGATTCAGTCATCTCCCACCATGTCCCTCCCACAACACCTGGGGATTATTGTAATTCAAGGTGAGATTTGGGTGGGGACACAGAGCCAAACCATATGACTCTCCTGTCCTCAAACATCAGCCAGCTCAAGCAGTCATCTCTCTCTCCCTGTAATGGCTTTTGGATGTGGGGTCCAAGTGGCCTCGGGACACCCCAGAGGAAATTTCTTATTAACAAGATTCCCCCATGTGAGCTGGGCAAAGGGTGGTGAGCTGTGGCAACTCCCAGGGCCAGACTGGGTAGAAATAGAAAAATGGACAGTTTCACTTTGTGGGGAAAATATGCACAATTATCTACTCAGCTAGACACAGTCCTGACACGTAATAGTCTGGTAATAAAGAGTCTTCCACCAGCCACCCAGAGATGGGGCCCAGCCATGACACCCTGCCTGAGGACAGACAGAGGCTGTCTGGGAGGGAGGGGCTGAGATCTTTCCAGGTAGGTGTCAGGATCTTGACAGCTTTTAAAAGACCCTTTCAGAGAAGTACAGCCTCTCCAGAATAACAAAGTAGATGGCCTGAGGGTCCACAGAGACAGGAGCAGGAGAGGGAGTGAGAGGGCTCCTGATTGTCAATAGAATAAAAGTGGTTCTAATAGCTGTTCAGCTCAGAAAAGCATCAATTCCACAAACATTCATGAAGCCCCTATCTGTCACCTACAAAGCAAAACAGTCAGGGGCTGAGAGGGATACAGACCAGGCCACTTCTACCCTGTACAGAACCTTTGTGTGAAATAGAGAAGGTCACCTCATTCTCTGGACCAACACGGACCCTTGCCAGGGAGCAGTGGTCAGGCTACTTCAACTCCCACCAACTCCCCCTCAGCTGGGTGCTCTTGCACAGTGTCCAACCTGAACAACCATATGCAGCATCCCCAGATACAGAGATGAATAGGGCAGGGCCTTCAACTCCCAGAAGCTCATAAACTGGCTGGTAAAGAAACATGCATAATCAGCCAATTAACGAAAGCAGCCTGTGGGAAAAGCTAAAGCAGAAATGCACATGGTGGGTCCTGTTACTAGGACAGATTCATTCTGACAGGAAAATCTGCGAAGTCTTCCCAAGGAGGGAGAATTTGAGCTGGACCCTGAAATGTTGGCAGATATGAGAGTGGAGAAAGAAGGCACAAGATCTCAAGGTGTCTTCTAGGAGGGGGTGTAGATTGTTGGGGCTGGAGAAGAAGAGAGCCAGGAGAATGGAAAGGGGGCCGAAGGAAGACATAGGAGTTAAGAATAAGGGTTGGCCTGGGGCAGTGTCTCATGCCTGTAATCCCAGCACTTTGGGAGGCTGAGGCGGGCAGATCACAAGGTCAGAAGTTCGAGACCAGCCTGGCCAGCATGGTGAAACCCTGACTCTACTAAAAATACAAAAAATTAGCAGAGTATGGTGGCGCAGGTCTGTAGTCCCAGCTACTCAGGAGGCTGAGGAAGGAGAATTGCTTGAACCTGGGAGGCGGAGGTTGTAGTGAGCCAAGATGGTGCCACTGCACTCCAGCCTGGATGACCCCTTCTCAAGGAAAAAAAAAAAAGAAAAAGAATAAGGGTCAAACTGTGGAGCACTTCAAGTGTCTTACTGAAGTATGTGCCCTTGGAGGGAGCCAGAGAAGGTTGGAGAGTGGAGAGCTCCCTCTCCAGCCAGGCATACTGGTCTTTCTCAGAAGTGGGGTTGTCGTGGAAGAGGAATTCACACTCATATGCAACAGCCAAAGAAGCCCCACATCTGCAGGACCAAAGCATTAATGTTTTAAGCTGCAGAAGGCTCATCAGCAGCATAAGGAGAGTCTAGAGAGCCCATCCAGGTTTATTTATCAGAGGTCAGCTCCGACAGCCCTAATTGCATGGTGGAGGGGACACACCCGCTCTGCCTGAGGGCCCTAGGAGACATACGCATTCCACCAAAGGCTGAGAGGAGCAAGCCTGTGCTTCAAAATCCAAGAATGCAGCTCAGTCCCATGACATCACCTGGCCCAAGTAATCCTGGTCACTAGGAGCAGGGTCTTTCTGCCCTGGAATTTCTCAATCCCAAATGGCTCAATACTCTTCATTCTCTGCTCCTACCTTGGACAGGCAAAAGCACTGCAGAGAAAAAGTTCACAACCAACTACTTTCTCCTTCCGAAGTCTCTCCCATGACTTCTCCTACATCTTTGCTACTCAAAGGGTGATCTGCTGACCAGTAGCGTCAACATCACCTGGGAGCCTTACGGAAGTGCAGAATCTTGTGCTGTATTCCAGACCAACTGAGCCAGAGTCTGCATTTCCACAAAACCCCCAGGCAATTTGTTTATGTTGTGTATGTTGACGTCTAGGAAGCCCATCGTATACCGTATTCTTTCCTGCTCTTCTCATAACACCCTGGCCACTCCTTCTCAGTCTTCTTTGAGGACATCTTTACCTGCCCCTTTTAATGCTGGCAGGCTCTCTGCCCTCTTCCTTTCTGCCTCTGCCTCCCTCTCTGGGTGATCTCAGCTACTGCCATGGCTTCAGATATCATCTGCCTGTCATGGACACCCCAGTCTACATAAACAACACAGACCACTTTTCTGGGTACCTGACTCGTAGATCCAAATACCTAAGAGATGGCTCCAACCGACTCTTAAAATTTCACACGCCCCGAGCCGAATTCATCATCTCTCCCCAGCCCTGCAGCCTCATCTTCTGTGTTCTCTAGCTCACCCTGGCACCCATCCAGAGACTCATCCCAGCCTCCTGTCTCACCCTTAACCCCTAAGTGATTCTGCTACAGTCCTACTTCCTAAACAGGCTTCGATCCTGGCCCCTTCCCCTCCATCCTCACTGCCACTGTAATGTAGTTGGAATATCTGTCCCCACCTAAATCTCATGTTGAAATGTGATTCCCAGTATTGCAGGTAGAGCCGGGTGGGAGGTGACCGCATCGTGGGGATGGTTTCTCAGGAATGGTTTGGCAACATCCTCTTGGTACTGTCCTTGTGACGGTGAGCTCTCACCAGATCTGGTCATTTAGAAGTGCATGGCACCTCCCCGCCCCACCATGCTCTCTCTCTGGCTTCCGTTCTTGCCGTGTGATGGGCCTGCTCCCCCTGTGCCTTCTGCCATGCTTGGAAACTTCCTGAGGCCTCCCCAGAAACATATGCGGCTGTGCTTCCTGTACAGCCTGCAGAAAGGTGAGCCAATTAAGCCTCTTTTCTTATAACTTACCCTGTATTGGGTATTTCTTTATAGCAGTGCAAGAACAGCCTAATACGCACTGTCTCCATTCAGGTCCGTACCATCTCTCTCTCAAGTCCTGCTGCAAGGCTGACCAACTTGCTAGCACCACTAACCGCCAAGCAGCAGCTCTGCCATCCCAGCTGAAGGAGGCTCGGCCATCCTGCCCCTACTGGCCCCGGAACACATGGTCTCCTCGGTTGTTGCTGCAGGGGAAGTGAGTGCTAGAATACCTTGCGCCAACAAAGGACACAACCCACTGGAAGAACTAACCACATGCCCCCATCAAACTGCAAGGGGCGAGGGATGTAGGGAAGGGTGACCCTCCTATGTCACAGCCTGGAGGGAGGGAACAACTGCATACGGGTGAATGCCAGAAGCCTCTACCAACCATTCTCCTGCGCTGCTTTACCTCCTCTCTACCCCTTATCATCATCTGATGTACCATGTATTTGTCTGCTTACATACTGCTGTCCTGCTTCCCCCAACCCTTGTAGAATGTAAGCTTTTGAGGGCAGACAAATTCATTTTGTTCATTGCATTGCTGTATTTCCAGCACCTGCAACAGAGTCTGATGCTTAGTAATCATTCAACTATTTGATGAGTGGCTTGTTAATAAAATGAAGAAAATGAATGGTCTGGGCTGTACGTGTTTACTAGGGCAAAGGTAGGGCCAATGTTGGAGGAGGAGCCTGGAAAGTAAGAAGGGATCATATCACAAAAGGCATTATGAGCCGTATAAAGGAGATTTCATTTTATCCTATAGAGGGCAGAGGGTCAGGCGCAGGGGCTCACACCTGTAATCCCAGCACTTTGGGAGACCGAGGTGGGTGAATCACTTGAGCCCAGGAGTTCAAGACCAGCCTGGGAAACATGATAAAACCTTGTCTCTACAAAAATTTATCCAGGTGTTGTGGCCACCTGTAGTCCTAGCTACTCGGGGGACAGGTGGGTGCAAAGTTTGAGCCCGGGAGGTCGAGGTTGTAGTGAGCTGTGTTTGTACCACTGCACTCCAGCCTGGGGTACAGAGTGAGATCCTGTCTCAAAAACAAAAGAAAAAAGTGCAGAGAACCACTGGAGGGATCTTAAAAGGGAAGTTACACGTTCTGGAAGATCACTTAGGAGCCAGGTTGGAGGGGGGGAGTGGAAGGAACCCTCTGGAGGCAGGGAGACCAGCAGGAAGACAAGAGCCGCTGGTTTAGAGCTGGATGGTGGAATTGGTGAGGCAGGAGCAACAAGACTTGCTGACAGATTAAATATGGGCTTCAAGAGGAGTCAGTTGACTTTAAAGGATTTGGTGGCTGGGAGCGGTGGCTCACGCCTGTAATCCTAGCACTTTGGGAGGCCAAGGTGGGTGAATCACCTGAGGTCGAGAGTTCGAGACCACCTTGATCAACATGGAGAAACCCCATCTCTACTAAAAATATTTTAGAAAGTAGCCAGACATGGTGGCGCATGCCTGTAATCCCAGTTACTCAGGAGGCTGAGGCAGGAGAATGGCTTGAACCCAGGAGGCGGAGGTTGTGGTGAGCCGAGATTGTGCCACTGCACTCCAGCCGGGGCAACAAGAGCAAAATTCCTTCTCAAAAAAAAAAAAAAAAAAAAACAAAGGGATTTAGCATGAGTTACCAGAAGGCTAAGAGGATGGAGTTCCATTTACTCCTCCCCAGGTAAGAAGGACTGAGGGGTGAGGAAAGTCACGTCATGAGGAATTGTCTGGGACATGTGAACTTTGCCATGGCTAATCACATACCCAGACCCTGCAAAACTGCAGGCAACTCCCTGGAGAGCTGTTTTTCCTCACCACTGGAATTTTGCACTGTCCCTTGACCCTGGAATAGCTCTCTCTCACTCTCTCACATGCTCTCGCTGTCTCACACACTCTGGTAACCACACCTAGCTCTGACCTCAGAAAACAAATCAGAAAGAAAAGAAGCCTAAGAAGATGGGGCATTCATTCCAGGTCCCACCTTCCCTGATGCCACCAAGCTGTTCCTGCCCTCACCCCCAGGTGGGTGTAGAGATCCCCAGGACTGGAGGAGAGGAGTCAGCTGGGTCCCTTGCAAACCAGGAGCAATAGATAGATGGCTGCTTGGATGGTGGACAGCTTCCAGGCAGGACCAAGGTAGGTACCCTATTCGAAGGCAGCCATTGCAACCAACTCTTGTTAGCATATTACTTTGTGAAATGCTTCTCTGCCTGACATGGCTTCTGTCTCTCTGCCTTCCCTGGGCTCTTGTCTCCAGCCTTGGCCTAATAAGAGTGCTCCTGCCAATCTTGTTCTTATCCTGGCCCAGTTACTCATGCCTGATATCCCTCCCGTACACCAGCCTTTTCCAGCGTCATATAGGGTTGAAAGTGATACCGCCTGTGCCATCACTCAACATGAGACAGAAGCCCAGCAGCCCTGCTGCCGTGTCCTTCTGCATGAGGGAAGAATGCCAACCAATGTCATCTAGTCCCTGGGAAATCTCCTCTGGCCCCCGTCAGAAATAATGTGCCGGGAAGCAGTCCAAGGCCATTGTCCGGCTACAGCCTGACTCCGGCAGTGTGGGTATGGATGTAATTAGGTGTGCAGTTAGCTGCTCTTCTGCTCCCAACCACTGCACTGGGAGGTGATTGAATGTCGCCTCATGCATTAACCATGCATGGGAGATAGCTGTGGGAGCTTCATTACCCACCCACCCTTCTGTAGCCCCCATCCCCCCATCACAGGCCATGTGGATTGACATCTTGATTGGTTACCAAGGCCTCCACTGCGTCTGCTGCAGCGTTACCTGAGGGAACGGGGAGGGGCTGTGTTATGCCTGACCTGTCAGTCTCTGCTGGGTGTCCCCTCTTGTGGAGCATGGGCACTCATGCTGGCATATTCAGTGGAGCCCTCATTTTATGGCCCAATGTCTCCTGCTAGGATAGCATCTGCCAACCCACAAACCTACTCCAAATCCTATAGAAGGGGCTTTGGCAAAAAGAGTTCAAATTCAGCAGTTTTTATAAACCCCCAGAGAAAAGCATCCCTGGGCTGTTTTCAAGGATGGTAAATATCCACATCAATGGGTAAATTATAAAGCTCAGCCACGAAATAAAGGGCTGATGGTTTGCAGAGAAACCGGCACAGTCAGGAAAGAAAGAATCCTATCAATGGTACAGCCTCCTTTTTCCAAGTGTTGGTGGTAAACGACAAATGACAAGCTGCTACATCCAAAGACTTTGGAGGGAGAAGAAAAGAATTTGCCATTTTGATTTTTGGCACAGAGGGCAGTAGCCTTAAGTTTAGCAGGAGAGGAGGAAGAAGACGGGGGCTAATATTTGCAGAGCTTGTGTTTTGTGTACGGGACGTCATCAAATCTGCCACAGCCTCATGAAGCAGGTATTTCTGCACTCATTTGTCAGGTGAGGTAGTAAGCTCAGAGAGGTGATATAGTTTGCCCACGGCCTCACAGCTTGTATACAGGAAACCCGAGCTGTCTCATTCTGAAACCTGACCTCTCTCTATTGTTATTACATGTTTACCCCCACTCCAGCACAATTCAGGAAAGTAGGAAATCCAAGACTTACTTGAAAGGATCGTAACATATTTAAACAAAATCAGAACAAGAAATGTGGGGGCAAGTGTCATTGAATAAAATTAGTTTGAATGACCTATATTTATTTAAGTGCCCATGGGGCATTTTATACATGCAAGTACACTTGCATATACTTGAACAGAGATTCTCTAGAGATCTGTGTTCAACCCATGTGCTATGCAGATGAGGAAAACCAAACTCCAAAGAGACGCTCACAAATGGTGAGGGAAAGAACTAGGTAAGATTTTTTTTTACTATGTAGATGTGTTTGTGTTCTGGTGGCATGCAAAGTCCTTCTTTGGCATGTGAATATTATTTATCAAAATGCATGTTCTTATAAAAGAGTCAGCTCGCTTCTGCCCTAGTGGCCTTCGTTCCTACTTCACATTCATCACAGAGGCTGGCATACTATACCATTCTGAGGAACTAGTTATATACAATTATGCTTGTTTCAGAATAGTGGGGGGAAATGGGAGAAACGGTGTCACATATGGGGAATTAAATGGCCGTATAATCCATTATTTTTATTAAAAATATTTCTGAACATTTATCATCCTTAGTTTTAAGTAACATGGATTCTACACTTGCCACATGCTAGAATCTGGGCTGGATGCTTTTTATACACATTGATTTAATCTTTACAACAATACTACAAAATTAATGGTATAATTCCTAGTGCTACGGGAAACTGAGGCTTGGCAAGTCTAAGTAACTTGCCTCAAATGGCACAAATGGAAAGTTCCAGAGCCATCACTTGAACCATATCCTCTGATGTTGGACGGAGGGAACACATGTTAGCACCTCAGTAAGCCGGCTGACCTGCCTTGAGTGAGTTGTAACATCTATGAGCCACCTCATGTCTACTGCAGGACAGTTACACCCAGTCAATGAAATGCACCGGGGCTTTATGAGGATTAAACATGAGACCACATGGAATCATACGTGAACACTGAAGTTATGCACAGCCCAGGACTCCTGAGCATGTGCCTGCAGAAGCACACCAGGACACTTACTTCTGCACTGTTTTGTAACCGTGAAAAATTGGAAGCAACTGAAATATCCATCAGCAGGAGAATGAATAAAGAAATCATGATGGCTGGGCATGGTGGCTCATGCCTGTAATCCCAGCATTTTGGGAGGCCGAGGCAGGCAGATCACTTGAGGCCAGGAGTTTGAGACCAGCCTGGCCAATGTGGTAAAACCCCATCTCTACTAAAAATACAAAAAATAAATCATGATTCATTATGCAATGGAACAGTATGCAGTAGATAAAATGAACTAGATTTTACAAGTATCAATATGGATAAATCTTGAATACACATTGCTGAGTGAATAAATTGCAGAATGTGTGAAGTATTTGTATTAGTCTGTTCTCAGGCTGCTGTGAAGAACTACCTGAGACTGGGTAATTTATAAGGAAAAGAGGTTTAATTGACTCACAGTTCCACATGGCTGGGGAGGCCTCAGGAAACTTACAGTCATGGTGGAAGGCACCTCTTCATAGGGCAGCAGGCAAGAGAATGAGTGCCAAGCAAAGGGGGAAGCCCCTTATAAAACCATCAGATCCTGTGAGAACTCACTCACTATCATGAGAACAGCATGGGGAAAGCAACCTCCATGATCCAATTACCTCCACCTGGTCCCACCCTTGACATGTGGGGATTATTACAACTCAAGGTGAGATTTGGGTGGGGACAGACAGCCAATTCAGACCAGTATTTATGTAAATTTTAAGCACATGAAAATACTACGAATCGCTTATTGAAGACACATATATCAGTAAAGTCCTAAACTCAGATGAAAAACATACACATCCAGTTAGAATAGTTCATACCTCTGAGGAGGAGGAAGGGGGATGGAACTGGGGGAGAATAGAAAGGACACTACAACTGTCTCGATAATTTTTTTAATCTAAAACTAATATAGTAGATGTTAACATCTGCTCAACCTGGGTAGTGAGTAGCAATGTGTTGTGGTTTTTTTTTTTTTTTTTTTTTTTGTGTTTAAAATAGTCCATAATTATAGAAAAGCATCAAGTGGTAAGCAACTATTTCACAGTTGAATAGTTATAACATCACTATTATAACTATTCTTTATTGTTCCTTCACTGCCATCCAGGGACACAGGTGACAGTGCTAACCTGGAGATGGGAACACTCATGTGGGCAAAGCTGCCTGATTTACACTCAGGGGAACACTCACGTGGGCAAAGCTGCCTGATTTACACTCAGGGATTTTGTAAGGATTAAAGGAGGGAGCATCCACACAGGCCTTCCTTCCTCTACCCCACCTTAATAACCAAATTAATCCCCATGGAGATCACAGGAATTATCTGTGAAAGAAACCATCCCAATAGCCAACTGAATGAAATATTTCAATTATCTTAAATGAGATGATGTGTGCGCTTGTTCCATGTGTGATGTTCAATAGTGACAACTAGCCAGGTATGGGATCACGCCTGTAATCCCAGCATTTTGGGAGGCCAAGGAGGGCATATCACCTGAGGTCAGGAGTTTGAGACCAGCCTGGCCAACTCACCAGCCTGGTGAAACCCCATCTCTACCAAAAATATAAAAATTAGCCAGGTGTGGTGACATATGCCTGTAATCCCAGCTACTTGGGAGGCTGAGGCAGGTGAATTACTTGAACCCCAGAGACAGAGGTTGCAGTGAGCCCAGATGGTGCCCGTGCACTCCAGCCTGGGTGACAGAGTAAGACTCTGTCTCCAAAAAAAAAAAAAAAAATAGTGACAACTATTGGTCATCCAGGTAATTAGGCTGGACCTAAAAGACGCATGCCATTGGCCAGGTAAAAGGCAGGGAAACTGGAACCTTATCTCATGCACATAGCTAGCTCTCAACTTCAAGACTCTGAGGCCTCCTTGCTGTACTTGGGATGTAAGAAAGGCAAGCAGGAGATGGTTTGAGGGACCCCATGCCCTGATGGTTTTAAACCCTCACGCTGAATTAAATGTTTTGAAAAACTGTTTTTGTACCAACCTAATATTTTAGTTAATATAAGCAATGACCTGCTGCTCTGCAGGCAGGTCTGAGGCCATGTTGTGATTTTGGCACAGTGGTGGAAGGTGGACAGCTCAGTTTTCTGTGGTGATAGTGACAAGGACGGCAGGGGCACAGAGATCCACAGAGGCAGAACGTTCAGAGAACAGCAGCTAGCACCTGAAGGAAGGGTGAAAGGAGGGCTTGCCAGAGGAGCAGACACACAGAGGCAGAACCTGGAGGCATTCTGAATATTCCCCCTAGCGCATGCCATGTACTGGCCAGATGTATTCCCGGGTGAATAAAGCACAGGAATGAGATAGACAAGTGTTGTCCAATCGAACTCTCTGTGATGATGGAACTGTTCTTTATCCATGTGGCCCAATATTGTACCACTAACGATATGCAGCTATTGAGCACTTGACATGTGGCTTATATGACTGGGAAACTGAATTTTTGCTTAATTTTAATTAATTGATATTTAAAACCTAAACAGCTACATTTAACTACTGGCTCCTGGATTAGGTGGCACAGGAGAGGATACTGACTTAAACGTTTGATGGAAGGAAAAAGGTTGGGAAAGTTCTGGAACATAAGCCACTGTCTATAGGGGTTCACCCTTGATCAGACACCACCTTAAGGGCTTCCTAAGCAGCTCTGGGCATCTGAGGCCAGGGGGAGAAAATCCAAAGGAAGGAAGGTGACTAAGAAGCGTGACAGCCTCACTAGCCCAAGTTTGTCCAGAAACAACCATCTTCATTTAGCATCTGGAATTTGACTAGGCAGATGTGGTTCCATGGTATGGAACTGACCTCCAACCTCTGTGCAAGCTATGGGAGGCACACTGCTGTGCAGAAAGCAATGTGACGTGACAGTGAGCATTCTTCAATGTCAGGCCCATTCTGGCTACGCCATGTGGTCCCACAAGCTGGAAGAATTGCTGCTCACTCCGCTGTTTCCCTTGGTCCCTGCATGTGCCTCTCAGAGAGCACATACTTTGTGATTTCAACCCTTCCTTTCTTCCTTCCTTCCTTTCCTTTCTTTCCTTCCTTCTTTCCTTCCTTCCTTCCTGTTGGAGTTTTTACTTGCAGGGGTCTGTTCTACAGACCTTGACTTGGCAACAGATGGATAAAGCACAATGACACACAGATATTATGCTTTGCTAGTTTGAGGGTGTGTGGCTGCTTACAGACTCTTTGGAGAGTGCTGTAAACATTTGCAACTGCTGGCCTCTACTAGCTAGTGAGACTTGCATTTATTTATTAAAGTTTAATTGACAAAGCCTTGGGTTAACACTTCTAGAATGAAGAGATTAAAGGACATGTTTTTATGCTTAAAGCAAATACTATTAGAGGGTGATATCTTTGGTTGACTTTTTCTTAAGAGAGCTATTTGGCTCAAAGCTTAGTTTTAGTACTACATGAGTAAACAAGCTAGTTAGGTAAACTTTTACACCTTCCTTCCTTCCTTATTTCCCCCCTCCCTCCCTGCTTCCTTCTTTCCTTCCTTTTTTTCTTTTTCTTTTTGAAAAAAAGTTTTGATGCAATGAAATAGAATTTATGCACAGGTGGTAAATTTGGGGCCGTGGGTTCCATTATCCCAGCAACTGCCTCTGTCAATTGATGTGTCTGTCATCTTTGCCTAAGGTTTGTGACTGTAGTTGTAGGGGCCATTTTTGCTGTTGTTTTCTTCTTAGACCTATACAGCATATAATCTGTAGGGCATTTTTGAAATCAATTTGTCTAAATCCTATGTAACATATAGAAGGACAGAAAACCCAGAGAGCTGAGAAACTCACCCCAGGCCTGCCCTTGAATTGGTGGAAGGTAAGGAATTAGAACTCCCATATGACATACCCAACCCTCCCTATCCAGGAGCCACTCCTCCTCCTTGCCTAGAATGAATCCTTCATTTTTGTCAGCTCCTCATGTGTTTCTTCTGCAAAGCTGATCTTTACCCTGCCTTCAGTGATACAGCTCAAATCCTTAGATTTCCTAACATAGTCTTCTTCTTCATTCACTCTCTCTGGGCTCCAGTGGAGATTAGGCCAAAGAAGAACCACCTTCCCCTCCTGCCCTGCCTCACTTCTCACTTTCTCCTATAACACATTATCTAGGGTAGTCCTGTCAATCTTTAATGTGCATACGAATCTCCCTGGGGTCTTGTTAAAATGAAGATGCTGACTCAGTAGGTCTGGTTTGAGGCTGGACATTCTGCACTTCTAACAAGATCCCAGGTGATGCTGAAGCTGCTTTGAAGAGCAAGCCTCGCACTTTGGTCCTAAAGGACCAGAGCTGAAAGGAGCTGCCAGAGGTCAGGTGCTCCAGAAGCAGAGCCAAGCCAGCAATGCCTGTAGATATGGCCCTAGAGAAACCAGTAAGATAGCCAAGGAAGTAGGATGAGGTAGAAAGGAAGCTAAGCAAAGAGCTGGCCTCAGCTAAAATCCAACATCAGCCCAACCCACAGGTTGCTCTGGGACATAAGTGACACCACAAAGCCGTTCCAGTGTCAGCTGAGGCAACAAAGCTACATTTTTGCTTCAGCATCAGGCAGTCATTAGCTGTGAGCTGCCCCTGGGAGAAGGACATTGCCCTCCCTGGATAACCTCCAGGCATTTTCAGGGTTGGCAGCTCCCATTTGGCAAAGGGCAAGCCTCCAGAGAAGTAAACAACCGAGAGCCATCAGCATGCAACACTCACAACAGCTGGGGGCTGGTACCCCGGGGGTACAGGGGATCCAGGCAGGCCCCCAACAGAATCTAGCATGGGGGCCTAAAACTCATGCAGGCCATCTGCCCCAGCTCCACTTATGTATAGCAGAGATTTTACCTTTGAAAGCTATGCATATGTACATGAAAAAAACAGAACTAGAAACACCAACATAAAACTGTTCACAGTGGTGATCTCAGTTTGACTTTCCTGTGTTTTTCCACAACTTTCAAATTTGCTACAATTAACATATGTTGTTGTTGTTGTTGTTGAGACAGGGTCTCAATCTGTGGCCCACGCTGAGTGCCGTGGGGCAGTCGCAGCTCACCGCAGCCTCGACCTTCCTGGCTCAAGTGACCCTCTCACCTCAGCCTCCTGAGTAGGCGTGCGCTACCACGCCCGGCTAATTTTTGTATTTTTTGTAGAAACAATGTTTTCCCATGCTGCCCAGGCTGGTCTTGAACTCCTGGGCTCCATCTACCTTGGCCTCCCAAATCTCTACGATGACGGACATGAGCCACGGTGCCTAGTCAACCAACAGGTATTAATATAAAGCAATCAAAGTGAATTCACTGATAGCCCAGCTCAGAATCTTAGAAACATTTGTATTTACTTAGTAACTTTTTACTAAGTGCCTGTTATTACCAGTTACAGTGCTGTGTAGTTCCAATCCACCTTCATAGTGTCATACTAATGAAAGGGCACAAGTCTGAAATGCAATTTGTAGCAAAGAGAAATTATAGACTGATTAGTATGGTTTTAAGTTTGAATCTATTTTTTTTCCCAAGTCTTTGAAAACTGCTGATCTACACAGCCCGTTACTGGAACAGCCCCTTCATCAACCCCCGGTGTAGTGATGTGAAATGCTATGCTCCACGTAGGTCTTGGCAAAAGGGCTAACAGAACTTGACTCCTGTTGGTTCTCAAAGACCACACAGCCTGTTGGTGCCCCATGAGCAATTTTTTGCTTTTTTTTTTTTTTTTTTGTACTGCCTAATTAAGCAATCAAGTTAATTGAGATTAATGGCTTGCTTAATAGGGATTAATAACTTGCCAAAAATGCCCCAGGTTTGGGAACCTGGCTTAGAGCAGCAGTATTGCTCTTTGTAAAAGATGGAGCTGTGGTGGGCAAGCCCAGACCCTCGGGCCTCTCTGCTTGCTCTCAGAGGGTGCCTCCGGCCTTCAGAAAGAGGTGGGATACCGGAGATTGGTGGGGGGGGTGTAGACTGGTGGTGGGGGGTTGTAGGGTGGGGATGTAAAGCTGCCAGATTAACTTGACCTTCAAAGGCCCTACAGCTCCTACCCAGGCCACAGAGGCCTCCATCGCTGAGCAAGGCACCAAACCCAATGCAGGGGCATAATCCCAGCTCTGTAAGTGTGCCTCAGGGGCTTGGGATTCCTGGCAAGCCCTAAGATACCTCCCAGTTCCAAAAGTCTCTGAGTCTCTGGTTTCTCAATCCTGGTTGCCTCTTAGAATTTCCTGGAGGGAGCTTTTTAAAAATTGCTGATACCCCAGTCCTACCCCAGAGTTTCTGATTTAATTGGTCTGGAAAGAGGAGAGATCCTTTTTATAAAAGTTCACCAGATGAGTCTTATGCACAGACATTGACAATGAGATGAAATTTTTTTTAAAAGCCCAGTCCTCTTGGTGATAAGCGTGCAAAAAAGTGGAAGGAAGCGGTTGGGCACGGTGGCTCATACCTGTAATCCCAGCACTTTGGGAGGCTGAAGTGGGTGGATCACTTGAGTCCAGGTGTTCGAGACCAGCCTGGCCAACATGAAGAAACCCCATCTCTACCAAAAATACAAAATATTAGCCGGGTGTGGTGGTGGGTGTCTGTAATTCCAGCTACTCAGGAGGCTGAGTCAGGAGGATCACTTGAATCTGGGAGGCGGAGGGTGCAGTGAACTGAGATCACACCACTGTACTCCAGCCTGGGCAACGGAGCATGATACCATCTCAATTAAAAAAAAAAAAAAAAAAAAAACGTGAAAGAAGAAAAAGAAAGTTTCTGAGATTGAGGGGAAGGGGGAGAGGAAGCAGGGCAAGCACAGCAGGAAGGAAGAGCGTCCACGCCGAATGGCAGCTGCCCTTCTCTTGCTGTCTGTAGGTCATGGAAGGTCACAAGTTGTTTCTTCTTATTCCCAGTGGAGAAAGAATCAATTACTTGAGTTTTCTGCCCAAGCACTCCTTTTTTATCTTGACTGATGCCCTTGAGTCTCCCAGTAGAGCCTCACAGAGGTGGGGACACTTGTCTCCTGCAGACTGCAGTTCGCCTGCACACCTCTATGCACACCTAGAAGGCTGCCCCTGCGGCTCTCAGCCTCCCCTCCCCGGGTGGAGGGTTCTGTCCCCTTCCTTCCCTCAGCCACTCAGGCTGCAGGTCTGAAGTGGGCACAAGAGCCAGACCCCAGCATGTGCTGGACGTACCAGCCTCGTGATGACTCCGGTTTTACAAGACCCTGGCCTTCTCCTCCTCTTCCCTCCTCACAAATGTCAAAGGCTTCACAAAACAAACACGGAGCTCTGGGGTCAGAGGCCTTTGATGAGAGCTTGGGTCCTCCTAGGTTGGGGACTGTGCCTGAAGGATTGAGCAGAATGGGAAAGGCTACATAGATCGCCACTGGGAATAGCAAAGAGCTATCCAGAAAGGGAAAGAGGAGAGGGGAGAGAAGTTCCCTGAGAGTGTGGGGGGGATTTCGAGAGGGGCATTGGCAGATCTTGGAGCATGTTGGGAGTGGGAGCAGCTACATGGTGGCACAGAACTCTAAATGCTTGATGTATATAGAATCCCCTTAGATGTTATTCAAGAGACAAAAGAAACTATGTTAATTGCTTTTCAATTACGTTCAGATGTAGCTCTGTTGTAACTTCTGAATGCAACACCTTGTGAATGAAAGCTAAGGCGCAAACCACGAGGCCTTGATTTATCTGAGACAAGATTATCTACTGCCAGGGTGCACGGGAGGATTGCACTGACGATGTAGCTGCAAACCCCCACTGCCACGAAGCCTGGCACAAGACGGGCAGGTGTTCACTAAGTTCAGGATCTCATCACCTCCTCCTGCATCAGTCCCTCCATCTGCTGATCCCAGAGAACCGTGCTTTGGCCTAACGGAACAGCACAGGACATGTCTCTTTAAGGCGTGACTCTCACAGTGGGCATTTCAGGCCCTGGAAGCTGCTGGAGGTTTTGTGGGCAGCTGCCTCCTCCTAAAAAATGGCTTTGTGGGCAGCTCTGACCTGGCCTGGGGAGTACACTCACACCTATCAGATCAGACATCTTAGCAGAGGCTTAGGAGCAATGTACTCTGGGCGCCAACATTCTCTGGCAAGGCCAGATTCCTGATGCCCCTTTGGGGGTGTGGTCCCACCAATGACTCCTGCAGCTGTCCATCCATCAGCCCACACTGCTGTCCCTCACCGCCCTTGCTTTCCTACCAGGACCAGCTCTGGCCAAGCCTGCAGGGCTGGTGTTGCAGAGAGGAAGGGGTGAGCTCCAGAAACAGTGTCTGTAATTGGCCTGGAGAGATTCGCTGTCCAGATGCAGGCAATTTTGGCTTTGATGTAAGCAGAATTACTGAGAATCATAAAAAGAGCCTATGATTTGGGCTGAAACCATGCCACGGCCATCGAGTCCCAGCCACTTTCCCCTTCTGCCTGGAAGTCAGCCCTCCTGGCAGCTGCCCTCTGCCCCTGCCTGGCCAGCCCCTGCCCCTGTTCACAGCTGTGTTCAAGGCCGCTTCTCCAGGAGTTGGGGCCACAACTGTCCTTGCTTACAGTGCTCATCCCCCGCCTCGACGCACCTACCACCCATTCAGTTGAGTCACTGTGTGGGTGACTCCTCCCCTCCCTTGGTCTCCAACAGCTGGGGCTGCGGCTGTGGTGTGGTGTCCACCCCTGCATTCCAGAGCTGGCCGGTCTGGCACGTGGCGAGCCCTCACAGCACCTGTGTGATATGGATGAAGGAAGGAAAAACAGCTGCTTTTGTGGTGGGACTTCTTGTGTGTCAACAGGATCTAGGTGTGGGAAATCTCCATACCAGAGGAGGATCCAATTTTTGTGAACCCTGAAACTTATTAATTTGGGGGCCCTCTGGAAAAAAAAATTAAAAAAATTATACCATATATTGTACAAAAACCCATGACATAGAAGGATTTACCTAGGCCACTTCCAGGACTTAAAGTGAGAGACTGTACAGCGTATGTGTCATTGCTCCAGCCCCGGGCTCCAGGTGAGGGCAGCCCAGTGTGGTCTCAGGACGCTCTGCCAATGGCACTGCTTTAGAGCGTAAGACGCCGGCAAAGAGGACTCCTAACCCATGAGGTCTCTCCCCTCGAGCTTCCCTTTGCTGAGCCACAGTCCAGTCGGTTAATTTGGGCTCTGAAGGGTGACAGCTTTGTGTATAAAAGACAAAAACCCATGGACAGTCATGGGGCCCTAAGCATCCCTCCAAACCTGATCTGCGTACAAGCACTGCTGCCTTCCATCTCTTACAAGGAACAGTGATTTCTGCACAGGTCTCTAGGCCTAGCTCAGTGCTTAGCTCAGTGTTTAGAGCTCTCCTCTGCAGATTTCCGAAGCAATCTTTCTCCTACCCTGGGCTGCTCTCCCCACTCCAGTGCTCTGGCCTGGAAATTCTAGCCACCTTGACCTCCCTGAATTCTCAACACTGTTTTCTCAATTCAGGGAGCCCCTAGCTCTGTGTGGATTCCGCCCCACCACACTGCGGCCTGCACACTCTCCAGACCGCAAGCTGGGATGCCTGGTTTGTGTCCCTTCTCAGGGTTCACTGTCCTGAGCCTGTTATTTTCAATATTTTATCTGGCTTTTTTTTTTCTTAGTTCTTTAAGGTGGGAGGGTAATTCGGTTCTTGTTGCTCCATTCTGGCCAATGGCAACAGACATCTAGTTCCCCCATATTCAGGAAATTATCTGCCAAACACAGGTCTAGAGAACCGAGTTTGTACGTCAGTCATTCTTTTGATTAAAAGTAGTGCTTCAAAGGGAAGCGGCTAGTTCACTTTTCACACCTTGAACAATCACACGCGGGCTTTTGCGCCAGAGCACTGCTACAGCTCCCCGTGCGGCACACGTGCTTTCTGCGTCTGTCCCCTCCGTCACATGATGGTAACAAGACTCCTGCTCCAGGGCTGAGATTCCATACAATTATCATTTCATCAAGGACATTCTTAACCGATGTTGCCCTTTTTTTTTCCACGTGAGGGCATAGCAGTGGAGAAGAACAAGACCTCTATTACCTTTGAGAGCCAGCCGTTTTATACCCCCTTTTGCTTTTGCACCATTGGAGAGCAAGTGTCCACGCAGCACGGTATCGTTATGAAAACAGCTTTGACCACTCCAACCTCCGAGTCTCAGGGCTGCCCAGGGGTCTGTAGAACAGAAGGTGAGTGCCACTCAGTTGGGCTAGCTCGAGTAACCCTCAAACTGCTGGCGATCTTCCTGCCTTGGTCTCCCAAAGCAATGGGATTACAGGCGTGAGCCACCATGTCTGGCCCCCCTATGTCATCCTTGATGGGCAACAGCTGGGTCCTGTGTACCCAGGAAGGGCCTGTCTTTGGGAAAACAACCCAAAATTACCCCTTCCTTTCATGTGTGTGTTTTGGTTTACTGGGTTTTAAAAAAATTGCTAAGTATTTCATTCTGGGAAGTAATAAATGCATTTATTTTCTTCTCTGTATTTTAATTTCCTCTCTGGATTTGAAAATAATAAAATAAAAAATTTTAAAATATGTTTTCAGAGCTGGTAGCTATTTTCCCACTCTTGTTGGAGAAAGAATAATCACATGCAGTCTCTTACACATATCAGATCCTTGTGGGAATGGAGCCATGTGTATGTGGAATGAATAAACCCAGACTTGCATTTAATTAGTGCCCCTGGAAGCTACTAAGAGTCCTCACAAAAGAGTCCTCTATCACAGTCAAGCTGAGAGGTAGGTAGTGGGGACAGGAATGGCTACTGTATCTCCAATTCAAAGACGATCAAATGAAGATCATCTTTGCAATCAATGCTACTTGCTACAATGTTCTCTGCTTCCAGTGCCTCTTGACATCAGTAGCACTGCCTAGCGTGCAGGGAATCCTCTAGAAACCAGATTGTGTGCCTTTCAAACTTCTGCCAAATTCAGTCTACTTCTCCTGTATTTTTCCAACTCCACATTTTTCTATTAGTGACATGGATGTTCCCTGGAGCCACTAGAAGGAAAAGCACAGTCACAGCCTCCTTGTGCTCCCACACGGTATGCTGAGGTTGGCATGATGCAGGCTAAGACAGTGGGTGCTTCCATCACATAGACCTAGATTCAAACTCAGCCTCCACCACTTCCTTGCTGAGTGCCCTTGAGAAAGTTACTTAACCTCTCTGCGCCTTAATTGCTCAACTGGAAAAGGTATAATAATAGTACCTCGTTCACTGGGTTGTTGTGACAAGTATATATGATAATGAAGGTAAAGTGCATAGCTTAGCGACTGCACACTAAACTCGGGGCTAAATTATTCTTATTGTTAATATAATGATACCAGGCCTCTGATAATCCTCTGGAACAGTGGTCAGAAAAGTGCTGCTGTATGCCAAATCCAGCCCTTGGTCTGCTTTTACATGGCCACTGAGCTAAGAGTGGTTGTTGTATATTTTTAAAATTATTTATTTTGGTTGTTACATTTTTAAAGGGTTGTGAAAAGGAGGAGGAGGACAGGGAAAGGCCATAGTTACTATCTAGACCTTTACAGAAAGAGTTTGCCAGCTCTAGAAGCCCAAAATGAGGAGTGTCACAGATTACTGACACTCCACCACCACCAGTATCCTCTCAAATTAGCATAAGTGTGATGTTTCCATGAAAGAACAAACAATTAAGTCAACCTGGGTACCTCCCCTGGGCAACTTCCACTAAATGCCCAGGTCTGGGTGCTCTTTCTGCCTGTGAGCTTCTCCAACTTGTGCTATCCTGGGCACTTTCTGACTATTTCTCTACCCCGCAACCCCAAATTTCAAATCAATTTATCCTATTCCGTCTATTTCTCCTATTTCTCCCCCATAAATTTCAAATCGATTTCTCCTATCCTGTGTATTTCTGCCCCCTCCCTACCAAATTTCAAATCTATGTCTCCTAACTTGTCTATTTCTCCTATCCTATTTCTCCCCCGCAAACAGACATTGCCCCTGTGGACAGGGACCATCTCTTAGACCTCTGTGCCTGTGCAACCCCCTGTCACATATTATCCTGAGCATGGTAGGTGCTCAAAAACTGTGTATGGAATGGTCGGATTGATGGTTTAGCAACCAGTCAAAATCTGCCCACTTTTCTGATCCTCCTGAATATTTAAAATCTCTGTGTGTGGCAGGCAAACAGTAGTTAGATTCAATTGTTGATTTGTGGGGCCTTGAAGGTGGCCTGTCAGTACCACATGCTTTGTTGGTCTCTAAGGAATGCTTGTGCCCAACCCCTACAGAACAGCTGATGCCCTGAACTGACTTTACCCTGGGACATCCCCATGACCCAGCCTTAGCCTCTGAGCACCTTCCCTGTTCATCAGAAACAAACCTGGAAGGCAGCCCTTCCAAAAAGGAGGGGGAGGTTAGGGGATCCTGGAAGGGAAACAAGGGGAACTCTGGACCCTGGAAGGCAGCAAGTGCTTAGACACTGTGGGAAGTAGAAAAGATCCTTTTAAAGTTTCCTTTCTTGTTACAGAATAAGTGTGCTAATAACTTTGTTAAGCCCTATCCTATGTAGCTGTTAAACATGTCATGCTCACAGGCATGTAATAGATTCTATGTCCTTGTACTTTAACCAAGATATCTGTGCTGGACATGCTCACAGGCATGTCCCTGCTCTCCATTGCTTTCACCTGTTTAGAAAAGTTTTAAGTTGTTAGCCAACTGGGATTGAGTTTAGATTGTGAGGTCTTGCTCCAGCCAACGGAGGTCAGACACAGCAGTAAGGACAACACCAAATGCGTAAGTAATAAATTTGTGTGTTTTAATTTATTCCTTCTACTCTCCTGGCAAGATTGTTAGTGGGAGTACTCTAAGGAAGTAAAAAAAAAAAAAAAAAAAAAAAAAAAAAAAAAAGAACTGCTTTGCTGAGAGATCTTTTGTCCCAGTACTAATTTTTCTTTGTGGCACCAAAAGAAAAATTGCATATATAACAGACACCTGCTGTCACTGGTTGCCACTGTGAATGGATGATCATGGATGGAGGGCTTTCAACAGAGTGGCCACTGATTCTGCAAACACAGGCAAAATCACGATAAATGATTCATTAATATGACATTACAATACTTGACAAAATGATATGACCCATTTCCAGGCTTAGTGGCCATCCTGTGTATGTCTGGCACTGTGCTGCAAGCAATGTCACATGCATTACTTCATTCAGTCCTCACAACTGCTCTAAGAAGCATTTATCACCAATTTATAGGCTAGAAAACTGAGGCTCAAAGAATTCCTCTGGCTTATGGCTACATAGCTGATTCGAGGAGGAGGCAGAGTTTGCACCCAAGTCTGTGTGACCTCAAAGCTATTTCTGAGATCACCTATGTAGGAGACACCTTGCTAACTGCTGGGGAGGCCTGAAAAGAGTTGGAGGCCCTACCCAGGGTAGCTTACACTGGGTCACAAACATAAGGTGCACAGGGAGCCACAGGTCAGGGTAGCCCTGTCCCCCAGGGAGGAGGTGGGCCTGACTCTCTGCAGGACTGCAGGCCAGTCAGTCCTGCTGGGGAGGGACCCAGAGCAGGAAAGCAGGCGGTATAACCTGAACTCACCCAGATCCCAGGCTGCTCAGACCTGGGCTGGCGCCAGCAATGAAACCCTTTCCCCAGGCCAGCTAGAGTGGTGCTGAAAGGGCTTGGCCCATGACTTGGGGCTCAGGCTCAACCTACCTCTCTGGTTTTATAACAGTGAACTTCCTTGCTGCCCTAGCCTCCTCCGAACCTCCCCTGTCCCTGCCCAGCTGGCTGAACAAGGGCCCCTGCCTTGTTAGGTGTGCAAGGCCCTTCCTTCCGCCTTACCCAATTTTCTTCTTCTGAAAGATACAGCAAGCCAAGCATGACAGCCCAGAACCAATGCATGTGGCATTGGCCCAGGGATCCCTTCCTGCTGTTCCTGGGCCTGAACACCAAAGAGCAAAAGAAAAAGCCATCCATAGACATCCCCTGCAGAGCAAGAGAGAAAATGATTTACCTTCCAAGTCCTTGCCTGATGGCAATTGTCATATGATTGTTGCCATTATCATTGGCTATCTTTGAGGTCTCCCAAGCTTTCCTGAAGGGCTTTCCTTCCCCTTTCCTGCCTCCATTCCCTTCCACCTTTCTCTGTGGCAGGGCCTCTTTGGATCTACCTCTCCCTCCCTGCTTGTCCTCTACCCACTTCCCCAGCCCTCAAAAGATGTCTGCCTTTGACTCATTCTATGAGGGCCTAAGGAGTCCCAGAGAATCAAAGGGGACCTCTTCTTCTTTTTTTAGATGGTGTCTTGCACTGTCACCTAGCCTGGAATGCAGTGGCACCATCTCAGCTCACTGTAACCTCTGCCTCCCGGGTTCAAGCAATTCTCCTGCCTCAGCCTCCCAAGTAGCTGAGATTACAGGCATCTGCCACCATACCCAGCTATCCTAACAGATGGGGAGCTCTGTGAGTTAATCAGATAAACAAGCCCATGCTAACATGTGCGTGAGGCAGGTAGGTTCATGCATGGCCTCTCACATACAGTCTTCGGGGACACAAAGGCCTTACTTCAATACATATTTATTAAACAACTACTTAGTCCAAGACATTGTGGGAGACTTCATCAATGTCCCCAAAAACAGAAGGTTAGTTGAGAAAGAGACTGGAAGAGGCACCCTTGGGCCTAGTCTTTGGTATTTGTCATGTTTCAGCCATTAGACCTAACTCTTTCCTAGCATCGGGTAAATAAAAGGAAATGAATGACAGAGGTGAGAACAAAGAGTGCTCAGGCTTTGTATTAAAACCCAAGCTTTGTCGGCCTCATATATGTCTTCTTTTGAAAAGTGTCTTTTCATATACTTTGCCCACTTTTGAGGGGTTGTTTTTTTCTTGTAAATCTGCTTTAGTTCTTTGTAGATTCTGGACATTAGCCCTTTGATGGGTAGATTGCAAAAATTTTTTCCCATTCTGTTGGTTGCAAGTTCACTCTAATGATTGTTTCTTTTGCTGTGCAGAAGCTCTGGAGTTTAATTAGATCCCATTTGTCTATTTTGGCTTTTGTTGCCAATGCTTTTGGTGTTTTGGTCATGAAGTCCTTGCCTATGCCTTATGTCCTGAATGGCATTGCCTAGGTTTTCTTCTAGGGTTTTTATTGTGTTAGGTCTTATGTTTAAATCTTTAATCTATCTGGAGTTAATTTTAGTTTGAGGTGTCAGGAAGGGGTGCAGTTTCAGCTTTCTGCACATGGCTAGCCAGTTTTTCCAACACCATTTATTAAACAGGGAATCCTTTCCCCATTGCTTATTCTTGTCAGGTTTGCCAAAGATCAGATGGTTGTAGTTGTGTGGCATTGCTTCCAAGGCCTCTGTTCTGTTCCATTGGTCTATATATCTGTTTTGGTACCAGAAAATGCTTATCATCTCTGGTCATTAGAGAAATGCAAATCAAAACCGCATTGAGACACCATCTCACGCCAGTTAGAATGGCAATAATTAAAAAATCTGGAGACAACAGATGCTGGAGAGGATGTGGAGAAATAGGAATATTTTTACACTGTTGGTAGGAGTGTAAATTAGTTCAGCCATTGTGGAAGACAGTGTGGCGATTCCTCAAGGATCTAGAAGCAGAAATTCCATTTGACCCAGCAATCCCATTACTGGGTATATATCCAAAGGATTATAAATCGTTCTATTATAAAGATACAAACACATGTATGTTCACTGAGGCACTGTTTACAATAGCAAAGACCTGAAACCAACCCAAATGTCCATCAATGATACACTGGACAAAAAAAATGTGGCACATATATACCCTGGAATACTATGCAGCCATAAAAAATGATGAGTTTGTGTCCTTTGTAGGGACATGGATGAACCTGGAAACCATCATTCTAAGAAAACTGACACAAGAACAGGAAATCAAACACCGCATGTTCTCGCTCATAGGTGGGTGTTGAACAATAGGAACGCATGGACACAGGGAAGGGAGCATCACACACTGGGGTCTGTTGCAGGGTGGGAGGCTGGGAAAGGGACAATGGGGGGTGGGGAGGTTGGGGAAGGATAACACTGGGAGAAATGCCTGATGTAGGTGACAGGGGGATGGAGGCAGCAAACCACCATGGCATGTGTGTACCTATGCAACAATCCTGCAAGATCTGCACATGCACCCCAGAACTAAAGTACAAAAACAAAACAAAACAAGCAAAAACCTCAAGCTTTGCATGAAAACAGAGCTGCAACATTGAGCCGTGGCTTTGTAATGCTTTCCTTTCCAGCATCAAGACTTGTGGGGAGAAAGAGAGTGTGGTAATGCTCAACATTAAAGAGAGTGTGGTAATGCAGAGCCAGGGAAGGATTATAGAAAGCCCAACCAGAGACTCTGCCCACAGATTCAGATGAGGGCCAGTACTGTGTTTTCTACAGTGGGCAACTGGAAATAGGCTTGTAGGCCCACTCTCTTCTTAATCCCACAGGTCTTCTTGGAAAGCCACATGCTTCAGAGTGGTTTGGTACCAGGAAAGAGAAAAGCCTGGGGAATTATACCAGTGTAACTAGAGATTCTTCTTATCCATCAGTATGGGGAAATGTGAGCTCCTTTAGGAATGACTTGGTCCTGTGCCCCAATAAACTTTTTCTTTTCGTTTCCGTGTGGGCCACAGCAAGGCTTGGTTTTCTGTCCTGGAAGAAGACTTGTGAGCTCACTCTGCTGCCTACAGTCCCTCCCTCTCTCTCTCCTGAAATTTCTGGGAAGAGGCTCAGAGGAGAAGCCAGAAGATGTACTGCAATGCGGCTGGAGCCCAGAAACATACTGTGTACATGAGGGTCCCTGAGGTCTACACGGTCAGTGTTTGGCCTCTGCATTCCCCAGCGGGCTGTGCGATAGATACGCCTCACCAAAGTGGGCTGTAGAAGGGCCACCGAGGACAGTGGCCTCCTTATACTGGCACTTGCAGAATAGAGAGTTTCCTTTTTTCCCTCCTTTTCCCAAAAACCATTCTACAATGAAAAAAAACTTTCCATTTTTTTTTCTAATTACGTAAATAATACATAATCTCTATATTTTTTTAAATCAAACAACATAAAAAGTTCAAGGGAAATAAAGTCACCCAAGAGCCCATACACTGAGCTGTTATCACCAATAATTCAATGATTATCATTTCATCTATGATTATATGCATCTATACACAGACACATGCATACATAACATAAAAGGGATGTCATTCAAGCTGCTTAATCATGGACACTTTAACAATCGATGTGTTTGGGTTTGGTTTGACTTGGTCTGATCTGGACAGAACTAGTTGGTCTGATCTGGTTCGGTTTTGTTTGGTTTGGTCTGGTCTGCTCTGGCCAGGTCTAGTTTGATCTGGTCTGATCTCATTTGGTCTGGTCTGGTCTGGCTTACTTGGCCTCACCTCCCCATCTCCCTCCCTGGCATGTATCTCCCAGTACCTTTCTTCATGCTCATTCAAACAAGAGGCACAGTTTATGTCACAAAAACAGGACTTTGCTACACAGATTTCTCTGCACCTCGCCTTCCTAATTTCATAATACATCCTGGAAATCCCTTTGAGTCAGGTAGTATCACTCTGACTCATTCTCTTTAATGACTGCCCAATATTCCACGGTCTGCAGACACTCTATTCATTCTGCCATTTGTCCGCTGAGAGGCTGAGGCCTGAGTCCCCATGTCTAACCATCACACGTTTCAGCCAGTGCCAATGTGCTGCACACACCTCCAAGGACAGCATTCACATACCTCTGCTACCATCTCTAGAATACTTGGGTTTTCTAGAAGCAATTATGGCATCAGCCAAAGGGGCAATTTTATCTCTTCTTTCCCAAAATTTCATACATGTTGAGTATCCCTTATCCAAAATGCTTGGCACCAGAAGTGTTTCAGATTTCAGACTTCTTTTTATATTTTGGAATATTTGCATATATGTAAGATATATCTTGGTGATGGAACCCAAATCTAAATGTGAAATTCATGTATGTTTCATATACACCTTATATTCATAGCCTAAAAGTAATTTTACATAGTATCTCAAATAATTTTATACATGAAATAAAGTTTGTATTAAGTGCTTTTGTGTGGAATCCTCCACTTGTGACATGTCGGTCCTCAACAATTTTTGGGGCATTTCAGATTTCAGGTTTTAGGATTAGAGAGGCTCAACCTGTACAAGTTATTTCACTTTCTGGTCTTACAGAACCTATTAGCACTTCCAAAATGATGCTGAATTATAATGGAGATAGTGGATACCCTTGCCTTGCTTCAGATTTAAATGGAAATGTTTTAATGTGTCACCACTGTAATATTTGCTGTTGGTTTTTGACAAATAGTACTTATCATATTTAGCTATTTCCTTCTATTCTTCTTCAGAATTTTATTAGGAAAGCCTGCTGAATTTTACTGGATGTCTTGTCAACCTGTATTAATCAGATCATGTGCTCTCCTCCTTTAAACCTGTTGATGAATATAGAAGTGGTAATCTAAATACAACAGCACTATATCAAAAGAATTGTATTGGCCTATTCAAGTGTTTCATCTCCTATTGCACCTATTTATGCTTCATCTCTTCTAGGTTTTCAAATCTGTTGCTGTAGATTTACACTTGCATTTGCCTATAATTATTGTAATTTTCTATGTCTATGATCACATTTCCTTTCCTCGTGGCTAATGTCTTATATTTTTTGTTTTTTCTTTTCTCTTGTCACATTTTTTCCATTTTTTTTTTCTATTTTCAAAAATTAGAATATTTTAACATTGAAATCTGGCTATTTTAAATCTTATATACATATTTTGAATAACTGAAGTAATGTGGCCCACACTCCCATCTTGACCTGCCTTGATTGTTACAATTCCTTCAGGAACTGGACACTTAATCATGGATACTTTAATAGTCTGTTGTGTTTGGGTTTGGTTCTCATCTGAAAAGATGACATCAGGACTGTGAGGGAAGAGACGCTGATGGACCGGGAGCTCCCCACAGAAGAGGACTCTAGTTCCCCGGTACCTGGCAGAGAGAGGGCTGGGCACTGAGCTCAGGCAAGCACCTCCACCTAACAATGCCTAATGGTCCTCATCTGTAAAATGGGGAGAATACTTAGCCATATCCATGTGTTATGAGGAATAACTGGGATAATATATTTTTTAGGGGTTTAATAATGCATGATTTTTATTCTCTTACTCTGAAAACTTATATATATTATATATATATTATAATATATATGTGCACACACACATATACATATATATATGTATATATATATATATATATGTGTGTGTGTATATATATATATATAAATTTAAACCAAGGAAAGTAACTGATGGGCCTCTTGTGCTTTAAAAAAGAAAAACAAAAGGTACCCACTAATTTGCTCAGATATAGCAGGCTTAATGGTCCTATATTTTGAAAAGTTTTTAAGAATGGTTTCTAACGTAGGAGAGGGAAAACATCCACTACCCCTTTTCTGAATTTAAATGGAGTGCAGTAAACATTCTTTACACCCAAAACCTATGGCAGCAGTTCAAATTTGACCAAGGTAAACACAGAATGGAGATGTCCTAAACACAGCTAGGACTCAGCAAGTATAACACACTAAAATCATATGATTACATTTTAAAAGAAAATGTACAAAAACCAAATAGAAATTTTTAGATTTTTTTCATTTGAAGGTAATCTTAATGCTATTCAATTCACAAATGCTAATTTAAATACCCAATCCTATTTACCTAAAACACACATTGCAAACACACACATATCTATTCTCTCCACATGTCAGTGCCCATTCGTATTATGGTTTGGAAATGGGAAGAATAGACTCCCCTTAAACGGCAAGTCAGCAGGTGTTTCTTTACAGTTAACTTTAGCAAAACTCATACAAAATAGTAATTAATAATGATCTTCTTTACTTGTTAACTCACAAGGAAACACGTTCAAAACTGCATTTTGTTAGTTTCTGTACTAAAATATAGAAAAACTGAAGTACACAAATATTGAAAAGTTAAAAATTCCTTAATTTTTTATTCCTGGAACCACTACCACAATTTACAGGGCAATATACATGATGTAATGAAAAGAAAAAGAAAAAAGACAAAGCTACACAACAGATAAAAGACCTCCGGAATGTACATCTAATTGACACTACATTGCATTAATCAATAGCTGCACTTTTTGCAAACTGTGGCTATGACAGTCCTGAACAAGAAGGGTTTCCTGTTTAAGCTGCAGTAACTTTTCTGACCATGGATCATCGCTCCTTCTGTGGCAGATTTTTACAGTTCCTCTGATGCATTTGGGACGACTGTCTCAAAGTCACCTGCAGCTTTCCTGACGACTCCTCGCCCTCTCTCCTGCTAAGAACTGTAGCCCTTGTCTGCTGCTTTTAGAACCTTCTGCTACCATATCCACCACTTCCACCACCAGATCCATAACCACCACCATAGGGACTGCCCGAGCTTCTTCCACCAAAACTGCCCCCTTTCATGGGTCCATAATTTGATTGCTGTTGTCCACTATAATTTCCAAAATCATTATAGTTCCCACCACCACCATAGTTACCACCGCCAAAATTTCCTCCTTCATTGTAACCATCATATTCTCCACCACCGCCACCATATCCACCACCTTGGTTTCCATATCCTCCTGGTCCACCACCACCATAGCCCCCTCTGCTACTATAACCAGGACCACCGCCATAGTTGCCACCATCACCAAATCCATTATATTCACCATCACCTCCTCCATAACTGCCTCTGCTGCCACCACCTCCACCACCATAACCTCCTCTTCCACCAAAGTTTCCACCACGGCCAAAATTACCTCCACCGCCTCCAAGTTTTCTCCACGACCCATAAAATTGCCAGATCCACCTCCACGACCTCTCTGGGATCCAGCAGACTGCATCTCTTGTTTAGAAAAGGCCTTTTTCACTTCACAATTATGCCCACTAATAGTATGGTATTTCTGAACAACAATTTTATCAACTGTATCATGATCATCGAAAGTTACAAAAGCAAATCCTCTCTTTTTTCCACTCTGCCTGTCTTCCATAACTTCTATGGTTTCAATCTTGCCATACTTTTCAAAGTAGCCTCTCAAATTATACTCTTCCATATCTTCTTTAATACCACCAACAAAAATTGTCTTCACTGTTAGATGGGCACCAGGCTTTACAGAATCCTCTCTAGAAACAGCTCTCTTTGGTTCCACTACACGCCCATCAACCTTGTGTGGTCGAGCACACATAGCTGCATCCACCTTTTCAACACAAGAGTAAGTCACAAAACCAAAGCCGCTGGAACGTTTGGTTTGGGGATGTCTCATTACCACACAATCTGTAAGTGTGCCTCATTTCTCAAAATGTTCCCTTAAACTATCACCTGTAGTTTCAAAGCTCAGACCACCAATAAACAGTTTTCTCAACTGCTCTGGTTCCTTTGGATCATGGCCCTCCTCCCCCCAGCGGCGACGGTGACAGCCGGAGTCGGGCCGGGGACGACCGGGCGGCGGTTTTACCTCCATTTTGAGACCGGACTCGCCTCTTCCAACTCGAGTTCTATATGGGACCGAGAGGAAGACTGGAATAATATTTTTAAAGCACTTGATCCATAGTAAAAACTCAGTGGACAGCTATTATTAACATTTTGACATGTATCTTCTCTGTCTTTGTCAACTATGCAAATGTACATTTGCAAATACAGGCACACACATAACAAAGATGGGAGCTGAGTCCCAGGATACTTCTAGAATAAGGAATAAATGTTATTATTTTGGCTCCAGCAAAGCAGAAAGCAGAAGCAGAGCAGAAAGTGGAGGCAGAGTTTGGCTTGCTTCCTGCACCCTGAGTCCCACACAGGGCACTGTGCATCCCCCCTCAGCAATCGGGCTGCAGCCTTCCTCCCACCCAGAGGCGCAAGTGCCTCCTAAACTCACCTGGAGGATATTAAGTGGATGGGATCAAGGAAAACCTAGTTGACGTGCTTTCTTTAAATGCGACCATATGTCCTACATCTTACTCCTTGATGCAATCATACTTTTCAGAACGAAGCAGAGTTCGCTATTCCCAGTGTCACAGGATATAAGCAATGTATATGCACTCTAAGGATATTTTTTTAAATTAGACTGCCCAGACAGGCTGGACAAAGGAAGGTTAAGACAATCATCCCATCCTCTCTGTTCGCAAAACAGTTTATGAGGGATCTCAGAGCACCTCTATATTCTAATATTTATTAAATTTCTTATCTAAATTATATAAAACTTCTTTACCATTTGGGTATGTTTCTGTCTGTCTCACTTGTGCCCATTCTTCAGCTTTCAATGCCTAGAGTCAGACACAAAGTAGATACTTTCGGTGCTCTTTGAATAACTCAATGAATGAATCAATGAGTAGGTGACTTCCTGCCCAAGATAAAAGGTAAAAAATGACTAAATCCAGAACTAAAACCCAGATCTCCTGACTCCTAGCCAGTTTCTTCTTTCTATGCGTTCATCAGGATGACTTGTATCTTGTACCAAACCCAAATGAGTTGTCAGTCCTCCTCAACATCAATTCATTCAATTAGCAAAGGGACATAGAGTACCTACTATGTGGCAGGTGCTTTCTCTAATAGTTACACACAGAGAATTGGGGTATTGATGCTGGCCAACACTATTAACAGAATCAAGAGGTCCAAGCCATGCTTTCAGGGAAGGGAACCCACTTGCCTTTGCATCCCTGCTTTAGCCCAGTCTGATAGAAAAGTTAGGATTTTAAGGTGGGGGAATGGAGGGAGAAACACTGATCCCAAAGGTATCCTGTGCCCTAATCCTTCTTTGGTACTGTATCCCAATACGTTCTTAGATTCCCTGCTCATCTCATCACGTACAGAGTGGCCTCTCTTCCCACACGTTTACATTTCTTAACACGTTCTAACTTCCATTCCAGTTGTCTGGCACGTAACTCATGTCCCCTATGAGATGATCAGCACCATGGGCTCAGGATCCATGTCTAATTCACCTTTGTATCCTCGACAGTGCCTGGCATGACTTGCATCTTGTACCAAACCCAAATGATTCAGCAGCCCATTGTAAATAAATGTTGGAATAGATATTGTTTAATCCTTGTTGAATGAATGAACGAATGTATAATGGAAGGAGAAATGTTATCTTGAGAGCTGGGGGTTGGAGAGAACAAAACTGATCAGCAAAAGAAATAAAATAGAATTCTGGAAGGCAGAAGATAAAAGAGAAAAGGAGAGAGCTAATCAACATGATAGGAACCTGGATAAGTAAAAACGGCTAAGGGACTTCTTAAGAAGTGGGGAAGAGGGGTTAATATTTGAATCTGCAGCTTATAGGGTACAATGGAACCACTTCTCACCGTTATCCTCAACTTTCAGTGAAGACTCCTCCACCTTCGGGTACCTTGTATGGGTGACGTTTTCTTTGGGACATCAAAGAAATGCAGCTTTGTTATACACCTGGAATGAAGCCAGAGAGACTAGGGATGGGGAATTGATCTATCCACAGAACTAATTCAGCAGAAGCTAGTGCTCAGAGCCCAGGTGACAAGGAAAAACTCAAGCCCAACTCCTGATCCGAATACTTGTGAAAATGAGGAGTTGAGGGAAGGGGAGAAGGCGGTTCCCACCATATACAGGGATGGAGTGGAGGCTATCTCATTTGAATCTTAATGGCCAAAGAACTTGACACCTGGCACACAATGAATGCATGAATGAATGATAAATTAATTACTCTTAAGATGTTAATGAGTTATAGTAGTTTAGTATCTTACTGTCCCCAGAACCATCAATGTCTCACAGAGTGGGCTCAGGGTTGCTGAGAGAGATGCTTTTGAGCAGAGACAGTCATTTGGGGGCTCTTAAAATTTATAGAGCCAAATTCCAGGGACCTTTTCAACCCTATCTTACCTGATAGGTCCTGCTGATGCCACAGGTGGATGGCCAGAGTGTCAACCATTGTCACAATGCTGCAAACTGACCCAGTGGGAATGGCAGAAAACTAGGCAATAAAAAAGACCTGATTTCCAACTCCAGTGCATGAGTTTGCATGACCCTAAGCAAGTCAAACTGTGGAAACACCACTGTCTCTACCTATGGCACAGTTTTGTTGGGAGGAATCAACCAGGAATCCACCTAGCAAGTCCCATCTAAAGCACTGTCTCAGAGCTCATGCATTCCACTTCTTCCTGGGCACAGTTCATATTGGACTTCATTCCAAACACAATCCTTGGTTTCCTTGGACAACCTTTATTCAGTTCCACCCTAAATTCCAAACTGAGAGTGGGAAAATGCTGGTTTGGAAGTGTGCAGGTCATGGAAATAGCTGCACAGGCGCCTGGCTTAAAGAAGTGATGACAGAGAATAAAGAAGGTCACAGTGTGGAAATCTGAAACAACAACTCTAAGGACAGAACAGACTGAGCTATTTATAGTACCATAAAACTCCATCACCCCGTAAAACTTAACAATCCCTAAAAGTATTTCTGGGGAGGTAAAGAACAGCAGAGCAGTCTGGGCCAAGTCAATGATGACTCAGGGGGCTGCTAGGTCCTGTTTTAGTGCTCAAGCACATACCACAGACAATGGCTTCACAGATGTGTTCACCAGGGTGGCCTTGAGTCAACAAAAAAAAAGGTGACATTGTGTTGTGCTGTGTTTGACTAAGGAAGGTATAGGTGAGGCATGTTTCAGAAAGATATCAATGGTAGCAAGGTAAAGTGCGAAGGTCATGCAGACCTGTATTCAAATCCAGCTCCATCCTGACCTGGCCCTTGAGGCATACAGGTTACCTGACACCTTGGAGCCCTGGTTTTCTTAGATGCACAATGGGAATAATTAGAGCTGCCTCACAGAATTGTTGAGTGGCTTAAAAGCTATAACAGGCCGAGCCTGTGGCTCACACCTGTAATCCCAGTACTTTGGGAGGCCAAGGTGGGAGGATCATTTGAGGCCAGGAGTTCGAGACCAGCCTGGGCAATATGGCAAAATCCCGTCTCTACTAAAAATACAGATATTAGCCAGGCATGGTGGTGGGTGCCTGTAATCCCAGCTACTTGGGAGGCTGAGGGATGAGAACTGCTAGAACCTGTGAGGCAGAGGATGCCTAAGCCAAGATTGCACCACTGCCCTTCAGCCTGGGCGACAGAGCAGGACTCTGTCTAAAAACAAACAAGCACACATGTAACATAGACTGGAGCCACTGCAGATGTTGCTCTTTAAAGTGTAGGCATCAGTTGTCAGGGAAATGTGCACACCTAAAGCCCTGGGTCTCTGTCATAGTGCTGGGCAAATCAAGCGTCGCATCATGATCACTACTCCCACGGCTGCTGCTACCGCCACTCCTGTTACTGCTGCAGTCATTGCTGTCAGTCTGTTCCCATGGAGAGACGAAGGAGCAACCATGGACTGTACTGGAAGAAAAGTAATTATTTTCTTTGTTTGTAGAGACAAGGTCTCACTATGTTGCCCAGGCTGGTCTCGAACTCCTGCCCCCAAGCAATCCTCCCACCTAGATCTCCCAAAGTGTTGGTTTTACAGGCATGAGCCACTGCACCTGACCGACAATTATTTTCAAGGCTGAGATGAGCTCTGTTTACAAACCACCTCCTCAGTGAAAACTTCTCTCACCACAGGCCTCTCCCATTCCGCACTCCCCAGGCCTCTGTTCATGCCTCTATCAGACTGCCTTGTCTTCCCAGGGATGGCATTCTGTGATGGGTGAGAAAGCTACAGTGCATTCAGGCAGATGGGGTTCAACCCTCTACGTGTCTTTGCCAAGCTATTTTCTCTCTCTCTGTGCCTTATTTTTCTTTTTTTTTTTTTTTTTT
>NW_016107665.1:1812142-1827524 GCF_001604975.1 Cebus imitator
CCTCAGCCTCCTGAGTAGCTGGGATTACAGGCACGCACCACCATGCCCAGCTAATTTTTTGTATCTTTAGTAGAGACGAGGTTTCACCATGTTGACCAGGATGGTCTCGATCTCTTGACCTCATGATCCACCCGCCTCGGCCTCCCAAAGTGCTGGGATTACAGGCTTGAGCCACCGCGCCCGGCCGTGCCTTATTTTTCTAATCTGTAAATGAGGGATTATAAAAAAACCTACCTCATGGGGTTAAGTATGAGGCTGAGGTGAGTTATAAGGTAAATTTCCTGGAACAGTGCCTGGGGACATAGAAAGTGCCACCAAATATTAGTTTCTTATTACTATGTGTATATACGTATATATTTATATAAATCACATTTATATGTGATATGTATATACATATATATGTATATATATATAGCATATGTATAATATATAACACATATAAATTTATTATATATTACATATGTATAATATGAATATGCATATAACATATTCATATGTAATATAAACTCATATATAATATGTAATATAAATTCCTATGCAATATATTCATATTATTGTATTATATATTACATGTATACATATATATGTAATATATACATGTGTGCATATATAAATATACATGTGTATCTAACATGACATCTCATACAAACAGATGCTTAGTAAATCTTTTATGAATGAATGTACAAAAGTCGATGAACTGAGAGAAATTCTTTGAGTATTTCAATGAATTCCTGGCAGTTTTGCTAGAGAGGCTGTGACCTTTCCTTTCTAATTAACAGGCTCATGGAGGTGGGGAGAGGGTTGGGGGCTGGGGAGTCAGCAGTGGACACTGAAGCCCTTTCTTGATTGTACTAGACACCTTGTCTCATGACAGCACAGAGGAAGAATCCAGAGAATCAGAGTCCCTCTCCTGAACATTCAGGAGAAGAATTCCATCTGCCTCCCTATATAAATAAACAACACAGCAGGGACTAGTCTTCTCCCCCCTATAGGAAATCACTTGTTCCCATATTTGCTTTTTGCCCTTCTCCGCCTTTATAAGATGATAAATCACCAAAATGGAATGTGGCTTCAAAAAGCCAGATTTTTCCAACCAACTCAGCAGATCTTCACATCATGGGAACTCTCCGCGCCATGGAGACTTGAAAAGGTCCCAGGAGCCCCTCACCAGCTATTTCCCCAGAGCTAAAGGCCTGGAAGCCGTGGCCTTGAGTGTCATTCCTACCCTTCTTTGCTCAGATGCTGAGAGGGGCCTGGGGACTCTCTAAATGACCCACTACAAGGAAAGAGCACTGTTGGGAGCTCAAGAGACCTGGACTAAAATCTCATACTGCCTCTTTCTGGTTGTAAGCAATTGGACAGGTTGCTTACCATTTATCCTGATGTGATTATTGTGCATTGCATATCAAAATACCTCATTACTCCATAAACATATACCCCTACTATGTACCCACAAAATTTTTAAAAATTTAAAACATTCTCCAAGCCCGCATGCCTGCATCTGTGAGTGCAGGCACCGTCCCTAGCTCCTAGGACTGTTCTGTGGGCTAAATGATACTTGGTCCTGAAGCACTTGTCACCTGCAGAGGGGAGGTGTGTGGAGCTTTCTTTGGCCTACATGGGAATACAGGGTCCCTGGTGCCGGAGTCAGAGCCTTTCATCCTAATGCCAGCTCATTCATTCACAGTGGAGCTTGTGCACATCATTTATGCTCTCTGCCTCAGTTTCCTCCCTGCAACATAGGGATAAAAATAGTTGTCCATGCCAGGCATGGTGTCTCACACCTGTAATTCTAGTACTTTGGGAAGCCAAGGTGAGAGGATCACTTGAGGTTTGGAGTGGCAACATAGCAAGACTTCGTTCTACAGCCTGGGCAACATAGCAAGACTTCATTCTACAGCCTGAACAACATAGCAAGACTTCGTTCTACAGCAAAAAAATTTAGCTCCACATGGTGGTACATGGCTATAGAGCTAATTACTTAGGAGGCTGAGGCAGGAGGATTGCTTGAGCCTGGAGTTCAAGGTTACCGGGAGCTATGACCACGCCACTGTGCTCCACAATGGTGACAGACTGAGATCCTATCTCTAAAAGTAGTAATGATATTAATTGTCCGACTTACTTCCCAAAGTTACAACATTAAAAAGTTAACATTGTAAGTTTTTTAAAGTAAAAAATGGTTTCATTCATTTTTTCCAAAGTAGCAAGACTAGAATCTCTTTGAATTAAGCAAGGTTTGTACTGTGGCCTTGGATTAATCAAAGTAGATTGCCTTTTAAGCCATGAGAGCCACACTCAGAGAAAAGGCTTAACCGGCTTCAGTTCCCACTACAGTGCACATGACTGACATCGGATCCTTTACTGAAATAAATTTTGATGGAGCAGAGGAAGGGAGTAAGCACGGGGCATCTGTGGGCTCAACATGGACTCCACGGAGGGGCCCCTGAGGGTACCAGAAACAAACTTTGCCAACTCGCCCACAGCCTTTGGGCAGGTCTAGACACACAATTGTTTTAATATCTGTGTCCCCCTCAAGTCTAGCTGACCCAGTCCTTTATAAATGGAGAGGCAAGAGCTGGTTATGACAAGACATCTGCTTTCAGAAACAAGTGCTTCTGCTATAAGAATTCCGACAACAGCATCCTGGTGTCCCTGGTCCACCCAAATCCAGGACAGGTGTTCCTGCCAGGCTGCAGCCATCCATCTCTCCAGGCTTATCTACAAGTCATCATGGAAATTAAAGAGCTGCTGGTGGCCATAGCAGCCTGCCTGCCTGCATGACCTCAATCCTCTCTCTGAACCAGCAAAGCTCCCTGGCCCACGAGTCCCACAACAACAACTCCTGTCTCTTGTCATCAGGTTCAGATGATGAGCTCAAAGAACGCCCCAGGATGAGCCAGGAATGTCTTTGTCTGACTTGGCAAGCAGCTTCCCTGCCCTGCAGTGGCCAGAATGTGGGAGTGGAGAATTATTCTTGTTTCCTTCTGGAAATGACCACATTCACCGGGGCCAGGTGCAAATCCGTTGACTACCCTGAAGGGAGATTTGCCTCCCCTTCAGAGGACAGAGGGAGATTTGGCCAAGACCGTTTGGGAAATCAAAGTGTCTCCCAGCTGCCATGTTCTAACCCTGGGCTGTACAATGAAACTAGAAGGGCCCTGTTGAACATGAATGGGTCTCACTCAATAAGCCACTTCACTTCTGCACACAAGACCACTCCTCAGGTGCTCCAGACACCCCAAGTCTCTGCCACTATTGCTGATATTGACACACTCCTCCACAGATGCTCACAGAGTGGGGAGGGGTCCTGGAGAGGAGTCCAGTCCTTAACCTCCAGTCCACTGCCCCAGGGCATGAGGAGGGGAGGAGGGAAGGGAGATTGCACTGTCCTGTCGTATTGACCCCAGCGACATGTGAAACACTTTTTCTCAATCCCTATCTGTAGAGGTGAAACCTACTGAACCTTCCACAGGATTTTTATTAAACTCTATTGGTAGAATGAAAGAACAGGGAGAAGAACAGAATTACTATTTATTCAACAGATATTTAAGGCACCAGTATTATGTGCCAGGTACTGTGTTGGTCATAGGACAGATGTAAAAGAGCTAACCTCTGACTTTAGGGGGTGTGATAAACCCAGGAGCTAAAGTAACGGTCCAATGGTTCCCAGGGAGCAGCCCTCCCACCCCTGCTCACCCCTTCCTTTCAACCCCAGTCATTTCACAATTTTTTAAAAAAATGACACCTGGCCCAGTGGCTCACACCTCTAATCTCAGCACTTTGGGAGGCCGAGGTGGGTGGATCATGAGGTCAGAAGTTTGAGATCAGCCTGGCCAACATGGTGAAATCCTGTCTCTATTCAAAATACAAAAATTAGCTGGCTGTGGTGGCAGGTGCCTGTAATCCCAGCTACTCAGGAGGCTGAGGCAGAGAATCATTTGAATCCGGGAGGCAGAGGTTGCAGTGAGCGGAGATGGCACCACTGCACTCCAGCCTGGGCGACAGGGCGAGACTACATATCAAAAAAAGAAAGTCTAACACAACTTGTTCTCCCATGTGAGCTAGGAGGACCCAAACTCCCACAGGCTAAAAGTTTATGATAACAGGCATGATTAATTAGTAGTTGTCATTGAAATGGAATGTCATTAATTATGCAGTTTGAAACTGTTCACTTCCTCCAAAATTAAATCCTAAAACTATAGCATCTGAAAACCTCCACATATGCTTGACTCATACTTGAGTCATACAAAACACTCACATGCTAAATATTACACAAAACAGGAAGCATTACCAATTTTTGTGTGTATGTGCGTGTGTGATGTGGTCGGAGTGATTGTGCTCCTCACACAGAAGGATGTGGCAGCACGTGACCTGTTATTTCCATTGAACACAAATTGGTACCTCTATTTTTTTTTCTTTGAGATGGAGTCTTGCTCTGTTTTTGCACAGGCTGAAGTGCAATGGCTCCATCTCGGCTCACCGCAAACTCTGCCTCCCAGGCTCAAGCAATTCTCCGGTCTCAGCCTCCCAAATAACTTGTATTACAGGCGCTGGCCACCACACCCAGCTAATTTTTCTATTTTTAGTAGAGACAGGGTTTCACCATGTTGGCCAGGCTGGTCTCAAACTATTGACCTCAGGTGATCTACCTGCCTCGGCCTCCCAAAGTGCTGGGATTACAAGTGTGAGCCATGGCGCCCGGCAGTTACCTCTATTTTAAAATGCTGTTATAGCCAAACTGTTGTCTAGTGGATGAAGCTCCCATGGGCCCCACACCATTTGTAGGGTACCCACAGTAGTTTATTGTTGCATAACAGATCACCCCCAAAAGGTAGCAGCTTCCATACTAATCACTGGAAATTTCTCATGATTTCTGTGGGGCAGGGATTTGGAGATGCTCAGCTGGAGGTGCGGGCTCAGGGTCCCACCTGAAGTGCTGTCCAGGGTCTACTGGGGCAGTATGCAAATGCTTGCTGGGACTAGAGGCTCCCCCGCAAGATGCCTCACTCACAGGAATGGCAAGTTGGTGCTGACTGCTGGCCAGAGACCTCTGTTTCTCTCCAGTCGTCTTTCTACAGGGCTTCTTGAGTGTCTTTATGATATGGTGCTGGCTTTCTCCAGAGTGAGCGATGCAGAAGACAGGCTTCAATGGCAATACCCTTTATGAACTAGCCTTGGTCCTAATTGTCACTTCCACCGTAATCTGTTGGTCACACAGACATCCTTGATTCAATGTGGAGAGGGCTTTTATACAAAGGCTTAAAAGCCAGGAGGTGTGGCTCACTGGGGCCATCTTGGATGGTGGGGACCACTGGTATTCATCATCACGATGCTTCGGGCAAACCTCCCTGCTGTCCAACATAGGCAGGCAGGGGGATGTTTCTGCTTATCAAATCTCTGCATACTTGAGTGATGCTACATGTGAATGGACACACTTTTGAGAATTTTGTAGCAATAAAACAGACAATACCAAAACTTCAACGAACATCATTTGGCTTGTTTTTAAACATTCAGAAATCTCTGGATTACACTACCCACAGGCAACTGCTGTTAACAGGTGGGCATATGGCCTTCCCAGTTTTTTCTATACCTTTTCTGCTGCCTCCACCTGAAACATTTAACCATGTTTCTGCCTATCCCATTCTATCCCATCATAAGTCTTTCCTTATCCTCTGTTCTCCCTCAGCTGCTGTCGTGTTTCTCTTATGCCCTTCACAGCCCAGCTTCTGAAATGGCTTGGCTAGACCCGCCTCCCACTTGCTCCTCAAGCCACTTGATCTGCCTTCAGTCCCCACTGTTCCATGAAAACTGTCCTTGCCATAGTCATCAAAGGCCTTCTTCTTGCCCCATCCAGTGGACGCCGTGAAGTCCACTTTTTATCTGACCTCTTAGCACCATCTGAGGCTGCTGACCACAATCCTCCTTCCCTGGCGTTTTCTTACGTCTCTGTCACTCCTTCCCAGTCTCCATTCTGGGCTCCAATTCTTCCCCCCACTGAAATGCTGGAGTTCCTTCACCCTCATCCTAGCTCCACTTACACATGTTGCCAGGGCAGTGTTGTCCATCCCACACCTTCATTTACCAGCGAGAAGCTGGTACTTTGTAAATCTATGTCTCTAGCTCAGATCTCTCTCTTGACCTTCAGAACCACGCAGCCGGCTGTTTGGTGAATACCTTTAGTCAGATGCCAAGCTCAAACTGCTGAAAACCAGGCTGATTATTTCCCCAACACACTGGCTTCTTCTCTATGTTCTCCTGTCTCAGGAAATGGCACCTTCATCTACTCAGCTGCTCGAGCCAGAAACCCAAGCTTACGCTACCTTTGACTCCTCCCTCTCCTCGTCTCTCACCCCCACCAGTTACCAGGTCCTGTGGATTCTACCTCTACCGTATCTCTGGGATCCATCCGCTTCCCTCCATTCCTACGGTCAGTTCTCCGTTACTTTTCACTATCACAGCCTCGACAGCCTCTGAGCTGACCTCCCTTTCTCCATTCCTGCCCCACAATTTGCATAACCACACTTGTATCATGGGATGTTTAAGGGTTTTGTACAGGATTATACTTTTTAAAAAAATGTCTGGCTACTTGTGCTCTTTGTTTGCTTGGATTTGGATTTCATGATATTAATATATTTGACTCTAAGGTAGGCTTTACAAATAAAGAATCACAAATAATCATCCAATTCCCTTTTATACAGACGAAATCTCCATCTGGGTGTTCTGGGTCCCAGAGGTTGTCATTACTCAACCTGACAATCAAAGCCCTCCATGACCCAATCCAACCAAATCTATCCTGCTTCATTCCCACCCACCTACATACCAGTATCCGCCACTCACTCTTCCATTCTCTGACGCATCTGATCACCCCTTCGCATAGGCACTGTGCTAAGAGACATGTCCTACTCCACATGTCTCTGCCTTCCTGGCAGGCTCTACCCTACCTCCCAAATTACATTTACTTCTGAGTCTAGGCATTTGCTAACCACCACCCTGCTTCCTGGAATGTCCCCTTTCACCCGCTTCCCAATGACCCAGTCTTCATCCTCGGATGTAAGCCCACCCTCACTGACCGTCCCAGTCCACAATGATCCCGGTGCCTTTCTTACCTCTTCTCTCATTTCAAAATGTAATCACCCTGTCTTGTGTGGCTGTTTAATTCCTTCTTGTATCTATAGTTCTGGCTGTAGCAATACTGTCTCCCCATCTAGACTGCAAACTTCTGGAGAATCAGAATCATATTATTCATTTTTCTCTTTCTAGGGAATTAGATAAGTAGTAGTTAATTATTTCTCTGAGCCTTGAGCTTTTTTTTTTTTTAAGACAGAGTCTTGTTCTGTCGCCCAGGCTGGAGTGCAGTGACATGATCTCGGTTCACTATGACCTCCATCTCCTAGGTTCAAGCAATTTTCCTGCCTCAGCCTACTGAGTAGCTGGGATTACAGGCCCACACCACCACCCCTGGCTAATTTTTGTATTTTTAGTAGAGATGGGGTTTCACCATGTTGGTCAGGCTGGTCTTGAACTCCTGACCTCATGATCTGCTTGCCTCAGCCTCCCAAAGTGCTGGGATTACAGGTGTGAGCCACTGCACCTGGCCCAAGCCTTGAGCTCTTTATAGCTAAGGCTAGGGGATCATAATTTTAGCATCACGGGTGGTTATGCGAGTACATGTGATAAGGAATGAGGAGTGCATGGTGCTGTGCCTAGCTCATAGAAGGTACCCAGTAAATGTTAGTTCCCATTCCCCCAATATCTATTCCTGAGCTGAAAGTACAATAACTACTAAGTAATTATTTGCAACATGAATGAACAAATGCGTAAGTAAATTACAAAGAACTCAAAAGAATGAAATGATGCATTCTGACTACACAAAAGAAGCAGTGCCAGAGAAACTGAGTGCCTTTCCCCAGCTGGCAGGGTAGAGCATTCTGCTGGGGGAGACTGTGGCAGGGTTTTGTGCTGCTGGGCTCGGGATCATGAAATGCCGATTAATGGGAAATCAAGTTTGATTTGGGTGTTGCTGCTGTAGCCAGCTGATAATTGTATGTTTGACTGAGTCCGTCATCTGTCAAGATTCCCAAAAGAAAGTAGTGGCAGGCATATGGTTCTTATAAATGGAAAAAAAGTGATTGTGTAAATCAGTTTTCACTGGCATAGGCCTGGCTCCAGGCTCTGTAAGAAATGAGAATATGTAGGTCTCAGAGTTCAGGCTATAAATATTTATTTCTGCACTGTCACTGGTGTTTGTAGCAAGTCTTTTTTCACAAGTGGGCATTCTATGTGTTTTGAAAAAGACATACAACTGTTGCAAAGGCACTGAAGGCGACAACATAAAAGGTCTTTAGGGGGTGCTCAGGGGAGGGGTGTCATTTTCAGATGCTGACCATTTGGTTTTCTAGCTTCGTCCACGGAGTTCACAGCACTAACTTTGAGTTCACTGGAGGGAATGCCCTTGTGGTTGGCTGCAGTCAGCAGTGACAATGAGCCCCTGCCCTCCCCATCTGCCCCACAGAAAGTGACAGAGGTAGCAGATTTCTCCAGCCTTCTTCTAACCCCTTTCTGCATTCTGTTCTCCCCTCTCCACCTCTCACTCGCAATCACATCTCCTCAAAAGCTGGATGAGATGCTCTTGAAGAAGGGGGATTACAGTTAGGGACATCAGGCTTGGCACACTGATATTCCATAAACGCATGAACAATTTGGAGACATTTTTTTATGTGGCCACAAAATGGCATATTCAGAAGGGACTTCACAGATCACCTACATCAGGGATTCCTTGCAAAGGTCCTTAGAACCCTAAGGAATCTGTCAGTGGAGCTTAATGAGTCCATGAATTTGGATGGTGTTGAAGCAAACCAAGTATGGCCTGAGAAGGACCCTGTACTTCTATATCTGAGACCTGTGGATGAACTGCAACCTAACTTAGTGGGTAGACAAGGTTGAAAACCTAACTTAGGAGTATGTGCCTGTAACAATCGCTGAGTCTTGGCCAATCCCAGCAGCCATGCTTCAACCAGTCATACACTGCTGAATGTTCAAACTGTGTTCAAATAAAGCAAATGCTGAGCTGTAACCAATGCAGCTGTTCCTGTACCTCATTTCAGTTTCTGTATATCACTTTCCACTTTTTGTCTATAAATTTGCTCTGACCAGGAGGCATTCCGGGAGTCTCTCTGAATCTGCTGTGATTCTGGGGGCTGTCCAATTGGCTAGTCAATCATTTCTCAGTTAAACTCCTTTAAATTTAATTCAGCTGAAGTTTTTCTTTTAACAATGGGGAAAATGCATCTTTATTTTTACTAACTACTAACTGAAATTTAGCATTTTCTTCTATTGTAAATGGAAGTATCACACCGCAATAGTGTTGGCAATATCTGTGACTTCGTTTCCTCAAAGACATCAGTTACTTTTATATCTCATGGTAGCTTTGGCAAAATTCTTAAAATATTATTTACTTTCACCACTTTACATTAAAATTATAAAATAAGTAAAAAAAAAAAAATCACCTGCCACCAGATCTTGTTAGATTGCTGCAATAATAAAAAGGCATATCTATTATTACGTCAAACATTTATTCTATTAACATTCGATAGCTGTATCTCACTGTAATTGGTTTCTTAGGTAATTCTTATTGGGGTTTTTTGCATTTAAAAACTTCTTTTCAAGAGGGGGAGTTCATAAGTTTCATCAGACTGCCGAAGAAGTCACAGCACAAAAATGGTAAAGAACTCAGATCTGGTCCTTAGAAGCACATGGTTTGTCTCACATGCATATTCCAGCTCAACTGAGTGCCAGTGTATCTCTGAGGAAAATGGTGAGGACACATCAGGGTGTAGTAGACAAGACTGCTGTGACTGATCAGCAATGTCTGCCACAGGGACAATACGCAGAGGGGAGGTGAACAGTATCACACACTGTACTTTCCAATCTGGGCAGGTACTGCAAAGATAACTTTCTACGATGATGGAAATGTTTCCTCTGTGCTGTCCAATACAGTAGCCATTAGCCACACAGAGTTTTCAAGCACTTTTAATGCAGCTGGTGCAGTTGAAAATGTGAATTTTTAATTCTATTTAATTTTAATTATTTTGCATTTTAATTTAAATAGCCACCTGTGGCTAGTGGCCACCTTATCCGACAACAGCTCTAAATTAATCTCACCCACCCCCACCGCCAGGCACCTCCCACCTCACCTCATTACCCGGCACAAAGGAGAAACCAAGACTGTTAGAGAGACGGTCTTTCCCAGAGGCCATTGGACCCATTTGTGACAAAACCACATCAGCATCTCAGATCTCTCTGTCTCCTGGTTCAAAGTTTGCTTGTTTATCTAGTGTTCCTAAATTCTTGTTTGGCAGAATGCTGGTCCCCTGAACACCACACAGATGTGTCATGAGAGAAGAAATAACACAGTATTTACCTATGTCCTCTTAGTAAAACAAGAGAGGACACTGTCTCTTCATTGCAGTAAAGCCTGAATCAGCGTCTGCCCTTCGGTCTTTGTTTAGATGTCAATTCAAAAAGGAAGGGGAGTAGAAGCAAAAATTATTTTGCTTTTTGGCTCTGATAATTTGTTTCAAAAAACTATTCAGAGGTGTTCTGGATAAAATTGATGACTATTCTGTAATCTCTAAACAGGTAAGAAACACACTCTAAGCAGACTGCTTCCAGGGATGACAGATGCACTGAGGCAGAGTCTCTGTGTTGGCTCAGAGCTACAGGACACTGCCTGGAACACGCTGCCCTCTCTCAGTTGGTTGGAGGGGCCTCTGCTGATGGAGAATTGATGGTGGGAAGTCCTGGCCTGAGGAAAGGACCATTTCTGATGAGGTCAGGAGGACGGAATGCCTTCCTCAGCAGAGACAGGAGCCTAGGCTGCCACAGGCACGGATGGAGAGGCACAGGCCCTGAGACAGTAAGAGGATGAAAATTCTGTGGGTTAGAAACCATTGGAAGTCTCAACAGGTTGCTTGGTAGTTTTACTCTCCTGCAGCCTCAAGTCTTGGGAAAAATGCAAACAATAGGCTTGTTTCCTCTCCTGGCTAGGAGAGGGCCTAACCTGGCATTAGCTTGGTGGATCTGACCACAGTCAAGGCTTGCCACAACTCAAAACATTCATACATAGCAAAACTGCCCAACACACTCATTAAAATGTTTTCTAAAACTTCAATGATATTTAAACAATTTTCAGAGGCTTCTTATTGCAGACTTCCTACTCCAAACACACTGAATCAGACTTTTAGACGATGTGCTCTGAGAATTTAGGCGTTTTTGTTTTTGTTTTTCTGAGAACGCCTGGCTCTGTCACCCAGGCTGGAGTGCAGTGGCACAATCTCGGGTCACTGCAGCCTCCTCCTCCCAGGTTCAAGCAACTCTCATGCCTCAGCCTCCCAAGTAGCTGGGACTACAGGCACCCGCCACCTCACCCATCTAATTTTTTGTATTTTCAGTAGAGTCAGAGTTTCACCATGTTGGCCAGGCTGGTCTTGAACTCCTGACTTCAGGTGATCCACCTGCCTGGGCCTCCCAAAGTGCTGGGATTACAGGTGTGAGCCACTAGAGAATCTAGGTTTTAATCAAAGCTCCCAGCTGATTTTGATGTGCAATCAGGTTTTGGAACAAGTGTCCTAAAGGATGACATCTGTACCCTTAACCTTAGCATTCAGGGCCTCCAGAAGTAGGCGCTGCTCTCTACAAGGGGAGCACTGTAGTGGGAAACACACACATTATGTAGTAATGACATAAATAAATAACAGCAGCTAACGCTTACTGAGTGCATGGCAGATGCCAGGTGTCAGGCTAAGCACTTTACATAAAACGCCATTTCATCTGCCTGTTGCCTCGTTATTACCATTTTGCAAATGAGAAAATTAAGGCACATACTAAGTGCAGAAATGGGATCTGAGATCTGGCAAACTCCAAAGTTCCAGTCCTTCAACTAGGATGACCAACTATCCCAGTTTCCCAGGGACTGAAGCGTTGCCCAAGACATGGGACTTTCAGTGGTAAAACTGGGAAAGTCCCAGGCAAACAGAGACAAGTTGGCCATTGTATCTTGATGTGGAGACTTCTGCCTGAGATGGAAGCTCAGCCCTACCACTTATGAGCGTGTGACGTAGGGCCATCCTCTCCACCCACGGGTTTCTTGTGTTCCTCCTCTGCAAACAAGGACAATCACACCTATCCCGCAAAGTGGCTGCGGTCATTGTGAGAGACAGCACATGTAACAGCAACCCGCTGTGTGTCTGACATTGACAGCAAAGCCACCCCCCTCACAGGTCCGCCTGGAAAGCACTGCTTGGCCTAATTTGTGTTTACTTCAAGTCTGGGGAAGACTCAGCCATTATCTCTTCAAGTGGCCCCTTCCTTCTACTCCCACCTTCTGGCCTCCTATTCAATTAAATACATATGGGAGTCTCTCCACCAAGCTTAATTTTCTCCTAAGTTCTCTCTTGCATTTTAAAAACGTTTTGTGTGTACTGTGGGTGAAGTCCTCAATGCTCTTTGTCATCTCATTCTTTCCTTCTTCACCTCTACCCAACTAACTTTATCCTGGTTATTGAGTTTATTCAATAACTCATAACTTGTAGTCATTTACAGATAATTTCACATTTTTAACTAATAATTTTTTATTGCCAGGATTTGTTGTTCGTCATCATATCCATCTGATCTTGCTTCGCAGCTGCCTAATATTCGCTTTACAGATTCCCGGGGCTTCTTTCCCTAAGTCAGTTTCTCCCTGTACCTCTTTGAATGGGTTCTCCCGCCTATTCGTTCTGTGGACCACCTCTCTTAGCCTCCCTTCTCCTCTTGCATTTTGGAATTTGGGCTTGCAGGGGCCTCTAGAACTGCGGCTTGCTGTGTTTCATTTTGCATTTTTCCTCCCTCTGTGTCATCCCTCCGTCCCTCTATGGCAGTGTCCCCATTGCCTTTCTGTCCCAGGAACCCCAGTTCAAAACCAAGTCTAATACTGGAGGCTGAAGGTTCTACTTGGGGCTGACTCCAGCGATCTAACGGAGCCGGAAGCTGGCTCTGCCCAGGACCTGGTTACATGGCTGTGTCTGCTCCCTTCCGCAGCCCTGGGGGGGGCAGCTTTGGGCAGCAGTAGGCCAGGCAGCAGTTACTGCTTTCCTCCAGTCTCTCTTCATGGGCAAAGGAGGCCTGTTCCAACCTCACACAGTGGGCCTGGCTCTGGTCCCCAGCTGACATGGGGTGCTTTCATTCTCCATTAAGTCAAGAAAAGCCAAGAAGGCCAGTCTTGCTGCCTGCTTCCACACCCGGACCCACCCAGGCCTAGCCTCATTCACCCTCACCCGAGGGTCTGTGCCTTGTGCTGTTTCATGAACACTGAGCTGTTTATCTGGCATCTAACCCTTCCTGTGTCTGTTTTTTCTCTTATTTTTAGTCTTTCTTTACCCAGCATTTAGAGAACAGAAAGTCCTGAAAGGATTGTTCTACTAAATCATGTTGATCTTAGATATTTACCTGAAATAGTGTTTTAAAAGAAAAAGCCAAGGAAGATAGGAAGTTCTCACAAATGTTTCATTTGGCTCTCAAATTAATAGCCAAGAAACCAGGAGAAAAAGGCAGGAAGCCACACCAAGAGAAAGAGGGGCTATACCCAGTCCTCACTTAGGAACCCACTGTTAATTCGCCACTCGATCTTCAGTGCCAAGGGGGTTTTGTTTTGCTTTTGTTTTTGTTTGATAAAAGATCTCACTCCATCACCCAACACTGGAGTGCTGTGGTGTGATGCTCCTAACTGACCCTCCCAAAGTGCTGGGATTACAGGTGTGAGCCGCTGCGCCCAGCCTTGTGTGCCAATTATTTAGTGCCTCGTCTCTCCCTGTTAAATTGAGACCTCTTCCAGTTGTAGAAGTCTATGATTCTCTAACCAAAGATCAACATAGCCCAATGTCCTCAGAGCCTGAAGCAGGATTCTGGGTGTCTCCTTCTCACTGGCCCCCCACTCTCAGATGACGGGCCTGACTGCCACCTCTAAGACTGCCATTCCAGAAATTATAGAATTTAACAAACCCTCTTTGGGTCTGACAGGGCAAATTGTTGCTCAAAGGCTACGTAAGTTTTTCCTCCCTTTTCTTTGACCCAAACTTGAATCCTTCACCAGTGTTTTAGAAAATCCCAATTAGGGGCAAGCGGAGTTTCTAAAGGAAAACAGGGGTTACCATGTCCATTCCAGACACTGCAGCCTGCGAAGGCTAAGTATCGTAACTTTCACAAGGCCACTTGGCAAGAGAAGTCAGAAGGGAATGCAGGGCCGTCTTCCTCCACAGCCCGCAAGCCTCAGCAGAGCCCACACTGCACAGGCACGCGGTGGGGTTGAGACCTGCAGGAGCCAGCGCTGGAAAGATCTCTCCATGCCCACCCTGCATGCTCTGGGCACAAGTCCTCCAACTGGGAGCCACAGCAGTCCACAGGGTGTGTGCCAACAATTTCTGCTCACACCCCACATTTAGGACCAGCTTCTACAAACATGCCCTCAATCTTGCCAATTGGGCATTTTATTGAAGTCATAGAGGGTGAACTTTGCAGGCCAAGCCTAGTCATCTCTCCCTCGCCTCCACTCACCATCACTTCATCCTCAAGGCAATGTTATAACCTCAGAACACAGCTCCTTTGCCAAGGAAAATAGCTTATGACTTTGTTGTTTTCTTGGATTCATAATTCCCAGCTCAAGGCGAAAGTGCAAAACAAACGGGCAACGTTCCTCTTTACCACCCCTGACGCCTCTCTCCTCTGCACCCCTCTCTTCCTTCAGGGCGCTGTCACCCCTACCACCTGGGTCCTCATGACCGCCGTTTCCTCACTTGCAGGAGCCCACGCCAGGAAGGAAGAGGTAAGTGCGTCAGCATCAATGGCATTCCTTCCCAGGGGGCCTTCCTATGTAATGGGGCACATTCTTTAAGCATTTGCACACACACACATACACACAACGTCTACTGTTTTTCTGATTAGCTGGCTACGATGTTTCCATCATAGAAAATTTGAAAAGTACAAGAAAGACCAAGAAGAGAGTCAGAACCCATGATCACACCACCCATAATCCCTCCCTTACCTTTTTTTTTTTTTTTTTGAGATGGAGTCTCGTGCTGTCACCAGGCTGGAGTGTAGTGGCACCATCTTGGCTCACTGCAACTTCCGCCACTCGGGTTTAAGTGATTCTCCTGCCTCAGCCTCCCGAGTAGCTGGGACTATAGGCACGTACCACCGCACCCAGCTAATTTTTGTATTTTTAGTAGAGACGAGGTTTCACCATGTTGGCCAAGATGGTCTCGATCTCTTGACCTCATGATCTGCCCACCTCAGGCTCCCAGAGTGCTGGGATTACAGGCTTGAGCCGACCACTGCACCTGGCTTTTTT
>NW_016107665.1:1827989-1829298 GCF_001604975.1 Cebus imitator
TTGAGATGGAGTCTTGCTCTGTTGCCAGGCACCAGGCTGGAGTGCAGTGGTGCAATCCTGGCTCACTGCAATCTCCACATCCTGGGTTCAAGCAATTCTCCTGCCTCAGCCTCCGGAGCAGCTGGGACTACAGACGCGTGCCACCATGCCCAGCTAATTATGTATTTTAGTAGAGATAGGGTTTCACCATGTTGGCCAGGATGGTCTTGATCTCTTGACCTCGTGATCTACCCCCTCACCCTCCCAACGTGCTGGGATTACAGGCATGAGCCACCGCTCCCCGCCTCCATTATCTCTTTACCATATTTCCTTCCAGTTCTTTGTTTGAGTGTGTGTGTGTGTGTGTGTGTGTGTGTGTGTGTGTGTGTGTGAATGTATCTTAGTGTTTATGTGTTCAGTTCTGTGTCTTAGTGTGTATATGTATTCTAGACTACATATATACACACATACATATATGGTCTAAAACACATATACACATTATTATACATATGCAGTCTAGAATCTGTTTCCAGGCTACATTGTTTCACTGCTGTGCCTACCAGTTCTTGCCCCCATACCGCAATGCTTACACTCTTGCTGTGTTCTAACAGACTTCAGTTCCTAGTGGGCCAAATCCTCCATCATCACCCTTTTTTCAACATTTTAAAAATCATTCTCAACTACTTCCTTTTCCTGATAAATTTTTGACTTATTGCAATAATTTTACATGTATTGTGATAAGCCCATTGTGGATTGCAAGTTCATTAAACTTATAAATTTATTGGGTAAAATTGGCATCTTACAGTACTCAAATTTTCTACTTAAAAATAATCTATGGCTATCTATTTAGTCAAACCTTCTTTAATATTTTTCAATAAAGTTCAAAGTTTTCCTTCAAATGGGTCCTAAACATTCTTGTTGAGGTTTTTATATACTTTTTATTTTTTGTTGGGCCATTGGGAATTGGGATGTTTTTCCTCTAAATGTTTCTAATTTGAACTATGGTTTGGAAAATACATTCTGCGTCTAGCTATTTTACTCTCTGAATAACTGTAATAATTTTTCATGAGTTACTGTACAACTTTAAGAATCATGTTAATAGTAATAATATCAGTGATTTTATCTTAATTTACCATGGATTATTTTCATCTCATTAAGGATTTTTCTTAGTTTTTAGACTTTTAAATCAAGAAGAGGTACTGAAACTTATCACATACATGTTCATTATCTGTTGAGATTATTGTATTTTTCTTATTTTACAGGTTGATGTTAAGAATTACCTCATAAATTTTTAACACTAAAATATCTTTACATTTCTGAAATTGAATCT
>NW_016107665.1:1830288-1838519 GCF_001604975.1 Cebus imitator
AAGGAAAGGAAAGGAAAGGAAAGGAAAGGAAAGGAAAGGAAAGGAAAGGAAAGGAAAGGAAAGGAAAGGAAAGGAAAGGAAAGGAAAGGAAAGGAAACTTCTGGCATTGAAAGCTTTGGAAAATACTACATATCCCTCCTGGAGATTCACAAGGCACATTCTCATTTTAAAGATTCTGAGGCCTGCTAGAGTTAAGAGCAAGAGCGCACGCTGTGCTTAAATTTGTATAATCCAGCACTTCCCACCATGACTGATCACAGAGCTCATATTTCACATAATTCCTCTTAATATCCTGCAGAACTCACGTCTGAGGCATGCCTTTTGGTAACACTGTCTTTGTCAGTTTTGTTATCAGAGTTACACCCTTTTCACTAGAAAGCCTAGCCCTTGTCTGAACTTCTAATAAGTAGCTTATAAATCAATTAAACTCCATTGCTGCTACCCTACACCATAAGACACTTAATGTTTTCTGTAGTCATCTTCCAACCTAAGCTTATACATTTCAGTTTTATGATTCTGAGATATTGTCTCACTCCACTGGGTGCCTTTTGAATCTGAAGGATGCAGAAGAAACTGAACCTTCAAATGGATTGAGTTTGGGATGGTCTTTAACCTTCCACCATAGGTGAGTGGATCTTCCTCAAGCTTCCCCCAGTTCACCAGGCTATATGGCCTTGGCCGTCCACCTGCAAAGTCTTCCTTCCAAAGCAGCCCAACTCATCAACTCCAAGTGCCCTGTGTGGCCCAGGTGACGTTCACACCATCTGTTGCCCTGCATTCCAAAGCCACCATCTCCAAATCACTATCCCCTTTGCTCACTGTCCTTCCAACTCCAAGATCACATTTTTCCTACAAATATCCAAGAGTTACTCAAAGCTCATCAACACAGACCAGGCACAGTGGCTCACACCTGTAATCCCAGAACTTTGGGAGGCTGAGAAGGGCAGATCATGAGGTCAGGAGATCCAGACCATCCAGGTCAACATGCTGAAACCTCCTCTGTACTAAAAATACAAAACTTAGCCAGGCATGGTGGCATGTGCCTATATTTCCAGCTACTCAGGAGGCTGAGGCAAGAGAATCGCTTGAACCCAGAAGGCAGAGGTTGCAATGAGCCAAGATAGCGCCACTGCACTCCAGCCTGGTGGCAGAGCGAGACTCCATCTCAACAACAACAACAACAACAACAAACTCAACAACACAAGCACTGACAGACATGTTTTTAGTTACCAAAAAAAGTTTCCGGAAGTAAAACCCTTCTAGGCATTGTGGAGCATATACTGATTTACCTTATAGCCTCTGCCCTTGAGGGGTTCTAATTCTTTTGAGATAGATGAATAAGTATCAAATAAATCACTGCATTAAAGCTTTTGAGCCAGTGCCTGGCAGAGAAAAGGTACAATAGCCATTGACTCACACCACGTTGAATGCAGATGTATAAGTGCCATAGCGGAGTTCTGTGTAAAGCATGTGGTTAATCGTCTGAAGAATTTGCAGATCACTGACATTTGAACTGGGTTTTAAAGGATGAATAGGAGCTCATGCTGCAGAGCAAGGGGGCAATGCAACAAGTCACAGCTGGATCAGACTTCCCACTCTCTCTTCCATCCCAACCCCCTTGATCTTCACAGCACTGTGAAGTAGACGCCACTGCTGCTGAACCCATTTTACCATTGAGGAAGCTAAGGATCACTTACAGCACGGAGCATTGCCAGATCAAAAGATTCCAGGATCACAATCACGTTGCTTTTCTCAAGAAAAAAAAATATTCCAGAATCATAAGCAGCCGTCTTGGCACTCTGATATGAAACATTTATTCTTACAAGGTGCTGAGGTCCCAGGAAAACAAGGTAGGTGGGGTCCCTGCACTCACGGGGCTTGCAGGCTAAATTCACAGAACTGCAGGCCAGCAAATTCTTCCTGCGTGGAGGTGTTTAGCTCAGCAAATGGTGAAGGGGCTAAAGGCACTGCTTTTTCCATGGACTGAAGCTGGGCCCACATGGCGTACGGGAAGAAATGATCTCCCCAGCCAGGGCGGAATACCTGCAGACACTCAAAAAAAAGCAGTGGTGCTCACCCCAGCTTACATCTGAAGCACTGCGGAATCATAAAAATACTGTGCCAGACCCACCCAGACCACCAAAATCAGAAAGTGGGTTTGGGTGAGAGTGGACAGTACTTGTTTAAAAAGTACCCCACCTGATTCTAATATGCAGCCACCGTTGTAAAGCCGCGTTCTAAGGGAAAGGTTGGGGCAGTGTAGGGACACAGGATATTCTGATTCTGTCATCCCTGGCCTCTCCATGTCTATACCCCAGCAGCTCCCCTCACCTGATCCTATTCTCGGAGGACCCACATCTGCTCTATTCCAGCACCTAACACAGGGACCAAGATATGCTCCTGGGTCCATCACCGCCAAGGGCTTGACTTCTGACCCTCAGAACCCAAAGTTACATTCAAAAGGGGCCTTCCAAGGATTGGCTCCTGGTAAGACTGGTAGAAAAATTGGGCATAAGAGAGCCAACACGCAATGGGCCATTAAGGATTTCTGTTCAGTCACATCACAGTCTGCTCAGCTCAATTTTAAGGCTGAGCCTGGCATACAGAGGTAAGCCAGCTTTCCCTGGTGGGACCACTCTCTACCCACTCACTGCCTCAGAGGTGTCAGGGGAGTGAGGAGAGACTCATATGCTGCTTTTCAGCCATAGCCGGGCCAGCCCCAGATGCAAATCCCGAGGGAGGCCAGGGCTTAGAGCAGGCAGGCGCCAGCCTAGCTGGGGAGCTCATTCACCCTTCTACTACTCCCCCTGCTGTCTTAGGCATTTTCTCAGCGATCCAGGGAAGGAGGAGCAGGGCCTGAAATCTTTGAAACTCTACCCAGGCAAACGGTGCTATGGGGCTTCCCTTCCCTTTGTGGAGTTCAGCCTGCCCTGTCCCACGCCGCATCCTTGGTGCTTTCCTAGGAAGGAGGTGATTTCCTCCAGCCAGCAGCAACTGGAACATGTTCTGGAATTCATCTGGATTCACTGAGGGTGACAGGAGGTGGACGGGGCATTGAACCAAGGTCCCAGAGCAGTGCAATCCAGCTAACCTGATGCCACCTGATTAAGCTGTTGAGAGTGAGGTGTTGCAGAAACAGAAGCCAGCCTTGGGCTGTCAGCTTATCTGTTGGTCATCACTACTATCTTCCAATGTACATATTTCCAGAAATGACTCCTTGCACTAGATCCCTGTAGCCTGAAGACAGTGATGTAATATGAAAAGGGACCCATAAATGGAAATCCTGCCTGTGAATGCGGAGCATTAGATTGTAGATTTCCCAGGCCATCCACTGAAGAGAGGTGGGGTCTGTGCTGAAATCTGACTCTTACTCCTTCCTGGCCTCATTTCTTCATCTACAAAACCAAGCATACTACTGCCCCTGGAACTGCTCCCCTGGGACACTGCGAACATGAATAAGTTATTGATGGTGGAGAACAGGCTAAGAAATCAAACATTCCCATCATGTCTGCTTCCAATTTCTCCTTTCTGTGAACGTTTATTTACCCATCGTCTATAGCACGGAGCAGCATGCCCCTGCTCTGGTAATGCTCCTCTTTTTTGTGTTAAGGGCTACAAACACGGTCTCAGAATCCACACTGCTTAGATTTTAATCCTAGCTCTCCAACTCCTAGCTGGGTGACCTTGGGTACCATAAATCTGTGCCTAAGTTTCCTCATCTGTTAAGTGAACATAATAATAGCATCTACCTCATAAGATTGTTATTGAGAACGAATGAGTTAATACGTATAAATGGCTCAAAATTTTGGCCGGGTGCAGTGGTGCATGCCTGTTGTCCCAGCTATTTGGGAGGCTAAGACAGGAGGATCACTTGAGCCCAGGAGATCAAAGCCAACACAGACAATATAGCAAGATTCCATTTCTAAATAAAAGAACCAAAGGAAAAAAGAAAGGGAGGAAGGAAGGAGAGAGAGAAATAAAGAAAGAACAAAAGAACGAACACAAGCACATACTAAGTGCTCAATAAACTCTTGCTACAAGGATGATGATTAATACATAGCACTCTCATATAACGAGCCCAATAGAAACTTACTTATTTGGTACCTAAACAGAGTTCCCAACCTTGTCAACCGATTTTTAAAAATTACCCAAGGTACTTGTTAAAAATAGAGATTCCAGGCCCCTACCCTGAAGATTCACACCCAGTACATCTAAAATGGCGCTCAGGTGCCATATGTTTAACAAATACCAGTGTGATCCTAATGAAGGGTTTAGGGGACTCACTGCTTCTCTAAGGAGACCAAGAGCCTGCCAAGACTGAACCTGTGCTTTTGTGCTTCCCCTTCCTCAGTCTCTCAATTAATCTGAAATGCCAGAGGGGGGAAAATGTTTGACTTAGGAGCTTTAGGAAAGCTCATTTTTCCTCCCTGTCCTGTCTAATGAAAAGGCTTCCTAGAAGAAGTAAGGAGACTTCCAAAAGGACTTAAACAAAGGGAGAGAGACAGGAAGGTGGTAAATTGTTACAACATTTGAGACAACAGGGGAGGAAGGGAGGATGGGCCAGGGATGCCCAAGGGCCTCACACACACAGAGTCCTGGGCGGCACGGTATCCACCCAGCCTCTCCGGGTGTTGGTCCTGCCCCGCACCACCACTTTGCTTTGGATAAAATCCTGAGGGGCCTGGTAAACTACAGGCCCATTCTCCCAGAAATTCTGCCCCATTTGTTGAACCATGTGTTCATTGATTGAACCACATCTGCTGAGCATTTTCCTAGGACCGCGAACACAAAATTTAGTGTGAGAGCCTATGACAGAGAGCTGCTCTCCATGGAGAAGCTCAGAAGCTTGGTGTCCAGCAGGAAGGGCGTGTGAACAGATATTAGCAATGCAACAAGGAAAGTGTGAACCAGTGCCATGCAGAAAGGGCCATGGGAAGCCGGCTGCAGTGGCTCACCCCTGTAATCCCAGCACTTTGGGAAGCTGAGGTGGGTGGATACTTTGAGCCCAGGAGTTTGAGCCCAGCCTGGGCAACAGAGTGAGACCCTATCTTTACAAAAAATTTAAAGATTAGCCTGGCGTGCTGGCAAGTGCCTGTGGTCCCAGCTACTCGAGAGACTGAGGTGGGAGGATTGCTTTAGCTTGAAGGTCAAGGCTACAGTGAACTGTGATCACACCACTGCACGCTAGCCTGGATGACAGAGCAAGACTGTATCTCCCAAAAAAAAAAAACAAAAAAGGCTATGGGAGCCCCAAGGAAGGAGGACCTCTCCTGGGGAGGGAGAGGGTTACAGTCTTATAAAGCTTCTCTAAGGTGTTATGCCAGGTCTTGAAGGATAAAAAGGAGCAATCAGGCTGCTAGAGAAAACGAAAGGCATTCTAATAAAAAATCAGCCAAATGAAAGATATCAAGGTGTAAAAGGGCACAGGTGTGGCTGGAATGCAACGGGCTGGGCCTGGGGCTGGAAAGGTGGGTGGGTCTGGCACCTGAATATCCCTGGGTTCCAGGCCAGGAGTCTGGGCTTTCCCCTGCAGGTGATAAAACCCACTGAAAAGCTTGGTGAACACAGCTTCTATTAACAAGAGAAGAACAAAAGAGGGCTGGAGTTGTGAGAAACAGACCTGGACAAGCGGAGGTGAGTTACCAGCAGGGCCTCCACATAGAGGCCCAAGAGCTAGCCTGTTGGATATCAACAAAAGCCCGAAGCCAGAGAGAGACCCAGGCCAGAGGCAAAGATTAGGGAATCTTTTCATGAAGGTGAGAGTGAATGCTGGGGCAGAAAAGGGACCATCCCCACCCCCAGGAGAGCCATAGGGAGAAGGCCCTCATTTCTCACACAGAGATGAGAAAGCCATAGGGTGGCAGCTGCCACCAACAAGGTCATTAGCTTCCATGGAAAATCCAGCCCCTTGTTCGTCTAGGAAATTACAGGAGGCATCACCCCCTGTAATTTAGCCTTCTGCAAGGACCTGCTTTACCCACTATCAAGTTCTGGCTCAGTGTCTGCCTGAGGCCAAAACATGCCCAGTGTCCTCTACTGGACAAACTCCATGGTGAAGGAAGGATGGCGTTACGGTTATTTTGTAACTTCCCAAATGTGTCTTCAAAGCTCTGAATCAATGAGCAGGGACCTACCTCCACCCCTAAATCTCTCTAAAGGAAAGGGCTATTACCCCTACAGCACGCTGGGCAGGTGGGGGCAGGGTGCAATGAAATGTCCCCTTCCCCTCACGCAAGATTTCCACACCCACCTGCAATCATGCTTTAAATTCCCCTCACCCAAGTCACATTTTTACAACCAGACCGGAGTGGAGAGGGCAGTCCCCTTGGGCTGGTTAGGCCAACAGGTATTAACCGGTGCTGCAAGTCCATGCTCTGTAAACACCTCTCTAGCTTTCCACCTGTCGCCTCTATTTTGATGACTGTCACATTTGCCTGATGAGCAAGCTCTTAGCTGTTTCAAGTATTTCCAATTGCCAGCAGGACATTTACGATTGGGAGAGATAGTAGATCTTTGTTGTAAGAGCGAGAGTTCTGGCGTCTGGGTGTCTGCGTTTGGAGCCCCGTTCCACCTCTTACCAGCTATGACCTTAACTATTCTTCACCTTCCATTCTTTATCTGTAAACTGAGAATATGAAAGTGCAACCTCATAGGGCTGCGATGAAAAGAAAAAGACTCATACCTAAATCTCCGCAACAGTGCCTGGCACACAGGGAGCGTGCATTAGACACGAAACGTAATTATTACCTCCAGTCACAAGTTCTACTCTCTCCTCAGACTACTGTGTCCAAAATAGAGACTTGAGCCCTTAACTCTGGTCCTGTTCCTCTACTAAGAAGCTCTGGGTGGCACTTGCTTAACAGACAAGAAAGCGCCAACGTGACATGCTCAAATTCACAGAGCGAGCCGAGGAGGAAGCTGGGGTCAGGACTCCTCTTCCGGGCCACTTCCTATTGTTACTGGGAAGTGTGGGGTCTTCAGTTTTAGTCTTTTAGTCTAAAGTCTTTTAGGCTTTTAGTCTTTTTTTTTTTTTTTTCCTTGAGATGGAGTGTCACTCTGTCACCCCAGGCTGGAATGCAGTGGCATCGCTTCTCGGCGTTTTGGCTAAGATCAAGTGTGGAGTGCAGTGGCGTGATCTCGGCTCACTGCAACCTCCACCTGCCGGGTTCAAGCGTTTCTCCTGCCTCAGCCTCCAAGTAGCTGGGACTACAGGCACCTGCCACCATGCCTCACTAATTTGTCGTGTTTTTAGTAGACGGAGTTTCATCATGTTGGCCAGGAGGGTCTCGAACTCCTGACCTCGTGATTCACCCTCCTAGGACTCCCAAAGTGCTGGGATTACAGGTGTGAGCCACGAGGCCCAGCTGGCTTTTAGTCTTTCTGGAGGAAATAAGTTGGCTAAGAGACCAATTAGTAAAGTAAGCAAAAGGTTTAGTAAGGAAGTACAGTAAGAGTAAACTCCAAGAGAGGACCTGGCTCACCTGGCCGGGGCAGCCCCGAGTTTTATGCTGCAGTAGTTATTATGCTGGACGGTTCCTTTAAACTCCTGCCTCCATCTTAATGCCCCACCTTTGTTCATTGTGTAGTTTTCTGCTTTTAAGTCTCCACCTTTGTCCCCGCCTAGTTTTCGCCCAGGTATGTGGGATTTCCCTTACTGTCCTTGATACACTGTGCAGGGCCAGGTCATCCATACGAATCTTACCTAAGGGTGGCCTTGCTCACTTACCGCCACCACAGAAGGGTCACAGAGGGGTTACATCTGTGCTCACTGTGCCTGCGGAGCTCTTAGGAATTTTTTCTTTGCCCCTTTTCTTTTTATTTACATGTAGCCAGCTACATTTTGACAGATTAACTATAAAATTATAAGGAGCGTTTGGGGCACTTTTTTTTCTTTCTGCATAGGCATTTTCCCTCCTCTCTGTTTACATGTAACGTACATGTTTTAAGTAGTCTCTGGGACATAAACTTTTCCAAAGCTTCCTCCCCAGGGGCTCTCTCTTTTGTTTCTAACTCTTCAGCTACTCTAAAGGTATGTTAGGGCACCAGCTTGGTCACCCAATGGGAGGCTGCTGGAACCTGCTGAGAGCCCCTGAAGATCGTCAGACTTGGTACCAAAATCACCCAAGCCACTTATTGCATATGTAGATTCCTGGCATCCTCCTATTAGATTCTGATTCAGTAAGTCTAGGGTGGGGCCCTAAATCCACTTTTTTTTTTTTTTTTTTTTTTTT
>NW_016107665.1:1838594-1931062 GCF_001604975.1 Cebus imitator
ATCTCGGCTCACTGCAACCTCCACCTCCCGGGTTCAAGCAAATCTCTGCCTCAGCCTCCTGAGTAGCTGGGACTGCAGGTGCTGCCATCATACCTGGCTAATTTTTGTAGTTTTAGTAGAGGCAGGGTTTCACCATCTTGGCCAGGCTGGTCTTAAACTCCTGACCTCATGATTTGCCTGCCTCAGCTTCCCCAAGTGCTGAGATTATAGGCATGAGCCCCTGCACCTGGCTTAAATCCACATTTTAACAGACACAACCAACCCTGTACCCCCACCAAGTGGCTTGGATTCAGATGCTCCTGCTTTGAAAAGTGCCCCTCAAGGGTGAGTTGATGCATGTGCCTCCACTAGAGATGAAATCCTGAGCAGGGCCCATTGAGGCCCTCTGGCCAGGGTAGGCTGCACACCTCACAAACACCCTTGCAGGTATAGTTACTGGGCATGGCTGCAGGCCTTGAGCAGCATTTCAGGAATTTGGTCACATTCTTTTATATTCTCATCCTAAAATGGAACACCGCCCTTTCAGACAAAGATGTACCTGTACCCCTGCAAAATCAGCAGGACATCCAACACCAGGATTATCATTCCACCGGACACTGTCTCCTGCAATGGGAATTCATCGGGAGCTAGTGGGATTGTGGGTAATCTTACTCATAGCACCTGCCTCCTCCGTGGGTGACCTCATCAAAAGCTCCTGAAGCTCATCCCCTCTCCCATCCAGCCTGTGACTGGCACTGAATGTTAATACAGCTTCAGGAGCTTCTGTCCTTGCTCTCCTATAACCCGTGACCATGTGGCCCTATGTTCCCTTCTGTCTCTAATCTGGGCCTTGAGACCTTTTCCAGAGGGAGACAATCAAAGCAGAATGGAAGCCGTTGGAAGAAAGAACAGATAGCTGAAGAGACAGTAGCAAGAATTACAGTTGTTTATGTCTGCTCATTAATGGGCTCCAGCTAAGGGTGAGTATCCACTGGGAGACTCCCAACACAGTAAGTGGCTGATTTGGAGATGCTATTAAAAAGAGGTGACAGAATTCATTAAGATTGTGATGAATTTCATTTTGGAGGGCTTTAGTGTTTGTTTATTTCTCAGCTCATGGCTCTCTCCTGCCCAGAACTTGTACCCAGGCCTGTGTTCATTCATTTCCATTTCTGAATTATCACACAGAGACACAGAGATAACAAGGTCTGGTGACCAGAATATGGCTGTGGGAACTAAGAAATACTGTGAAAACTGTCCTACAGCAATCTGGGGTCGGCCTTTGCATCAGCTGTGTGGCTGGCAGTAGGAAAAGCACACTATGAAATCACACAGAACAAGTTTCATCCCCAGGTCTGCTGGTCACTGTCTGCAGGGCCTTGTACAGGTCACCTAAACTATCTAAATCTCAAATTTCTTTCCTGTAAAATGGGGATTTTAATATTGAATTTACAGGGCTACTGTGCTGATCAAAAGACATAGTTAGCAAATGTCCTTTATCTAAAACGTTGTCCAAGATGTACAATAAACAGCTGTTATTATTTCTTTTCTCTATTTTCTCTTTTTTTTTTTTTTGGTAACACAGAGATAGGAAGTGAGTGTGCCATTGTTCAACTCAAGAATAGAAAAGGAATCACTTCCAATACGGTAGAAGGAAAAATGAAATAAAGCGTATTCAACTAATCCAGTAGAAGTCAAAAAAGCAGGAAAAAAAGAGAAGGAAATACAAAACACGTATTTAGAAAACAAAAAGTGGTAGAAGTTGGTCAAATATATCCATTATCACAACAAATATGAACAGATTAAACTCATCTGTTAAAGGGATAAATTTTCAGATTAAACACTTTCATTCATTCATTCAACAAATAATTATCAAGCAGCTATTATGCATGCTAGGCTGTGGTCTAGGTACTGCAATCCAGCTAAAAGCTATTCTAAAAGACACATTTAAAACCAAAGAGAGGAAAGGGTCAAATCAAAAGATTAAAAAAAAGTATTCCAGGTGATACTAACTAAAAGAAGTTGATGTTAACAATATTAATTCGAAACAAAATAAGCCCCAAGACAAAAACCTGTCAATAAAAATGTCTTGATAAAGAACAATTCAGCAAAAAAAAAAAAACTCTAGTTATCTTGAACCCGTGTAACCTTATGACACAAATTCAAAATATATCAAGCAAACACTGACAAAAAGATATTACTGACAACTAATAATCAAAGTGCTAGATCTTAATCACTTCTCTCAGAAAGCATTTAATCAGACCACAAAATCGTGGAGGATACAGCAGAGTTGAGCCACAGTTATTTATGAAAACCTGTACCTCTAAAATAAAGAATAAACAGCTTCTCCAGTACATCTTACAAGAACTAACCATGTACCCTAGGCCACAAAGAAGATATTAAAAAGCATCAAAGAACTGATATTATACAAATCACATTCTCAAACCTCAGCACCATAAAATTATACATCAGTAACCAAAACATTTCCACACAACCCATGTGTTAAGAAAATGTCTGAATGCCCCTCTAAAGAATTAATGGGTAAAAGGAAGAATAATCATGGAAATTATACACTATAACTTAAAGAAATCAGAATATTACATAGCAAAATAGCAAAGAGTAACATAAACATGGCTACCCACAGATGATTCTATAGCACAGGGACATCCCAAGACTAAGATCGCAACGGAAACCCTTAAAACCAGGGCAAGTGAACAGAAGAGCTTCAGAAGGGCTGAGCCAGACCATCTCTCAAACAGCTTTTTTTTTTTTTTTTTTTTTTTTGAGACGGAGTTTCGCTCTTGTTGCCCAGGCTGGAGTGCAGTGGCGCAGTCTCAGCTGACTGCAACCTCTGCCTCCCGGGTTCAAGGCTATAGCCCAGTCATCTTCATGTGTGTAGAGCCATACACAGTAGGCATTCAGCAAGTCTGTGCAGAGGAGAGGCCTTTGGGGCCTGCACCCCAATGCTACTTCTTTAATTGGCTGGAGCATTTCAAACTGTGGGCTGCCTGCCATAGCTATAGGGAAGATACTCGCTCTGGCTTTTAGGGGTGTTCCAGAAAAGCTGCCACCATTGCTGTGCCAGAGAGAGCCAGAGAGCCACATTCCTGCCATATCATGCCCCATCCAAAACACAGCTAAAGTGCAATGACACCCCACTGGGGACCACTTTAATCAGAGCCCAGGATTTATTTTTATTTTTATTTTAGAGTCTCACTCTGTCACCGAGGCGGGAGTGCAATGGTACAATTTCAGCTCACTGCAACCTCCGCCTCCTGGATTCAAGCAATTCTCATGCCTCATCCTCTCAAGGAGTTGGAATTACAGGCTCCCACCACCATGCCTGGGTAATTTTTATATTTTTAGTACAAAGAGGGTTTCACTATGTTAACTAGGCTGGTCTTGAACTCCTGATCTCAAGCAATCCATCTGCCTTGGCCTCCCAAAGTTCTGGGATTACAGGCGTGAGCCACAGTGCCCAGCCAGAGCCCAGGATTTTTTTTTCTTTTTAAGACAGATTCTTGCTCTGTTGCCCAGGCTGGAGTGCAGTGGCACAATCTCGGCTCACTGCAACCTCTGCCTCCTGGGTTCAAGCAATTCTCCTGCCCCAGCCCTGACCAGTAGCTGGGATTACAGGCACACACCACCACTCCCAACTAATTTTTGTGTTTTTAGTAGAGACAGGGTTTCACCATGTTGGCCAGGCTGGTCTCAAACTCCTGACCTCAGGTGATCCACCTGCCTAAGCTTTCCAAAGTGCTGGGATTACAGGCGTGAGCCACCGCTCCGAGCCAGAGCCCATGATTTTTGATAGATGCCATTTTCCAATCTGCCCCCTGGAACTCCGGAAATGTAGAGGGTTAGCCTGATTTCTGTCTGGAAATTGTTGTTCACCTGCTTTTGCAGAAAGGAGTAAGATTTCACTCTGGGCAAGGAAAAACCTCATTAAGGATTCATTTATCTTCCTGGGGAGCCGTCTGCCTGAAACAAACTGAAACTTAAAATGCAAATTCTTTCTTGGGGAATGAGGATGGCAACTGAAGTTGCAATATTTCTCAGAGTGATTTGAGAGTAATCCTGTTACTGCTGTCATCATCATCATTATTTCAACCCAGCAATTAGGTTAATACTATTAAGTCAGCATTTTCAGCAAATTGTTAGTGGCGTGAAAGAGAGAGAGAGAGAGAGAGAGTGTGTGTGTGTGTGTGTGTGTGTGTGTGTAGGGATTACAGCTGTCATCATTTCTATCCTGTTGTAAGGGTTAATAATTTAACCACAAGTATGTGCTCCAGGCTGAAAGCCGATGAGTGAGAAGGAGGCAGGGAGGAAGGGGGGTGCCCAACCATGCACTGTCCTATTCATATGAAGGTAAGCAGCATGACTGTTAGATGAAGTAAAGGATGGTCCATGAGGCCACAATAGAGCACATGTGTGCACATCAGCATCTCAGCACTTTCCATGGACCCTGGCCCTCTCTGTGGCTGGGCATTGGTGGCAGCCCCAAGGCTAAGATGAACTTGACTCTAAAAAGTGAAAGCAGCAATGTGGTTTGTATCCCCCACCTCCCAAGTATGGCTTGATTGATTACCACATCCCCAATTACCCAGTGCTTGACAGAACTGGTCAGGCAGGGGTGGGGGCCAAATAGTGTTAGTTCCCTTCCATGGAGAGTCATGGCAGCATCACTGAAAGAATGGGAGTGTTAGATTCAGCTGAACCTGAGTGTGAATCCCCACTGTGTGACTGCACAGGTGACTTAACCTCTCTGAGTCTGTTTCCCTATCCACAAAATGGGGGCTGGAAACCTTTCTCCTACAATGATTATGAGTATTAAGTTAGAAAAATTCATGGACTATCCTCCTGTATGCGTGTGTACTGCAGGTACTCGGTCAACAGCAGCTATTCTTCCAGGCTCCTTTCCTAGCTCCTGCAGGGCCCAACTCACACCTACCTCAGGGCTCCTCCAACACCTCCAGGGCCAAACAAACTGTCCTAAAGACATCCAGGAGGAGGCACCCCACCCCTGGGGAATCTCTTCTCTCTCTTTCCCTGGCTCTGGGCAGTAATCTGAGATGTCAGGCTGGCTGTTTCTCTTAGAGGACAATGTGTCTTCAAGTACTGCCAGGGCAGTGATGAGCAGGTTGTGTCTGGGATCCTGGGGGACTGTATCTGGGTCTCCCTTTCCTGGAGAGCCCCTGTCGATCTTCAGTGTTCCTCAGGAGGCACTCACCTGACACCACATCCCACTAAACACACAGATACACACACACACACACACACACACACACACACAATAACAACAAGAGCATCAGCTTCTGTTTTGGAAACTTTGGCTCCAACTAAACCAATCAGGGCCATCATCACAATCTCCCTGTTCAGAAAGTGAATATAAAGTTACATGAATAATCTTGTCAATGGTTTAATTCCCCACCCATAAGTTTACTATTTAAAACTTGGAGATACTACAGAGGTAGAAATGACAGGGGAAAACTATCTACGGTCCCGGCCTCCAACAACCTTTGGCTAACATTTAGCAATATCTCTTGCAAGTCTAATGTATATTTTGTTTTGCATAGTAATGATCATCTTAGATATTTATATTCATGTATGTGTCCTGCTTCTCTTACTTAATTTTACAGAGTGAGCATCATTTTAATAGTTGCATAAGACGCTCTAAGAAAGGATACACCATGACTTATGCAACCACCTCCCAATCACTGGAATCTCAGATTGCTGCCAAAACATTTGCTATTGTAAATGGCATTATGAAGCAAATCAAACCTTTTCTGCTTTGAGCTTCTTGTCAGTTTGTTTATTTGTTTGTTTTTGGGATTTTTTGAGACAGGGGCTCACTCTGTCACCCAGGCTGGAGTACTGTGGCACCGTCATGGCTCACTGCAGCCTTGGCCTCCCAGGCTCAAGTGATCCTTCCACCTCAACCTCCCCAGTAGCTAGGACTACAGGCGCTCACCACCACACCCGGCTAGTTTTTTGTATTTTTAGTCAAGATGGGGATTCCTCATGTTGTACAGGCTAGTCTCAAACTCCTGGGCTCAAATCATCTACCTGCTTTCCCCTCCCAAAGTGCTGGGATTGCAGGCATGAGCCACCACACCCAGCCTGCTTGGAGGATTATTATCTCAAGAACTGTTTTCTGGAATGATAAGTATAAGGTTAACTGTTAATATACATCTCAAGTAGATGGCAGAACATTAAGCCATCACTTCCCAAAATGTGGCCCCCTCCCATGCCACTGTAGTACAGGACATATTAGAACATAAACTATTTTTTTACCTGAAGTTCTGGGATACGTGTGTAGAACGTGCAGGGTACATAGGCATACCTGTGCCATGGAGGTTTGCTGCACCCATCAACCCATCATCTAGGTTTTAAGCCCCGCATGCATTATTTGTCCTAATGCTCTCCTTCCCCTTGCCCCCCACCCCCGACAGGCCCCAGTGTGTGACGCTCCCTCCCTGTGTCAGTGTGTTCTCATTGTTCAACTCCCGCTTGTGAGTGAGAACAGAGTATAAAGTTTTAGTATATATTAGAAAAACTAAGAAACACTGAAAATCCATCAGGCCTTGACTGAAGTGTGCATTTAAGGTTTTTTTGTAAGTGTATTGAGTTCAAACGGTACACTACTGTGACAAAAGCTGTGCACACAGAGCAGGAAACTGCCCTGGTCTGTCAGGCAAAGCACAGTCATGCCCTTAGAAAGAACGGGGGTGCTGGGCACGGTGGCTCACACCTGTAATCCCAGCACTTTGGGAGGCCAAGGCAGGTGAATCACAAGGTCAGAAGTTTGAGACCAGTGGTTTCGAACCAACATAGTGAAACCCCGTCTCTACTAAAAATACAAAAATTTAGCCGGGTGTGGTGGTGTGCACCTCTAATCCTAGCTACTTGGGAGGTGGAGGCAGGAGAATCCCATGAACCTGGGAGGCAGAGGTTGCAGTGAGCTGAGATCGCACCACCGCACTCCAGCCTGGGCAACAGTGCAAGACCCCATCTCAAAAAAAAGAAAAAAGAACGAACAGGGGCAAGGCAAGGAAAACTGAGTGAAAAACACTGGCTTACATACACACAGGCAGGCACACAGGGGACCACATGCTACCGCACAGCCCTTCAGGCTGAGGGTGAGGTGAGGCCGTGCTATATGCCATCATCAGACAGCGCTGCCTTAGTGAGAATGAGGTATCTAAGGGAGCAGTGAGGCCAGAGCATGCCTTAGACTATTGGACTCCGCCATGGGGGACTGGGGCATGGGAGAAAGACAAAGACAAGAACAGGAAATTCAGAGGGAAATTGTAGAAACTAATTTTGCCAGTTTGACAGTTTTGCCTTGAAAATCAAGTATGGTCGAAGAAAAGCCAGGCCTGTTTCCCTGCTGTTCAAACATCCAGCTGTGGCAAGGGTTGGAGCTTTGGCTCAGCTAGACCTGTGCTCACATCCTGGTTCTGCCACTCTGCAGCTGTGTGAGCCTCAGTTTCATCACCTTTCATGGGGATGGTAATAATACTAATTTCTCAGCACCACTGGAAGAGAAAGGGGTCAGTGCCTAGCACACGGACAGGCACCCACAGATCCCACAAGTAGGAGTCAGGGGGAGAGAGCTGTAGTATTGTGAAGTGGTAACACTGAGGGAGGGAAGAGAGAGGGGGAGGGGCATGATAGAGTGCTGAGTAGTGTCATGTTGCCTTACACAATCTCTTTCAAAGCAGTCCCAGCAAAGAGAGGGGCCTGACCAGGGAATGCAACATACTCATCGGCTTCCAAGGGCCAGTGAGACTGGTAAGAACTCTTGAGAACCCAGAATCCAACTGTGCTGGGTTGCAGAGTGTTCCCCCAAACTCATGTCCACCCTGAACCTCAGAATATGATCTAATTCAGAAACTCTTTGCAAACATCATTAGTTAAGGATCAAGATGAGACCCCACTGAATTTGAGTGAGCCCTAAATCCAATGGCTGGTGTCCTTATAAGAAGAGGACAAACAGAGAGACTCAGAGGGAGAAGGCCACAGGAAGACAGAATCAGACATTGGGGCTATGCTACTGCAAGCCAGAGGGCACCAGGAGCCACTGCAGCCTGTAGAAGGCAAGGAAAGATTCTTCCCTAGAAGCTATGGGGAGCAGGGCCCTGCTGACACCTTGATGCCTGACTTCTGGCCTCCAGAACTGGGAGAGAATAAATTCCCGTTGGTCTAAGCCAGCCAGTTTGCGGTAATTTGTTACGGCAGCCACAGGTGACAAACAGATCAACCATCCCAATTCTCAGAGGAAGAAACCAAGTCTTAAAGATGACAGTCACCATCCACCCACAGAAAGCTATCAGCCAAACAGGGGCAGAACCCAGTCTCCTAGCCCTCATTCGGGGCTCTTCTCCCACTTCACAGAATCCCCCGAGTCCTTGACGTCAAATAGGACTTCACATCTAGATCACAGCCAGACAAAAGGCCCATTTCGACAGGGCCCCTCAGCCCTCTGTGCCTGTGTCCTCCCCAGACAGCACTTAGTGAGTACAATTCACTTTTCCTGATCATGACTTACTGTTGAGTTCTAGGTAAGAGCTCTGACTGATCAGTCAGGCAACTGGTGACTGATGAGTTTGCTTGTCAGCTGTCATGATAGAGGAAACCCAGTGAGCACCCTCCCCTGCTGAAACCAACAGGCAGGAAGTTCATCTCCATGCTGCTCATGCCACATGAAGGTGCTGCCTAATAAATGGGAAAAACCTAATAAATAACATACGATTTTGATATTGACTCAACAGGACATTGAACTCAGTATCTATTGAGTCAACGAATGTTGTTCAATAAATATGCCCAGGCATTCTTTAAAAGGGCATGAAGTTTTCTCTTCATTAATAATAGTTCTGTTTATTGAGCATGTACTATGGGCCAAGTATTATGCTAAGTATATCAGGGCCTGAATGGTATACTTAGCATAATACTTGGCCTATCGTAGATGCTCAATATACCAGTTTGATGTATCAGATGCTCATCTATCCCTGACTGATATACTTCGTATATATCAGTTCCTTGTTCAACTCTCCTCAAATGACCTGCTACGAGTGTTCAACTTGCTCCCTGACTGATATATTCTTAGTATATATCTAAGTATATATAGTTTACTAAGTATATGTCTAAGTACATATAGCATACTAAGTATATATCAGTCAGGGAGCAAGGTGAACACTCGTAGCAGGTCATTTGAGGAGAGTTGAATAAAGGAACTACTTACAAAGCTGTGGGCAGAGTGTGGGGAAACCCCACAGGTGCATGTGGTAGCCAGGGTGGCCAGTGCCAGCCATTGCCCCCTAGGCTGAAGGATAAGAGCTGGGATACGAAGAGAGGTGTGTGGAGAAGGCAGTGTGACAGGGACTGAGACGGGGCCAAGGGACGCAGCCTGCTGACAGTGCCCAGAGGGCAGGGTGCTGGACTCACCCCTGTCCCTCCCTACAGGGTCAGAGGGACAAACAGCAGCTACCCCATCCTCTCATGATTGGGCCTGGTTTGTGTCATTTAATTTTCTCAGTAATCCTATAAAGTAGGTACAGTTATCACCAGCCCCATTTTAGAGATGAGAAAACTGAGTTAACAGAAGAAACAGGTTGCCCAGTTGTGGCAATCAGTGGGCCAGGATTTAAACCAAATCTCTCTGATTCCATACACCATAGTCTGCAGGATAAACTTGCGTCATGCCATAAACTTGCTATGAAATTGGCAAAATTTATTTTGAAAAACAACTTTATAAAACTAGATTACGTATTCATCTTACCTTAAAGTGCTGATGCCCCTTTCACCCCCTTTTAAAAAATCAAATAGGCCAGGCATGGTGGCTGACGCCTGTAATCCCAGCACTTTGGGAGGCCAAGGCGGGCAGACCACAAGGTCAAGAAATCAAGACCATCCTGGCCAACATGGTGAAACCTTGTCTCTACTAAAAATACAAAAATTAATTGGGCGTGGTGGTATGTACCTGTAGTCCCAGCTACTCAGGAGGCTGAGGCAGGAAAATCGTTTGAACCCGGGAGGCGGAGGTTGCAGTGAGCCAAGATCAAGCCACTGCACTCCAGCCTGGCAACAGGATGAGACTCCATCTCAAAATAAAATAAAATAATTTATATATAATTTAGTTTTTTGAAAATGGAAAGACAAATTTTCAGGGTAACTGGTGAGCCAGATAAAATTTATTTAATTGCTAAACTGTGGAGATCTGAAAATCCTGTGTAAGTGTCCAAAGAGAGAACAGACCGAGAAAAGATGAAATAAAATGCAAGCTATGGACACCGGACGGGATTTTGGAGGTCAGCAAGCCCCCAGCCCACCCACATTGCACAGAGAGACCCTGCCAGGGGAACTGAGTCGCCGAGGGGCAGTTGAGCATGTGGCACCATGGGTCTCCTTGCAGATGAGGCTGGAAACTCCCCAGCCCCTGCCATCTCTCCCCACACACACACTATGCCTGACCATGTGGAAGAGCTGGCTGTTTCTTGAGCATGGCTGCCCAGGCTCCAGGCTTCGCTGGTGCTAGTCCTTCTCCTTAGGAGAACTAGAAAGAGCAAGCCCTAACATTGTTTCAAGTGCTGTACAGGCTTCCAATTTCATCTTTGAAACAACCTGTTAGTTGGGTACTATTACTATTCCCAGCTTACATCTGCTGGAAACAGAAGCACAGAACAGTTATGTAATCTACTCAAGGTCACACAGTCAAGACGTGGCAGGGCAGGAATTCAAACCCAAGGAATCTAATCCAAGCCCTTGCTCTTTCCTACTGAATTCTGCTTTCTGGAATGCCCTAGCTACTTCCTCCCCTCCCTCTGTTCAATTAATTTCTATTGCTATCTCAAAAACCTGTAGCTAAAGGATCCTCAAAATGTTCTACCAGAGGACTTTTAATGTCAGAGGAGAGCAAATAGGTGTCCGTGGGGTCTGGGGCTGTAGCCTCAAAAGCCTGTCATGTGAGGAAAATGTCTTTGCAGTCTCATGTTTTAATTTTAAAATTCCTCCAAATTTTGTACTCCTCTACATAATATTTTCATGTTTGTTTTTTTGTTTTTGTTTTTGTTTTTTTGAGACAGCGTGTCACTCTGTTGCCAGGCTGGAGTGCAGTGACACAATCTCGGCTCACTGCAACCTCCACCTCCCAGGTTCCTGCCTCAGCCTCCTGAGTAGTTGGAATTACAGGTATGCACCACCATGTCCAGCTAATTTTTGTATTTTTAGTAGAGACGAGGTTTCACTATGTTGTCTAGGATAGTCTTCATTTCCTGACCTCCTGATCCACCAGCCTTGGCCTCCCAAAGTGCTGGGATTATAGGCGTGAGCCACAGCACCTGGCCTGTTTTGTTTTTCTTAATAATGTTTTTAACTGCTTACCACTGAGCAAACCAATGCTCTAGAGAGAGGCACCGGGGTTTATCCTATGGCGGCTATGATAAACACAGGTTTATCCAATGACTTTACCTGCCCCATCGCACAAGCCACACATTCTCCAGGAATGTGAAATCTACTTTAGTTCAAGCACCACTTCTTTAGGTAAGCCTTCCCTAACCTCATCCCAGCAAGCAGGGCTAAGGCCTGTGCTCCCCAAGCAGCCAAAGTATACCTCTCATTTCCAAAAGGATCGTCAACTCATCCCCTAAGACAGCGACTTGTCCTTCCCTGAGTAATTAAGGCAGCTGACATTCAGGATTATTAGCACCAACAAGCCCCAGGCAGAGGAGGCAAAAAACCAAATGCTACCCTGCAAAATGATGTGGCCAGCTGAGGAAGGTGGGGGAGCACAGAGCAACTTGAGGAAAGGGAGCCTTTCTCCAGTGAAGTGCTAGTGAAGGTTCATTAACCTGGGTGTGGGGAGGACAGCCCTGATTTGGAGTGTTTGCCAATTTCCAAAGTGTAAATACTCCCACAGTGGCTGACTTCAATGGCCCTGGAGTTGGGTAATGATGTGCAGTAGCACACACACGGTATTCCACCATTAAATACACAATAGATAATAGTAAAATGTAGCAAAATAATCAGGAAATAATGCATTTTAGCATGTTTTAAAAATTTTAATATAATGTATTTAATTACAAGTTTATGGAATTTCTAATAACGGTGGCAATGTTTAACAGCTGGCTGACAGAATCCCTGAAAATTTCTATCCCACAGTCCTTGTAAGCCAGCACAGACCACCTCCGGCACACCACTGAACAGCCGAATTTCTCTTGTATGTCTTCAACAGTTCCCAAAGTTAATTACTGCCTGGGGAGAAGAGCACATTTATAATTCAATGGTGCTATACATCACAGAACCCGCATGCCTGCAGCTCACACTGATGGGACTGTTGAGAGGAAATCCAGCGAGAAGCATCCACATGCACCACTGGCCATGGACCGCAGGACTCAGAATTCCTCCCTCTTTTGTCCCCACTGGGCCCTAGGATTTGAGTGGAGAGAAGGGGATGGCGTAGCAAAGGGCTTAATGGCCAACATTCTAGAATTGATGTCCCTGGGCAGGGGCACTGGAAGGAGCCATGGAAAGGAGCTATGGAAAGGATGCAACCGGAGAGTTAGAAATTTTGGTGGGGAGGGGCAGAACTTTCCCAAGGCAGGGCAGGTGGATGGAAACTTGAAGACCTAAACTCTTGATAAAAATGTGCCTTCAGTCTTCCCATGAAAAGAAAACTCAGTGAAGCTTTTGTGGAGCCAGCCCTGAAGCAGTAAAACTGACAGACTTTGCACCAGGGAGAACCCAATATGATACCCCAGTCAATGAACAAAGGCCATTTTTGGCTTCCAGTGAGCCACTGGACTTGTTACTGGTAAAGGACAAAGAAGGAGAAAAATCAATCCTGGCCCTCAGGGAATTTCCTGAGTGAAAATATGCACAAATCATTAATTCCAAGGGTGAGCTCAAGAGCTCCTCTGTGAGGCTGGGAGACCCATCTAAGTTCTCAGTAGCTGGACGAAGATGCTGCCAAGGTTTCTTGCTCCTTAATGGATGCCAGCAGCTCCCCTCCTCTCTGGACCAGGCATAGGTGCTGAGGGAGGCTGAGGACAGGGGGAGAATATCTCCAACTGAGAGGACTTCTGGACACGTGGGGTTGTCAGTGGACTTCCCAGTGGTGGTTAGGGATGTTTGGCAGGGAGAAAGATGGGAGGGAGCACCAGGTAGGCCAGGGAAACTGCAGGTGAGAAAAGGTAAGTTATACCTGAGAAACATGCATCACCTGAGGCTCCAGATGGGGTTCAGGCTCCTGGGGGTTCAGGTGGGAGAGTAACATGAAACGAAGCTGGAAAGGCTGCTTGAGACTTGATAATGGTAGCCTGAGTGCCTGGCTAAGAATATGACACTTTCATGATTCACTTTCCTTATGTGTAAGTCAAGGGAGGGGAGGGGGAGTTCACATTTATTTGTGCGCTTATTTGATTGATGTCTATCTCGTGCATCAAACTGTAAGCCCCAAGAGGACAAAGGGCACTGTGCCTGACTTGGCTCACCTGGAGAACTGCCAGACATGGAGCAAACGTTTGGTGACTGGTCATTACATTAATGAATGGTCAGAGATTTTCAATTTGTACTTTTGGTGTTAGAATTCAAGGCAGCCTCAGGCACTGGGGAGGCCCAGCCAGGAGGCTCCAAGTGTGGTAGTTCCACTTCCTCCAGCCATCTGTAGCCAGTATGTATATTATCTCATTTGAAGCAAGAGTTCCTTAACTAAAGATTATGTAAATTTGGAAGCCACTGGAGCGGGTGTCCTCAAGGGCCGTTACTGTTCTATCCTGGTGGCCATCACCCAGAGGACGGTATATGGATAAGCCAGGCCCAGATTCTCCAGCCCAGGGACCCCAAACCCGTACTGGTCTGTGGCCTGTTAGGAACTGGCCACACAGCAGGAGGTGAGTGGTGAGTGAGCCAGAGAAGATTCATCTGTATTTACAGCCACTCCCCATCACTTGCATTACCCCCGAGCTCTGCCTCCTGTCAGATCAGCAGTGGCATTCTCCTTATAGGAGCACAAACCCTAGTGTGAACTGCACATGCAGGGGATCTAAGCTGCACATTCCTTATGAAAATCTAATGCCTGATGATCTGTCACTGTCTCCCATCACCCCCAGATGGGACCCTCTAGTTGCAGGAAAACAAGCTCACGGCTCTCACTGATTCTGTTATGGTGAGTTATATAATTACTTCATTATATCCTAAAATGGAATAATAATAGAAATAGGATGTACAATAAAAGTAATGTACTTGAATCATCCCAAAACCGTATCTCCCACCCACACTGGTCCATGGAAAAATTCTCTTTCACAAAACTCTTCCCAGGTGCCAAAAAGGTTAGGGACCTCTGCTCCAGCCCCCCTGTCTCTGAGAGCTATACCTGGATGTTTGCCCACTGTAGAGGGAAACTTTCTGCAGGTTCTGGGTCTAATCACCAAAATGGGCCTTTCCTTTCCACTTGCCTGAGGCCCTGGGAGAATGACTCAGCAAAAAGCCCATCCCGGTCCCCCCTCTTCCCATGCAGGCCCCATGTCCTAACCCTCAGGCTGGTGGATGCCCTGACCGTGCTAGAGGCCACCTCTAGCTGTGCCAGCCGCTGCCAGTCCCTGGATATTCCAGACCTAGATTTAGAGTGGCCAAGGCAGTTGAAAAGAAAAAAGTGTATATATTCTCCCTCCACACCCAGGCTCCTCACATTTAAGTTGGGGAAGTGCCAACAAAAATAGCATGATGTCATCCCCCTGCTGATCCTGTTAATCCCTTTCCTGCCGAATATTGAGCCTTGGTTTTTATTTAAAAGCGATTTTATTGTCAAAGGCTGGTTAAAAGCCTCTGGGAGTTGGGCTGGGAAAGCTGGTGACGCCTTTGATGTGTGGAGTGATGCGGGGCCCTTGGCCCCCGGAGCCCCAATAAGGAAAGAAAATGGGATTTGCAGAAGGCTGGGAAGCTGGAGGAATTCTGTTTCAGACAGTGTGTGTGTTACCAATGGCATCTGGTTTTGCATTTGGCAGCTGGCGTGGCTCAGGAGGCCGGCCTCTCGGAAAGGATTTCTCAGCAATCCATGGCCTGTGAAGTCACATTCCCCTGGATGCCGCCTTTCCTGCCCCCATCATCATTTGGGCACACTTTGGGAACACTTCCCTCCGCTGGGATTTGGATACTTGGTGAGGAAGGTATGGACCCAAAGCCCACCCTGATCTAGAGGCAAGGTGAACTACAGGCCAGGAGACATGGGTTTGAAGCTCAGCTCTGGGCAACTCTGGAAAAGCCACTTCATAATTCATCTGTCGGCCAGAAATAGGCATACCTTCCCTGCTACCTGTCCTGCATCATACGTGACCACTGAAATATCAAAATGAAACCAGGCCTTTTCAAAAGCTCTGTGAAGCCTTGTACTCATGCCAAGCTTTATGATAAATAGGGTAGAGAGAAGGGGAGGAAGAAAAGCAAAGGAATCGGAGGTGTCTGCAAGGGAGCGATTCCAATGAAGAACCATGGAATCTGAGACAGAAGAAAAAGGACATGAAGCCAGAAGGAGGCTGGTGGACAGTGAGAAAGAACTGGGCACAGTAGGTCTGGGTTGACAAGGAGGTTAAAAAATTAATGTAGGGGGCCTAGAAGAAGCAAGCTGGGAGGTCAAGAGATAATCTTTAAAGTGAGGTGTCTGGGTTTGAGGTTTTGTACGGAACATCATTTTGGTGATGGAAAGGGAGTGGGTAGCTAAGGCCTGAAACTGTTCTTGGCAATTAGGAGGTCAAGTCTGGGATCCTGGAAAAGTCATCCTCATAGATGATAAAGGGCCCAGGGATGATGAGGGAGGTGGGATGGAAAGGATCCAGGACCCCCAGAGCCCAGGTGGTCAGAGCATCGAAGGGGATGCCTACAAGGCTGTGGTGAGCATTAGGGATGGGGAGGGGCGCTGAATGGCATTACTCTAAAGGAACTGGACTTTCACAAGACAAAGAGGTGTTTAGAAGGGGAGCCAGGAGGATTGCAGACTGTCCCCCTGATCCTGAGGGTCATGTGAGGATAAGAAGCCCCTATCTGAAAGGTCAGAGTACAAAGAGAAGAGAATGTTCCAGGAAAAGGCTAAGGGTGCAGAGGAATGTGTTGCTTGGAGCAGTGAAGGGGTCAGGGGAAGGGGGATGGGGGCCAGGGCAGCCAAGAAGAGAACAGAACAGTGTAGGGAGAGAGTCTGAGAGCCAATGGGTACAGGAAGAGGCCTGGGCTGAGACTCAGAACAGGAATGGGCCCAAGGGGTTTCATCCGCTGGGTCTCTACAGTGGGGTGAGGACTTGGGAAAAAAGGCTTCACACAGTGGCTAGACCACAGAGTGGGCCTGGGCACGCAGCCACGATGGCTTTGGCAGGCCTCAGGTCTGCAGGCGGCAAAGGGCTGCTTCCAGAAACCCTGAATGGTGGATGGTGCTTCAGTTAACCACTCAAACAGGACTTGTGAGGAGGGATGGTGACCCCACGGGCTGGACAGGTGGTGGGATCGAGGACTAGGTAAGGTCTGAAATCCATTCCATCACTGCCACCTGTGATTACATACCTCACAGCTGTCCCAAAGATTGGCTCAACCACGAGATATGCTGGTTGTTTGATTTCTAATTTCAACCAGCTGTTAACAAATATGCACGTGCCTTCACCACCAGAGGCTGAGGAAGGAAACAGATACCCTGGCCTATGCCAGGGGCCTGGGCATAACCACCTACAGCCAGCCTTGGAAGCAATCAGCAAGAAGCTGTAGTGACCGAGGAGGAGGGAAGACGCAGAAGCCCTTTGTTCTCAGGGCTCAGAGCAAATCATGGCATCAGATATGTTAGCATTGCTGTTGCTGATAGTGACAGCTAAATGATAGTGAACACTTTCCATGTGCTAGTCACACTATATGGCCTGGCTCTTCCACTCCTCATACTTTAAGAGGGAGGTGTTTTTATCCTCATTTTGTAGATGAGAAAACAAGTTCACAGGGATGAAGGAACTTACTAAGTGTTGGGGTCTGGACCTCTATGCAAAACTGACCCGAGTTCAAAAGATCAGAAAACTGCAGCTCCAACAGGAAACATGACTCAAAGACTCCGGAGGTCAGGCACCAAGCAGGGACTGACATCTGTCCTGACTGCCTGCTCATAGTTCTCTCCACCCCACCACACAGAGACGAAGAAGAGCGTCCATTTCTTCTGCCCACACGACAGCATCTTGACTGCAACCTCATCAAAGACCCCAAGCCAGAACCAACAAGCTAAGCCACTCCTAGATTTCACTCATAGAAACAATGAGAAGTCATGATTATTTAAGTCACTACATGTTGAGATGATTTGTGACACGGCAATAAATAACCAATAGAGGGTAAACATCTATTGGCTCATGTGTCAGGATTTGAGTACATTCCCTCTGACATTTCTCCTATCTGTCCTACTGGAAAGTCCTTCATCAAGAGAGGGAAAGAGAGAGGCTGAAATGCCCCTCTGTCCTCTGTAGAGCTGGGGACGGAGTGGACAACTGATGCTGCCTTTCTGGCTCTCAGCCGTGCTAGTCAACAATACTTGACCGTTTCCACCAAGAATCAGCAACATTTTTCTTAGAAGGTATGATAGTATTTTAGGCTTTGCAGGCCACATACAGTATCTGTTGCAACTACTCAACTCTGCCGTGAAAGCACCAAAGTAGCATTAGACAATCCATAAACAAACGGGCACAGCTTATTCTAAAAAAGCTTTATTTACAAAATCAAGTGGCTGACTCGAGGGCCATACTGTGCTAACCCCTGGTTTAGAGAAAGGAAAAACAGTACATGAAGGTCTGTGGTCAGGCAGGCTTAAAGGGCCCACAGGACACTTCCCATAGAGGGGAGGCTGTTCCTAAACTGCCCTACCCTTGGCCCCACCATTGCTCTACCTTTGCCCCAGGAAGCCAAGATATTTATTACATCTTGCAAACAACCACCACATCTGAAGACAGCTAATGGAGCTCCAGGTTTGCTGAGAGTCTGAGCACCTGTGAAGGATATTACTAAGGAAATGTCCACACAAGCCAGGTCTCTTTCAGCCCTGGGAGCGACAGTGTCCAGACACTGCTCCAGTAGTTACCGCTCGCACACGTTACCTCCTTTCTTTCTCACCTGCAATTATTGTTGTGTAACAAATGAACCCCGAAACTCAATAACTTACATGGCTGGCAGGTTGGTTCCTCTCCAAACAAACTTCTCCATGAGGCCACCTGGGTGTTCTCACAGTGTGGCGACGGGCATCCCCCGCAACTACCTATCCCGGAGACCAAGTAAGAAGCTGCAGTGCCTCTCTGACCTAGCTCTGGAAGTCATGCATCAGCACAGCCACTGTTTAGGTGGATGTGAAGCACCTGAATCAGGTCAGGTGAATCAGGTCAGCCCTGATTCAACGTGAGCGGGGATGGATACACGAAGGCGCTGATACCCGCAGGCAAGGACCCGCATCGTGGAGGCTGGGTAGAATGAGTGGGTCCTGAGGTTAGTGCCACGTGGGAGTGATCACTACAAATCTTGCCACTTTGGTGGTTGTGTGAGGAAGAACTCCAACACCTGTTATGTTGTTTGTTTGAAATTAGGTCTCGCCATGTCACCCAGGCTGCAGTGCAGTAGCACGATCAGGGCCCATTGCAGCCTCGACCTTCTGGGCTCAAGCGATTCTCCCACTTCAGACTCCCAAGTAGCTGGGATTACAGACGTGCACCACCATGCTCATCTAATTTTTGCATTTTTTGTAGAGACGGTGTTTCACCATGTTGCCCAGGCTAGTCTCAAACTCTTAAACTCAAGCGATCCACCTGCCTTGCTCTCCCAAAGTGCTCGGGATTATAGGCGTGAGCCACAGTGTGCCCAGCCTTCTATCATCTGTTTGCTCAGATAGGTGACTTGTTCATAGGTGATGTGGATATTTGGGGACCAATGGCTATAGTTTTTAGCTACATTTGACCCCAAGTTTTCATTGCTGGGATTCCAATCCAAACTTCTCATTGTGTGACTCTTTGTGGGGGCAGGACCCTGCCTGATTCTTCAGTCTATCAGTATTTGACTGACTCTATGTGGCTCCAATAACCCTCTTGCTGTTTAAATTAGCTAATCAGTCACACCTATAATCCCAGCACTTTGGGAGGCTGAGGCAGGCGGATCACCTGAGGGCAGGAGTTCAAGACCAGCCTGGCCAACATGGTGAAACTCTGTCTTTACTGAAAATACAAAAATTAGCTCGGCGTGGTGGTGTGCACCTGTAATCCAAGCTACTCAAGAGGCTGAGGCAGGAGAATCACTTGAACCTGTGAGGCGGAGGTTGCAGGGAGCCAAGATCGTGCCACTGTACTCCAGCCTCGGTGACAGAGCAAGACTCTATCCCCCCCCCCCAAAAAAAAGAGAGAGAGAGAAAGAGAATTACTCAGTTTCTTTTGCTTCCAGCCTAGAATCCTAGCTGGTTCTGAGTCTCCAGCACTTACTCTCAGACAAAGCTCTCCTGATGCCAAAGCTACTACATCCATGCTGCTGCTGTGGATACAGCTGTGAAGTTGAGCACAGACTTCAGAGTCAGACAGATCTAGGTTTGAGTCCCAGCCCTGCCACTTTAATGCAGTGTGACTTTCTACAAGTTATTTAACATCTCTGGACTTCTGTTGCTTCCCCTGCACAATGAGGGAAGTGACATTTAGCTTGCAAGACCGCTATGAGGATCTGCACATACTGTGTGCCTGGCACACAGTAGGTACTTAATGACTCCTCTTGTATAATAAAGTATGATGATGATCATGAACATGTGCTGAAGTTTCTCCTTATGTGAACCCCATCCAGGGTTTTTTTGCAGTGGCAAACCTACTCCCATTTGATGACAGGTCTTTGGAGCTACCTGGAATGGTCTGTCCTCTCAGTACTAATGGCTCTTTAGAACCCTCAAAGCTGGTCTTACTCATAAATTGAATAAACTTTTAAATAAGGAACTTGCTGTAAGTCCCTTGGGACTAGTCAGAGCATGACTCAGAGATATATGCCCCCACCCCCTCCTATCTGCAATACTTTGCACATGGAGCTCTTTTTGGCTTGCGCTGAGATCCTGAGCATCAAAGATGGGCGTGTAACTTCAAGCCCCAGTGTGGTCCTTGCAATCTGATCTCAGGTCAGCCAGACCCTTGACCTGGCCTCACAGCCTGACATAGCCTCACAGCTGCTAGAGATACATTCCGGATGGCAAGCCATGCTCTAAGACACTGCACTCCAGCAGGAGCTCTGGTTTCTCCCATCCCCTCTCTGAGCTGGCAGAGCTGTTCCACAGTGTTTCAATTTTTCTAAGTTGTTCCAGAGTCTAAGGTGTTCATGAGCAGTAATTTGCAAACTCCATCCAGGTTGCTCTAAGAATTACACTCTCATACCAGTCTGGGAAAGACTCTGACCCCAACCTTCACCCCAAATTGTGACAATTGGGTGGTGGTGGCACCTATGCTGGTTTTGTGGGCACTACAAATAAACGGGCAACTGCAAGGTCAGGAAATCGTCCTAACATGGAAAGAAACATCTCTTGTTCTAAGACTCCCGCCTTGAACAACCCAGTTAACCCTATCGGGCCCTCATTCACCTTTCAAAGCACTGATTTGTCACTTAGGACATATATTTGTTAGACTAGCAGCTGAGTAGCAGCCTCTAGCTTTTCCCAGCAAGAGTATAAGCCACCTGGAGTGAGAGCCTTCCTCCACTTTCCCTGTCCTCTGCACCTGGCACCCTGCCTGAAGATGAATCAGAGCTGATGAAATACTTGTCGAATGGCTGCTCCACGGATGACACAGAACACAGCTGCAGACCCTGACTACCCGGCCCAAAATAGCAAATACTGTGGTCCATGGGGCTGTGGAAAGCTGAGGTGCCTCCCAGGGCCAAAGCAGATGATGAAGAAAATCAGCTGAGAGATAGGAACATACCAGTCCACAATAGCCTGCGCATTTTGTCCAGGTTGGAGCGGCAGGACACAGCCAGGTCATTCCTGATAAACAAGATACAGCCACCCTGGACACAGAGTAGAGTCCCCACAAGGCTGCTGCTCAGAATGCTCCTACAATCTCAGCTGGGATTTCAGGCCTGCTGGAGTGAAGTCTCAGGTTACACCAACTCTTCATCTTCTCAGCTTCTGACGGGAGCTGCTTCTGGACAGGGCCATCACCACCAGCCCATTAGTGTAGGAAATATTTGCCAGACAACGTCACCCTCCAGGAGGAGAATAACAACTGAAGGTCGATATTTCATCTGTCCCAGGACTCATTTAGCTTAATCCTTAATCCTTCTTCCCTACCCGTTGGCTCAAAGACTTGCAAATCTTCCACACACTCAGTCTCCCTTTTAAGTTTAGAAATTGACCTAACAATAATACCTCCTTGGAATGTCCTTGCAGGTGGCCTGGTATGCACTGCCTGGTTTGCCCACACGTCTATACTATGGGGCGGGACACGGAGATTGTTCGAGTTGGAGATGTACTGAGTGATAAATAATGGAACAGCTACAACAGCTAACATTGTACTAAACATTTTACAAATAAGTAAGCCTCAGAACAACCATATGAAGCGGGGAATGTCACTATCCCCAATTTCAGAGAAGCAAACTGAGGCTTAAAGGTGTTAAGAAACTTCCAAAGTCACCCAACCGGGAAGTGGTAAAACCAGGATTCAAACCCTGGAAGGTTTGGCTTCAAAGCACAGACACCCAATGCTCATAGTCCACTTCTGCCCACATCTTTATGAAAGATCAAGCACTGTGCTACCTGCTGGAAACACAGGGACAATTAAGGTCATGATGCTCGAGATCTCAACCTAGCCAAAGAAACAAACATTAGCCTACTTTTTAATTCTATATGACAGTGTGATATTTGTAATAATAAAAATTAGATGTAGGGATGGAAGGATGATGATTAATTCTGTCAGTAAGGGAGGAGGAGAAATTAGGGAAGGCATCACAGAGGAACATTCAAAAAATGAAACTTTATGATTCCATTTGTTTACTATTTGTAGTGTGTGATCTTTAGCCATCATCTGTCCACACTGGCATCTACTGAATGAGTCATCCATCATCTGGGAAAAACCCAGGCAAAAGGGTCCCCTTCTCTGAGCCCACACTTTATAGGTCTCACATATCACAAACCCAAAATAGATTAACATATTAAAGAACTTGAGAGCATTTCTGTCACTCAGGATCCAGAACTCAGCATTGGCACAGCACAGCAATAGCCCTAAACACCACTTGGATGAGGAAAACCATTCAGGCCCCAGAGAAACACTTCTCCACATCTCCTTTCCTGTATCTGGGAATCACAAGAAACCTTGTCCAAATCCCATCCATGAAGATCTGTGGGTTGTGCCACTGCCAGCATTGGAGATGGACTCCTCCCTTTGGAGGTTGGGCAGGACGTGAGCCCCAGATGAACTCAGATAGAAATTAAGGCAAATTAATTAACTTACCTTGTTCCTCCTCACAGATTGCATGAATGCACAGATTCATGCAAAGTGAAGTATCTTTTCCTGGGAGTGCTGAGTGTCTATTTCCTGCTTCTCTCAATGCTCCAATCTGTGATTCTGGAAGCAGTCAGAAATTAATGCCGTATTCACAACAGCTACACATGATGGCTGGAAAATATTTTGCAGTATTAAACAAATCCTTTTTTTAAATACTTTTAATATTAGGCCTGCAAATACAAATATAGGCCTGCAAATACAAATAAAGGCCTGCAAATACACAATACTTTTAATTTGTGTATTTGCAAGCCTATCCATAACTACAAAAAGCTTGATATTAATTCTTTATGTTGGCCACAGGCAGACCTTGAAGGCCAGAATTGTATTAATAAATAGGTTTCATTTTACTAAAATATGCCTCAAGATTTAATTACATTTTCAAAAGGTTAAATAATTTTAATCTAAGTGATATTGATTTTTAAAGTTGATATGAATTTATTATGCTATATTTTATCTTTTAATTTCAATAGATTGCTTTGTATATTTTATTTGCATGAAAATTCAGTCATAGAAAAACATGAGATGGTGCAATGAGCTGAATGTTATATGTCTTGCCAAAAAGCCATGTGTTGAAATCCTAATCCCAGTGTGATGGTATTTGGAGGTGGGACCTTTGGGAGGTAATTATGTCCTGAGGGGAAGCCCTCAGGAATGGGATTAGTGTTCTCATAAGAAGATGCCAGCAAGCTGGCTAGCTCTCTTTCCACCTTGTGAGGATGCAACCGGAAGTCAGGAATCTGCCACCTGGAAGAGGGCCCTCACCAGAAACCGATGAGCTGGCACCGTGATCTCAGACTTCCAGCCTCCAGAACAGTGAGGAATAAATGGTTGAGAAGCCAGCAGTCTATGGTACTTTGCTATACAACCCAAACTGACCCAGACAGATGAATTTGCTCCCCTGTTTAGCCCCACTTGCCTACCTCCCTCAGGTTCCCTCCTGGGCCAGCAAATGGCAGGTTGGCCAGGTGTGGGTCCTCACCCTCCGCACCTGGCTCAGCAGGAAGCATGTGAAGGGCCCCCAGGCCAGGACGGGAGGGGCTTCGGCTGCAAGTTATTTTCACTGCTACTACATCTACTGCTCAGGGCCTCACTCTGTCTTGCTTTGACCTGGGCCTTCTGACTGTCTCCTGATACCTATTTACCTGGCTTCCTGATCTGCCTTGACCGATAGCTTCAGTCACTGACCTCTTGAGCCACCGTCTCTGTCAACCTTGCTTTGACCATCACAGCCCTTGCTTCCTCCCCACCAAGTATTTCCTGATATTCATTGGCCAGCAAAGATAGAGTGAAACAAATATTAACGTGTTTTTGAATTATATATTACAGTGCGATATTTGTAGCAATAAAAAATATGTGTGGGAATGGATCAAAGGATGGTGATTAATTCTGTCAATAAGGGAGGAAGAGAGATTAGGGAAGGCTTCCCAGAGAAACACTTATTAAATGGAACTTTATGCTTCAAATTATTTTCTAGCTTAAGTGTGTAATCTTTAGCCATCAACCATCCACACTGGCATCTACTAAATGAATCATCCACCATCTGGGCAAGACCCAGGCAAAAGGGTCCCCTTCTCTGAACCCATGCTTTAACAGGTCTCACATATCACAAACCCAAAATAAATTAATGTATTAAAGAACATCAAGTAATATGAATATATACTTTAAAGATCAGAGCTCTGCCCCGTCCCCTATCCGCTCCCCAAGAATATACAGAGAATGGCCTTCTTCATCACTCATGTCATGTAAATCATTGTAGAAACTACCCTGGTGCAAGCTTCACCCTCTGCCCTTCAGGATAATTCATAGAAATCATTCAGCATTGAAATGATCCCATTCAAACATTGTGTTTTGACAAGTGGGGAAACTGAGACACAAGGAGAGGAGACGACTTTCCCGTGACCACCCAGCAAGTGAACTGAGACTATAGCCAGTCTCCAAGCTCCACGCCCACATCCACACTCTGGTTCTGAAATGCCTCTTATCCGGATAATCGTGTGGCATTCTAGCAGCACCCCACCCTACTAAATCTCCCCATGATATCCTAAAGGGAGTTATTATGAATTGGGGTGGGGGCGCAGAAGTTGGATGCTGGGTGCGCAAGGGAAAAGCAAGAAAGGTTGTTTCATAAATGACACAATGGCACTTTCCAAAGTTGAGCTGCAGAGCTTCCGCTGCCCTGAAAGACTGCATGCCTTTCTGGAGACTAAACATTTTTACAGTTCCTTTGGCCCAAGGGTTATTTTCTTGTTGAAAAACGGAAAAATTCCTCATACGGATGGCAAGAAAAATAACTTCAGCTGGACTAATCCAGAGACAAAGTTTCTTCTGAAACTGCAAAAGGATAGAATTGGAGGGGAGCAAACATTTCTTTTAAATAAACACAGAATGTTTCTTTGAGTTGTTTTAGAGACAGAGTCTCCCTTGTTGCCCAGGCTGGAGTGCAGTGGCATGTAGTTACGGACCACTGCAGCCTCCAAATCCCAGTGATCCTCCTGCCTCATTGCTGGGATTGCAGGTGTGAGCCACCATGTTCAGCCCCAGAATGTTTCTTCTGGGTTTCTTTCTATTTGCTCATGTCTAAGAACCCCTAATTGGCTCCTTAGAGAGAGGCTGGGTCCCATAGGTCAGAAGAGAAGCTGGGTGGGCATGAGCCTGCAGGAGAAACCTGTCTGGCCAAGGCTGTTAGGAGCTGCATCCCACAGGGCCTGGGCTGAGAGGGAGACGTGCCTTCTCTCGGAAGCCCCTGCATCCCCAGATGAGCCCTCCCTAGAGATGGGACTACCAACTGTCCAAGACCCTGTTCATTACTTATCTTCAAAATGTGCCTCTTCTTAATGAAGGAATGTCTTTGGCACTAAGAGTTCTTTTGTTACAACCTGTTTCTTAAAATCAAAATAATTTGGGTTGATTTTATCACTTTCATAATTTATTAATTTTTATCTGATTTTTCTCAGTTGTTTAGCTAAAGAAAAATTTGAATTTGTATCTATGTTTAAAATATTTCTTCTATGAAGCCTAGGCAACATAAAAAGACACGATCTCTACAGAAAATTAAATAAATAGCCAAACATGGTGGTATGCACATGCAATCCCAGCTACTCAGGAGGCTGAGGTGGGAGGATCACTTGAGTCCAGGGATTCAAGGCTGCAGTATGCTAAGTTCGTGCCACTGCACTCCAGCCTGGGTAACGGAGCAAGACCTCGTCTCTAAAACACATTAAAAAGGGGGAAAAAATAACTGTTGGAAAACACTGAAATTGTCAATGACTTCAGGTATCCTTAAAAACATTTCTCCTGTGAGATCAAGTAAATCATTTATATGTTCATGGCATCTACTCTAAGAACCTATTGGTGCCTTTAAGGGATGCTTACAGCCGCACTGTCATTAATGACTGTCAATATTGCTAAACAGCAGGTGACCATCTTCTAGAATTTGTATCAGTTTATCAAATGTAATCACACATAGATGGTTTGCACTTGGAAAACAAAGTTAAGAATTGTCCTGAAAGCATCCATGCAACTGCAAGCCTTGTTGCTTAAATGTCCCTGGCATCACAGCAGACCTGCCCATACTATAAAAAGGGTTCGTCCCAGCCTCCCAGAGGTCATTTTATCTACCCTTCAAGACACCCACCTCACAGCCAGTGAACATGGATGAAGCCCAGGGAACTGGGGTCATGACATGATCATGTGACAGGAGTGGAGTGTGAAGGAAAGAGCATCATATTCCGGGCTGGGTGAATTTGGACAATGGTTTTCATATGTGACTGTATGTTCACTCTTCTCTAAAGTAGTATTCATAATACGAGTCCTCTATACCTCACGGAGGTAGGAACCAGCTTGTAAAACATCTGGAAAATTACTTTACAAACTAGAAAGCACTTCTTGAAAGTAATGTCTTTTGTTCATAAAATCATGCATTCTCTAAATATATATTGAGCACCTACTATATACTAGGTACTCTTGCAGCATTGGAGATAGAGCAGTAAACAAATATGACTATCTCTTTAGAGAAAAAGTGTGTCCTGGTGCAATGGCTCACACCTGTAATCCCAGTACTTTGGGAGGCCAAGGTCAGGGGATCACAAAGTCAGGAGATCGAAACCATCCTGGCTAACACAGTGAAACCCAGTCTCTACTAAAAAAATACGAAAAATTATCCAGGCATGGTGGCATGTGCATGGAGTCCCAGCTACTCAGGAGGCTGAGGCAGGAGAATTGCTTGAACCTGGGAGGTGGAGGTTGCAGTGAGCCGAGATTGCACCACTGCACTCCAGCCTGGGCGACAAAGCAAGACTCTGGCTCAAAAAAAAGAGATAAGCTGGCCTTTAGGCTGAATAGCCTGTGGGACAGCAGTCAGTCTCCAAGATGGCCCCCAAGGACCCCACCTCCTACCGTTGTCCCCACCACACTGAACTGGGGCTGACCTATACACGAGAATATGGTAGAGCCAACAGTCTATGACTTCCAAGACTGGGCCATAAAAGACATTGCTGCCTCATCTTTGGCCTCCTGGACTACTCGCTCCGGGAATTCAGCCACCATGTCACGTGGATGCTCAAGAAGCCAGCACGAGGCTGGCAAGGAGAAATGCGGTGTTCTCTCAGCAACCAGCACCAAAATGCAGACATGTATTACCTTAGAAGTAAATCTTCCAACACCAGAAAGCCTCAGACAGCTGCAGTCTAGCTCACATCTTGAGTACAACCTCATAAGAGACCTCAAGCCACAGCTGCCAGCTAAACCACTTCTTCATATCTGACCCATAATACAAGAAATAAACATTTTTTTCTTATTCTAAGCCACTACATTTTGAGGTAAGTTGCTATGCAGCAATATATAACTAATACATTTCATCACAGAATTCTTCCAGAAGGGCAAAGGAAGATAATTCCACCTTCGGTCTCATATCACTATAAACTGGTATTTGTTACCTGACAATCTCCATTTCGCTGAGGAACTCCCATGGTACCAGTCATATAGTTGGTGCTCCATAATACTTAATTGTTGGCTGTTGTTGGATTCATGATTCTGGAGTTGATGAGCTATGGGTTGGTGGACAGGGACGAGGTCACACAAACGTTGGCTAAGTTATGGAGAGACTCCCCCAGGCAGGACCAGGGCTGGGAAAGGACGGTTTTGGGAATAGGTGATCCTAGGAATCCAGATAGACAAGCCCCTCAGGACGGCCTGAGGGACATGATCCTGGTGGCCAGTCAGAGCACTGCATTCACGCAGATCCATGTCTGATGGACAGTATGGATTGGAGGGAGAAAATGTCATCATGAAAAGATAGGAATCGAGACCCAAGGGCAAGACTTCAGACCAAGAGATGACTGCAAGGTGGGCGTGTGGGACAAGATAGGGGAGCCCAGTACTAGAGGAAGAGGAGCCCAGTATTGGAGGATTAGGGAGTCAATGTAGAAATGGTAGGTGAGTCAGAAGCCCATCCCTGGAGCTCAGGCCCAGGTGGGGCTGAGGGGGCAGCCAGGCTGCAGAAGGTCCAGGCTGACTCAGGGAGTGTCTGCAGGTCTTCAGCTGCAGGCCCCACGGCTGTGCCCCTCCGTTCTAAAGTCATGAATCCAAGAGCCAACAAGGAAGCGTTTACGGAGTGCCAACTCTGATTGGTACGATGGAAGTTCCTCAGCCAAGTGGAGATTGTCATGAAACAAATATCAGTTTGTAGTGATATGAGACTATCCTCAACCTGGAAAGGTGTCCTTCTTCTGCTGCCCTAGGTAACACCAACTCCCTGTCATGTGGCACCTGGACCCGCCTAGCCAGGCACCCCTCTTACCTGCAGTGCTCCCCACAGACTTGCCTCAAAGGTGTACAGTTCTAAAGTCTGGAATTCACTTTGATTTGGGATGATGGGGCTGAAACACAGTCCTTCATATTGAAACCTCAGGGGAGGCAGCCTCTCCTTAACTGCACCTCCTCAGTTTTCCTTTGTGTAGTCTCTGGGTTTCTGAGATAATTAACAATATCTTCAAAACAGGTGACAACAATGACAGGGATGACACCAGACTCTGAGACTCCAATGTGGAGTCAAGGCAGGAAACTTTATTGACAAAAGGAAGACTTAGTCAACACAGGAATTCTGGGGACAATAAGATGACAATAAATTAGGAGTAACCAAGATAAGGCCTTCACTTCCCATAAATACCTTTGCAGTCTCCGAAAGCCATACTGTCTAACCACAAAAGTGTCACACAATGTGGGATGACAGGCTCAAATCCAAACTCCACCCTATCACTTACAGAGACCACTGTGGTTCTGTAGCATCTCCTAGTTTTTCAAATATATCAAAGGCCCCAATTTTCCAAGCATTTGTCCCAAAAGGAAATTCTCCAAAACAACAACAAAAAAAAGGACATACATCACCCAAAAAGTGTGCAGATTGGTCCTGAGCTCTTCCATGTCAGCTTCTGTCCTCTCCCTCCCACCTTAATCACCCCAATGTTCAGGTCCTGGGACAATTTTTTGATAACAATTTTTTTTTTTTGAGATGGAGCCTTGCTCTGTCCCCCAGGCTGGAGTGCAGTGGTGCAATCTCGGCTCACTGCAACCTCCGCCTCCCAGGTGTAAGCGATTCTCTGCCTCAGCCTCTCAAGTAGCTGGGATTACAGGCACGTGCCACCACGCCGGGTAGTTTTTTGTATTTTTAGTAGAGATACAAAAAATTACCCAGGGTTTCATCATGTTAGCCAGGATGGTCTTGATCTCCTGACCTTGTGATCCACCCACCTCGGCTCTCCAAAGTGATGGGATTACAGGCGTGAGCCACCACACCCGGTCAACAATTTCTTTGTATAATGTTCATCATTGTAAACAGAATTGACATGAATCTTTGCACCTCACTGGAGCTCTAAGAATTGTCTCTATTGGAAATGCTTCTGAATTAAATCAGCTGGGCTCCAATTCCTTACCAACCAAGCTCAGCATAGTGTCTCATGTTGGTCAGTTGTTGTGGCTTCCTTTCCCTCTCCCCAGGGCTTTAATGATCCATGAGAAAATGGGGGCAAGACCTCTAGCTGTGGTCCGCCATGGTCACTGTTATGGTCCCTGGTCCAAGCTATGGGGTCCATTCAAAGGTAGGCTGCTCCACAAAGACGTCCACAATCACCATGTGAAGCTCAGCCATGGGCAGAAGCCAACTCCGCAGGTGCCATGGTCCTTCAGGTTCCAGGCAGCCACAGCACCCCCAGTCCTGCCACCCTCACAGAGCTCAGCGCAGGGTCGTTGTGCAAGTATTGACGGATTGGGTGGAACCCACCTTGTTTCTTTCAGCTCTCTGACCCCCGGCTCATTACCATTTCAGAAACTAGGATGCAGCTCCCAGAAACAATGGCCTTGCTTGTGCCATGGGCAAATGTACCTTACTAAGAATTTCTATTTTGTTTGTTGAAACCATGTGTTGCATGCTTGTTAGGCACCACCAAAGCTTAAAAGGAATAGATGATGTGGCCACTACTCCCAAAGACTTTTATTTTCTACTTAGGAAGGCATGTACCCATGGGAAGGTTTTAGGTTAATAACAGTACAAAATGGCAATGAAAGTAACATCTCAGGACACACTGGCACATATCACTGGATTTGCAGAGAAATCCTGGGTGATAGGTATTACAATTTCCCATTTTGTAGGTAAGAAAACTGAGGCTACACCATCCTCCCATATGCCTTGCCTCTGGAGGGAGGAAGCTAACATGGGGCCAGAGGAGGTCATGCCTGGCTGTTACCCCCAGCTGTCTTGCTCCCTACCCTCTGTGACCTGAAAACTGTACAACACACATGTACAAGCACACACACACACACACACTCCAACCCTATCTTATTGGAACATCTGACTCTGTAATGGTCTATAAAAGTTTTATTGTTCCTTCTTTTAGAAAGTTGCTAGATCTCCCTAGCACTTGTAAATAATGTGGTGCTCCAGGCCCTGTCTCCACCCTGTTCCTAACCACTGGGACCCAGTGGGTAATAATTCAACAGCCAACAAGGAAGCAACAAGAATCCCCCGACAAAGCTTAGTCAGGAGATTCTTCTGAGGTCACAGACCTCCAGCTGTGGGTGGTCGACCCACTGACCCTTCTGCCTCAAGCTGTCAAGGAGACAATTGCCACAGCCCATGTGAGAGGCACTCTGGTTTTCCACCCTCATCCTCCACTCTGCGTGTCAGACTCCCCAGTATATCAAGTGACCTCCCCCTATTTCCTGAACATAACCCCTCCCCAGGCTTGGGGGCCTGTCCTTTCCTCCTCCTGGAGTGTTCTTCTCTCAACTAATGCTTGTCCAATTACTGCTCAGACTACAAAAACTAGCCTAAATATCACCTCCTCCTTCAATCCTTTCCCGATTTTCTCCATCCATATATGAGCTTGCCTTTCTCGGAAACAGCATAAAATTATATTCATCTAAAGGTGTTCATCTCTATCTGCTTCTTACTGCAGAAGCACATTTGCAGATTAGTCTTAGGGGATAGGAGTCAGAGTTCTGAGTCCGTCCAACCCCTGGCACTATGACACATGCAAAATTGGGAAACTGAGCCACAAGAAATTCATCGACAAAATGGGGTCTCGTGAGGATAAAGTGAGATAAAAAAGAGAAAGCACTTCATAAACAATAGTGGGATTTACTCATGTTATGCTTGACCTCTCTCTGCCTCTGTTGGTACATCCATGAAAACAGGAGTAGTGATATGTCTCCCACCTGGATTTGCAGTGACGATTTGATGACATCGTGTGAATAAGGCAAAGTGAGCACCGTCCCCTGCCTCCATCTCTGGCCCTGTACATGTCACAGCAGAGCTTGGACTGCAGACTCCACGATCTATTTTTCACTCTGACCATGACGTTGTGCAGGATTCAGGATAGTGCTGGAAACATTCTTTCATGGGGGTGACTTTTGGAACCTGGGCAGGAATTCCAATGCTCTGCCATAATCATCATCATCATCATAAACAGTTGGTGGTCCCTGCATCCAGGAAATTAGTTTTCAGGGGCCAGGTCTGTGCTGTGGGAGAACACGCCCCTCCCTCAGAGGGAGAGTCTGCAGAGGCTGTGTGTCTATAAAACCACAGCTAATCCTCAGAGCCAGATGAAAGGGCCAGCTTCCTGAGCGGCCAGCTGTGGCATCGGAGTCAGAAATGCCCCCACAAAGGCAGCTGGGGGAGCATCGGCCCTAGTGCTCCACAAGCCATGTTACTGAATTGCAACTTTGATGCGGAAGATGAATAAAAAAATCAGCTTAGACATTGGGTGGAGAATCTGCATCTGAGAAGAAAAGGAAGAAAGGAAGTGATAAACTATCAGAGTTGGAAGGAACCGGCTCAGACAGACCAACATCCTGGCTGCAAACTTCCAAGCCCCTCCCTACCCCTTTCTCTTCTTCTTTCCGGGGCTGGGTCCACATCGTTTTAGCATCATGTGTCCCTGTATCCTCCAGCCAGAGCTGCCATGACCGAGAGTGGACCAAGCTGGGCCAGTCAAATGCTCTCTCCTGGGACTCTGGAATTGGAAACTGGACACTGGTCAGCTTCTGTTGGGATCTTTACCCAGAAGACTCACTTTCATGAATGGAATACTGACTGGAAGCCAGACAAGAGAGAAGAGTATGGGAAACGCGTGCCTCATTCCAGGAGAAACCGCTTAAGCAGGCAGCCCTGCATGCGGAACACTGCAAAAAAACACACTGAAGGCACAAGTCTCTCTTGCCTCATCGCTTTAGCGAAGTAACAGAACGCCTTGCACACATAGGTGCTACTGAATACAAGTTTTTTGATGCTAATTAATACTTAAAAACAAGTGGGGAGCTAATCACAGTGCAGATTTAAGGGAGAAACAAAGAGCCACTGAGCTCCTTAAAATCAGGGGGCCAGATTTATATAAAGCTCAAAACCAGGAAAAAACTAGTCAGGATGCTGGTGGCTGTAAGGGGTATAATATGTGGAAGGGGGCACAAGGGGCTCCTGGATCGTTTTGATTCCCAGTCTGGGTGCTGGTTACAAGGGTCTGCTGGGTTTGTGAAAATTCGATGAGCTACGTGAGGATGGCATAAGCACGTCTCTGTATGTATGGTATGTGTCAAGAAAAAGTTTAATGGTACAACAAGCGGAGGTCAGATCTTGACTCACCCAGAGCCCACCTGATACAGTCCTGGCAGGAATTCAAGGTTCCATCTCCCTGGCATTTTCATACAGGCAATATCTGATTAAAACTAAAAACCAAAGAGGCCTGGAAGAAAACAGGAATCAGAAAGCCAAGTCAGAGATGTGCACCTTTGTGCTCAGAGGAATTGGGGGGCAGAAAAAAACTCATTGCCAAGAAGACAATCCCAAATGATGCAATAACAGTAATGTGTTTTGGCTAATGTTTAATACACGGACCCACGAACACACACACATATGTGTGTGCATGTATACACATGACTTGGACCTTTTGATAAATTTATAACAATTATAAAAAGAATATTTAGCTGGAAGTGGCGGCTTACACCTGTAATCCCAGCACTTTGGGAGGCCAAGGTGGGCAGATCACAAGGTCAGGAGTTCAAGACCAGCCTGGTCAACATGGTGAAACCCTGTCTCTACTAAAGATACAAAAAATTAGCCAGGCGTGGTGGCAGACACCTGTAATCCCAGCTACTAGGGAGGCTGAGGCAGGAGAATTGCTTGAACCCGGGAGGTGGAGGTTGCAATGAGCCGAGATCATGCCATTGCACTCACTCCAGCCTGGGTGACAGAGTGGGACACTGTCTCTAACAAAATAAAATCAAATAAATAAAATAAAATAGTTCAGAAATAAAATCAGAATGGGAATTGGCTTTAGATGNAAAAAAAAAAAAAAAAAAAAAAAGAGAGAGAGAGAATATTTAACTTTTCTATGTAGTAGGCACTATGTTTTACATTCATTAAATAGCTCAATCATGGTAAGAATCTGATGAAATGTGTACTATTATTATCCCCATTTTTCAGATGAGGAAATCAAGGTTCAAAGAGGTAGGGAGGGACTCGGCTAATGTCACCCTGCTAATAAATTGCAAAATTAGGTTGTTTTAACTGCAAAACCTATGCCTTTAAAATAACACTTTCCAACTCCCCAAAAATGTGCAGACACAGATACTGGTATGCTTAACACCTCTGTGTGAAATATAAGACAGGATATGTTCCATTTCATTCATCAATGGCTTCTACGGCTAACACATCCAACAGCAAGACAAGTGAGCTTGTTTGGCTCAAGGCGTAAACAGGAGACTTAATTTGCTGATCAGTTTCGCATATGTGAATGTTGGAGAGGAAGCAGCAGACACAGTGGTTCTGCTAGCACGCTTAACCCTCCTAACAATTTGATGAGGTACATATTCTTATCTCTAGTTTACAAGGAGAAACTGAGGCTGGATGCAATTAAGGGCCTTCATCAGACCCTTGCCTGGGTGACTCCAAAGCCCAAGGAGGCGTGTGCCCTCCCAAACAAGGCAATCTATATCCTTGTGCTAACCTCTCAACTGGCCCCACTGGGTCATTGGGTTAGCAAGGAGGACTCAGGTATGACAGGACTTGCACGAGGCCAGGAGTGCTCAGTGACTGTGCTGTCACTCTCAGGCCTTCTGCTTGCCTCTGGCAATGCTGGGGTGCTCAGGTCGACCAGCTCAGCAAGTGCCAAGAAATGATGACGCTGAGGAGAAATCTCACCCTGGACTCCCCTTCATGGAGGAACCCAGGGAGCAGCCACCAGCACATAGGCCTTGGAGAAATTTGGCTGAAGACCAAGAAGTCACAAGCCAAACCAGCTTCCTCGGAAGGGAGGGCATGAGAAGCACATTCTTTCCAGCCATAAGCTCACTGTCCTTACGCAGACTGCAAGGCTGAGGAGAGGGAGCAGAGGTGAGCCACAGTGAGCTTTGCTTTCTCTCTTCTCAAGCTGAGAATATCCTGGCTGCTGGCTTTCCTATTGCTGCTAATCATGTGGAGCTACAAGATATCGGGGCCATACTTTTCCAATGCACTTAGGAATAACTGTTCACTCAGTAAATATGTGTTGTAGGCCTATTCCCATCAGTCATCAGGAGGGGAGACACAGTCTCTTGGTTAAGAACATGGACTCTGCTGCCTGTCTGAATTGGGTTCAAGACCTAGCCTCATCCAAGCCTCATCTAGTGAGCGTCTGTGGCTATGATTACTTGTATTATGACTCAGTGGAAGTCCTAAGGTGAGTGCCCGTGAGGAGCATCCTTCTAGGAGAGGCGTTAGGATGAGTGCGCAGGCACCCGTGATGGTGAAGACAGAACAGGCAGAATCCGGCATGTAACCTAACAGGTAATTCGGAGTCACAAGCACTATTCCTTCCAAAACTATCTCTCTGGGAGGCCTCTTATTTATACGTAAAGCACTGTTGTGGATGGTTAAGGAGCTTTTAGGCAAGCTTATGAACTTGTTATTATAAAAGAAGAACATGCTTGTTTTTCAAACATTGGAAAATAAAGAATTTCTGAAATTACTAACAACTCCATCATCCAAAAAAAAAAAAACAGTCAACATTTTGCTGTCTGTTCTTTTATTTGGATTTGTTTCAAAAAGCATTTTTTAGAGACAGAGTCTAACACTGTCGCCTAGGCTGGAGAGCAGTGGAGCAATCAGTTCACTACAACCTCCACCTCCCGGGTTCAAACGATTCTCCTGCCTCAGCCTCCCAAGTAGCTGGGATTACAGGTGCCTGCCACCACATCCTGTTAATTTTTTATATTTTTAGTAGAGATGGGGTTTCACCATGTTGGCCAGGCTGGTCTCGAACTTTTGACCTCACGATTCACCTGTCTCAGCCTCCTAAAGTGCTGGGATTACAGGCATGAGCCACCATGCCCAGCCTGTAGCACATTCTTTTGACTTTGCCTGATGAAGCAAATCTTTATCCTTTGTAGGTAGGCTGGAGTTTTGGAAACATCCGTAAGTCATCAGGAACCAGGTGTGGCAAACTTAATAAATGATCAAGCTGGGGGCATGTTGCTTTTGGTCCAAACACAAGACGGTAAAGCAATGAAGCTAATTTTATTGGGCGCCTTGTAAAAGACCACTAACAACAGTTCCAGTAGGTCGTTTGAAATTTGGGTTTGCCGCAACGGAGAAATAAAGGATCTCACAGAGGGCCAGAATTCTAGGTTATTCACTTTTAAATTTCTGGCATCCACTTTTATGCCCGACAAATAGTAGGCACTGAAAAACAGTTGGGTGCCCCAAAGGAAATTGACCACTGTATTTTTAAATTAGTTTTTACTTGCTGTGAGGCTCTGGCTTATGTACATGCCAAAGTGGATTTTTCTTCCTTTAAGAGACTCAGGCAATTATAAACCTCCAAAATTTTCTGTAATATACTCAAGAATATATTTTTAAATAACAATGAAGGGAAACTAGGAGATTGTTAATACTTTATATAATTCATAAATATATTCTACTTTAAAAATTAAACCATAAAGATAAGGCTATATTCTTTTTCGAAGACTAAATCTGATCCTGTCACCCCTCCTACTTCTTCAAAGGAAGTGAATTCAGTTATCAAATTGATGGCAACTTCACACATCGTGTGTGTGTGTGTGTGTGTGCACGCGTGTGTGTGTGTAATCATACACATTTATGACATGCATTGCATATATATAATACATATCATTTTTAACTAATTTGTGTTACCATATGTATGATTTTACTGCTTACATTCTTTGCTCAACTAGAGGAAAACTGATCATGGTGACAAAATCCATTTCAATATATAAGTTCTGGTTTGCTTCCTTTTAAAATAAACTCTTGACTTCATGCCAGGCCTTCCACAGCGTTTGGAAGAATTTAGAGTTGCTGAGAAATCAGCAGAGGTGCATAAGAGCTTCCACAGAGGGTAAGCCCTAGGATTTAGCAGCCCAGCCTTGTACATCTGACAGTGATGCCAAGGAATGCTGTGGATAGACAGGCTGATGTCAAACTCTAGGATTAGAGACATCCTAAGACGTTCTCATTATCCCTCATGGCCCACAGTGCATCTGTCCTCCACAAACGTATCGAGCTTCTTGAGAACATATTTCTATTTCCAGCTTGTACCACCTTTAAGGGCGAACGGGCTCCATGAATTATATTTGCTAGGAGAGGGTTTCGCCTCCCCTTTACCGTCATCTCATCTGAAAAGTTACCTGACTTTGTCTCTCATCTTCACCTGTTTTCAGGGATATCAAAAGAGGACTTTGCTTCAGGAAAAATACGTGCAGGCATGCTTTTGTTGCTTCCATCTGGCTAGGACAGTAGAAAGATTGAAACTGGAAGTCTTAGGGAAGAAGGAACAACAAAATTATAAAATAAAACAAGCAAACAAACAGCAACAACAACACACACAAAAACTGGGAGCCAGGCGTAGATGGCTGGCATCAAGGTAGACAGATGCAGTGATTTTTTTCTAACTTCTTCCCAGGGCAGATGTCACACTTCTCAGCCAGGATCTATAATAGCCCCACTGCCTAGGAAGGAACAAGAAGAGGTAGAAATGAAATGGCTCCCAAAACAAAAACCTCCCTTGGGTGGTATTTTAGGACACTAGCTCAGGCTGCCTTGTCCTCAGTCATCTCACTGGCATTTAAGTAGCCCCTTGGGTTACAGATCATGGCAGGTGCTGGGAAGTGAAGAAGGCCATGCTAAAAATATGGGCCTCTTCTGGAACTCTGCCCGCAGCCCTGACGGAGCTCCCTCCTCAAGCAGCAGGAGAACAGAGAGTTTCCTCTGCTTTAAGCAGTAAGAAAATTCTGGCTTCCTCCTCCACTGAAGTTACAGAGGTAGAAGGTCCTTGGGAGAAAATACTCAAAGAAGCTTTTCTATTGAGGAATAGCAATTTCCATCAAAGCAAGAAAACAGGTTCTCTTAAGGGCTCAGGGTCCCAGGAGAAAGCGCTAAACCTTGGGGTAAAGGTTTTGCTTTTAGTGCACTCATCCTGATGCTGTCATAAGAGGCAGGTAAGAGGAGGTAGTGAATTTGTAAGTGCTTTTTAAATTATACATATATAAGGGAATATCACCAGTCTTGAAACAGCTAAATTCCTCCACATACAGAGCTTGATTAAACCTACATGTAAACCAATTAAATGCTGGGGGAATGGGTGTTGCTAGTCTGCCAAGAAAGGGTCTTTACAAAAACAAAAGGAAGCCCATTGCTTACTTTCAGTAACCTAGGCCCACCCATAGGCCTCTAAATCAAATAACCTCCAGTGAGAACTAAGCTGTTAGCAGTGGATCTGGCATGAGGGCAGAAACAAAATTTTAGAAAGCCTAATTTTGAATTTACCTAACACGGCTGCCTCCTAGAGCCTGAATGAGTTGTAGCGAGACCTCAAGTAGAGGAGGGGCACCTGGGCCGTCCGCCTCCATGGGCTTTTTTGCATCCAATTTCATGATCTGCAAAGGAAGGGTGGAGCTCTGCTTGCCACTCAGGAGGCTGCAAAGGTCACTTCCACATATGCTCCTGTTAAGGACATCAGCAGAAACTTAAGAAGCAAGTATAAAAATATAAAAATGAACAGGTGGCATTCAATAAGAAAAGAATGCGAGGTTTGCCAGGAAGTCATGATTGAAACCATCCCAAGTCTTCGATGTGGCCCTCAAGGCTCTCGACTGCAAAGTCTGTACAGATGCTTTCCTTTCTGCACAGGCCAAGTCTTAAGGAGGCACTAGATACTGTTTTATCCCAAATTTTGTCTTCATTTCCCCCCCAAACATACTGCCTGGATTAACTGGTGACTCATTCCTTTGCAAACCCAAGGGTTTTGAGGGAATCGAGTGTAGATTTCTATTGATTACCTCAAATCCTCCGTTAAAGCTGCTGGGAAGAAAATTTACATACTTGCCTCTCTATCTTCAAGATGTCCTTATTATCCCATCTTTGGTCATAAACACAAGAGTGAAAAAAGATTTTGTTGGCTTAACATTTCTCATCAGGTTCTCCTGTCACTGACAGTGGGCAAGAGGGTTTAGGAGGCCAGGCTGCTGTAGTGAGCTGGCCCGTGCAGGCTAAGTCACCCCTTCAGTCTTAGCCTTGTTAGTATCATGTTTTAACCATGTTCTGCATGTAGAAAAGACCTCTGAAGGCCCCCTCTCCTCTTCACATTATAGTGTATTGCTTTTAAATATGAAATCAGGCCAGGTGTGGTGGCTCACGCCTACAGTCCCAGCACTTTGGGAGGCCGAGGTGGGTGGATCACCTGAGGTCAGGAGTTTGAAACCAGCCTTGCCAACATGGTGAAACCCTGTCTCTACTAAAAATACAAAAATTAGCCAGGTGTGGTGGCACATGGCTGTAATTCCAGTTACCCGGGAGGCTGAGGCAGGAGAAACGCTGGAACCCAGGAGGCGGAGGTTGCAGTGAGCAGAGATTGTGCCACTGCACTCCTGCCTGGGAAACACAGCGAGACTCTGTCTCGAGAATAATAAAAAAATAAAATAAATATGAAATCAAACTGAACATAGAAACAGGCTGGGAATGAATGAATGAATGAATAAGCGCATTGTTACTGATTGTTACTCATTGTTCCTGAGAGTTTGGATATCTGCATTTTTGTCCCTGCACTGCTACCTCCCAGCTCAGTGGTCTTGAACTAGTCACTGCACTTGGTGTGTGTGGTTTTGTTTTGGTTTAGGGTTTGGTTATTTTTGCTGTTGTTGTTGTTTTGAGATTGGGTCTCATTCTGTTACCCAGGCTAGAGTACAGTGGCATGATTATAGCTCATTACAACCTGAACTTCTGAGTTCAAGCGATCCTCCCGTCTCAGGCTGCCAAGTAGCTGGAACCACAGGTGTGCACCACCATGCCCAACTAATTTTTAAATTTGTTTGTAAAGATGGAGGCGGGGGCGGGCTCCTACAGATTTGCCCAGTTCTGCTTTGGCCTCCCAAAGTGTTGGGATTATAAGCATGAGCCACTGTGCTTGGCCTCATCTGCAGAGTGAAAATCAGAGAACTCATCCTGACGCTGTCCTAAGAGGTTGGGAGAAGGAGGTAATGAACTTGAAAGTGCTTTATAAGCTATACAGTACAGATATGAGGGAATATCGCCTTTCTTAAGACAGCTGCATTCCCCCACATTTGGAGCTTGATTAAATCTACACTGAGTTGCTCGTGTTGAGAGACAATAAGAAGTAAGGCAGGAAAACTCCTATGCCCTTTTTTTTTTCTTTTTTTGTGCTGGGAGAATCATTTTGCCCATGCAAACATTTCAGGTGACAAGCGTGCTGAAGAGCCTCTCCGCAGGATCAGAACCAGCTGTGTGTTACTAACAATAAAGGCAGGCAAGCCTCAAAACTGGCCTAAAGACCTTTCCCAGAGCTCCAAAGCAGCCCCACCCCCCCCACCCCTAGGAAGCACAGCATATTTTCTGTGGGCCCTTGATGGTGGCATCACAAACCATTGGGAAACAAAACCCCCCAGTGTCTGAGGAGAGCATGCCGTATCTTGTTCCGGGGACACTAAGCTGTGAGCATAAAACACTGCATTCCAAAACCCAGTGGAAGAAACAATCGTCTCTCAGTTTAATTATAGATTCTTCACTTTGCCTTAATTCCTTGAGTCAGCACTGTTGACTCTGAGGGAGTCCCAGTAGACACAGGGGGCTATTTCTGTTAAGGGGTGATTCTCAGGTAATTAGGTTTTCATTTTGTTTCTTCAAACAAACCAACCCTGATGTACATATTCAAGTGAGTATTCCTGTTAAAGGTGCCACATTGGGAAACAATGCTCATGTTGACTCTCCTTTGTAACCAAATATTGAAAACTGTAGTATGAGGTATACAAGTGGTTTTATGGACGGAAAAAGACAATATATTTAATATTAAAGTTTTCCTAGAAAACCCAGGATATGTGATCCTCATAACTATAGGGGGCCCCAGGTGACCATTTGGGCTGATGGTCATGCCATTGGAAATACACGTTAAATGACCCCCAAACAGAGGGTTCTCCCTGCATCATACATAGACAGTTTTCCTACAGAAGAAGATCCATGTCTTTTATCTACTTCCCTTGATCCCATAAGCCCTAAATGTCTTGCACACAAAAGGTGTTAAATATTTGGAGACATTTGTCTTACCCTATCACAATACTTATATTCATTTTTCATTAAATACAATACAGAGCCCATATTTTGAATGGAAACAAGATCTTTTGAACCTAGTTTTTTACTTTATCTTCCCAGACTTACTTGTAAGTCAGTAAGAAAGTTGGACTTGTCAGTCATTAAAAAAAAAAAAAATCATTCAACAAACATTCATTGAGAAATGAATGAATACCAAGCACTGGAGAAATCTGGAAATTCCAAGCATGTTCGTGGTGTTCACATAGAGCCTCTGGGCCAAGAATGTCATGCAGGTTGTCATGCCACCATGATTTGGTAACGTTTTTACTTTAAAGGAATATAGACTCACTTATGTAACCTCAAGAAATACAGGGGGTTACTATAAGGACCCCTGGAACTGAAATTTTATCATATTCTCCCAGCCTCTTTCTCTAAATAGTACTTCTGTTTATCTTGATATGCCTGCTTCATTCTTTCTCTATAATCACTTCTCTGCTTCTTCATAACTTAAATGATGCATACCTTTTATACTGTATCAGTCAGATGAAGCTAGTTATGCTTCTGTAACAAACCACCCCCAATCTCAGGGGCCTAAAATAACAAACATTTACATCTTGTTCTCACTACATGTCCACCAAGGGTTAGCTGGGGAAAGAAGGAGACACTTGAAAACCCACAATGACAAAGCAGCCACAATCTTGAAAAATGAACATGGTTAGACATGGGCTAACTCTTTAAGTATCCACCATATCTCTACTCATATTTCCTTGGCCCAAGCAAGTCAAATGGCCACAGCCAACTTAATTGGGCGGGATGTGCAATGTTACCAAGACTTTGACTGGGGAGAAAGTCTAAAAATTACCACCTTTACACATGGCATTTCCAGCCCAACACTGCAATCCCTTTTTGTTTCAGCAGCCGCAGCTAATGATTCCTATTTTTTATGTTCCTTAGTTCAAACTGCAATGAAAGAAGCTAAGTGGCCCAGTCCATCATTGCCTGACAGGCCACAACACCAGGTCTCTAGTTAGTCTTTAGACCGTCCTTGAGTCATGGCCAGTCTGCTGGAGAACAGGAATACACGCTACATACAGCTCGTGACTGTCAAGCCTACCCCTGGAGAGGATCAGAGGACATGTTCAGTACAGAAGAATGTGTTGTTTAAGTCATGACATTTTGGTTGTCCTAGCCTTGTCCTAGCCCTTGATGACAAAAAGGTCACAGGCGGTGCAGTCCATAAAGCTGCCTTGGGCCTGACATGTGGCAGAATCTCAACAGGGGTGAAAAGAAATGATTGAATTCAGGAACTGCTTTGTTAACCCAGCAGTCTAGGGATCAGTGACGTGCTACCACAGGATTTTAAAAGTTAGTGTTGTATAGCTCCATTTCCATACTTGGACACCACAGGCTTCGACTTCTGAATATAGCCCTAGGTGAGGGAGTCCGGGAGAAGAAGATGTGAAAAGAAGAGACATCGATGGCTTTAAACTACACAGTAAGGTCTGAATGTCTGAATCTGGAATTCAAGGCCCTTTATTGTATGGCCCCAACCTTCCTTTCCAGTATCATGTTCCCACTCACCCCCAAATCCTACTGTCCAACCACCTCCAAACATTCCTTTTTCTTTCCCTGGCTCATACAATGGCCCTCCTCTCTAGCTAACCGCTACCCTTCCTTTAAAATCAGTTTAAGGCCGGGTGCGGTGGCTCACGCCTGTAATCCCAGCACTTTGGGAGGCCAAGGTGGGTGGATCATAAGGTCAGGAGATTGAGACCATCCTGGCCAACATGACAAAACCCCATCTCAACTAAAATACAAAAAATTAGCTGAGTATGGTGGTACACCTGTAGTCCCAGCTACTCAGGAGGCTGAGGCAGGGGAATCACTTGAACCTGGGAGGCAGAGATTGCAGTAAGCAGACATTATACCACTGCACTCCAGACTGGTGACAGAGTGAGACTCTGTCTCAAGAAAAAAATTAAATAAAAAATAAAATCAGTTTAAAAGTCACCAGCTTTTCAGAGAAGCTTTTCCCACCTGCTCTGACCCGGTCATTTCTGTTTCTTCCTCCTGTGAATTCTTATTCCCTGCTCATGCAAACACCTGGAGGACAAAGACCTGTGCTACTCACTCTTTGGATTCCAGAGCCCAGTACCTGCCTAGTATACAGCAGGTGCTCAATAACATCATGTTTGATAAATTGCCTGTAGCATGAATTCACTTAAAGAAGATTTAATGAGTTTCTTGGCTACATATGGCACAGTGAGAAAAGAAAAGTCAGTAACATGCGGTCCCTCCAGGAGTTTCTTCAGTTCAGCTGCCTCTTTTTACAAGTGAGAAAACAGGCTTAGAAAGGTTGTAGCATGGCTAAGGTCACTGCAAGGAAGTGGCCAGGCCAGGTTTGGATCCGGGGAACTAACTCCAACCTCCCTATTCTTGACTCCTCTGCTGAGCTCCAACCTGGGGAGTCAGCTTCCTAGAGTCCATGCATCTGGATATCATCCACAGGCCTGGAACTTTGTCACTGTTCCAGTGGCTAAGTTGACCCACCGTGATTAAAGGGCTCTGGTTAATTTCCATGCCATGTAGCCCCTATGCACACAGATCTAATGTTCTGACCATTAGGTCCGTGTACTTTTTGCCTCCTAGACAGTTGGGTTAGTGGAAGAAACCTGATAAAATCCTAGAGAGGAACTTGATCATTCTCTGAAGGACTTAACAAGTTGTTTGGCCTGCCTAATCTGCTCAGATACCGCCTGGGGAATATTCGGTATCCATGCAGTACAGACTGTGAATTATTCTGTGGGGACTATTAACAAGACCCTCACAACCACAACCCTGCCTCAGCTGATCTCAGGGGCTGGGAGCAATCCCCTCACCTCCCCTTCCACTGAAGCTCTAAAAAAAAGTAGCCTTTCCCCCTTGGGGGATGGAAGGAGTAGAGTTAAAAATCCAGTGTTGGGAGAAAATCCTCCTGCTTCCAAGCACCGCTCAAGGCAGAGCCTGCCAGGCCTATTCCCTCCTCACAGTTGCAGCTGTGGTTGCAATGACTTAGCCAGGATGACACCGACCCCTTGTTTTCTGAAACCTGGCACCTGAGCATGTAACATGGCAAGGCCGACTCCCTAAATGGTGAGTTAGATCTGGAGGGATCTCGGGGATTATCTACCCCTTGGATTTAAAGTTGAGGAAGCCGCGGGCAGCAAACAAGGTCTCATGGTCGCTGGTGGCAGAGTAGAGACCACAGGCCAAGTTGCGTGAGTCTAAACTCAATGTTTTTTCCCCTTAAACTGCCACTCACGCGCGCACGCGCACACCCACACGCACACGCACGCACGCGCGTGTGCCTCCTTTTTGGAGGCACCGCACAGCAAGCGCAGAGCTACGCCACTGAGTCCTGTGTCCCTAAAGTATTTCACTGTCCCTCCGCTGGGGGAAAGGGCACACAGAAAACAAGACTCCGTGTACCGTCACTGTGCCGCCCCCTGCCTTTCTGACCCGCTCTCGCAGAGAAAGTCTCAGAAGCTGCCCCAGGCTTTCCCCCCACGTTCTCCCTTTCTCTGCTCCAGTTGAGTTTCCAGAGCCTGAGTGCCCAGGATGACGCCTGGCGGGCTGAGAGCTGCCGGGGAGGTGCTGGCGGGTGCCCAGAGCCCAAGGTCCCGGACGCAGGGTGCGGCGGCGGCTGGAAAGCCCCCGGGTCTTCGGCTAAGCAGGGGGGCGACGCGCATCCACCACCTGCCCCGCGCTCCCCCGGACCCCGGTGGCTCAGGGCGGGCTCGGCTGGGGACCCTAATGGCGGGGTGCAGGCCGTGGGAGAAGGGGGCGCGGAGGGCGGAGGGTTGTGCCGACTCGGCCCCGGATCGGCCCCAACGCCCTCTCCCAGGCGCGCAGGTTTAGAAACAGGGCGTCCTCGCCCGGCCACCGCCTCGGCAGCTCGGGTCCCCATATATAGTCATATCCACCGTCAACCGGGAGGCCGGCGGGCGGCAGCGAATGGGCGAGCAGCCCCCGCGGGAGGAGCGGGGAGGGGGCACAGGGCGGAGGGAGGAGAGGAGGAAGGGGGGCAGGAGAAAAAAGCTTTTCCAAAAAAGTATTGGCTGTCTTGAGGAATGCGGTCGCCCCCTTGGGAAGGTACATATCTGGGAGCAGCAGGCGGCTCCGCGCTTGCACTCCGGCTCCTCCGCCCGACCGCGCGCTCGCCAGACCGCTCCTGCCGCAGCCCCAGGGCCCCTCGCCGCCGCCACCATGGACGCCATCAAGAAGAAGATGCAGATGCTGAAGCTCGACAAGGAGAACGCCTTGGATCGAGCTGAGCAGGCGGAAGCCGACAAGAAGGCGGCGGAAGACAGGAGCAAGCAGGTCTGCGCCTCCCCCGCCCTGCGCCCGAGCCCCGAGCGCCAGGACCCCAGCCTGGCACCCCCGCCTGGATCCCCCACCCCGAGGACTCGGAGAGCCACTACCCTACCCCCACCACCACCCAGGGCGGCCAGGGCGCGCGTCTGGAAAGAAGGAAGGGAAACGCAAGAGCCAGTCTTAGATTAACTTTGTAGTCTGGTCTGAGGAGCTTATTTCTCTTCTCTGGTTCCCATGGGCCGCGAAGTCAAGTCCTAGAGGCGCTTTATTCTCAGGACCAGGAATCAGTTTGGGGAAGGGAGGAGGACACCGGGTTCCTGGGGACGTTTGAAGGAAGGGCGAGAGATGGAGAAAGGGACTCAAGTAACTCAAGTGTTAGAAGTTCTTTAACTTTTGACTGGGGAGAAAGGAACAGGGGAGGAGAGGGGGGTCATGGAGTTGTTTCCTAAGAAATAAGATGGGACGGAATGGGGGCTATAGCCCGAAAGCCAGGCCAGCAGTGGCGTTTTTCTGTATCCCCAAGTAGTGGACTTGAGCCCGCTGAGACCTCGGCAGGAGTCCCGTCCCAGGGCAGGTGGGTGTGCTGGGTGAGCCGCGGAGCGGTTCCTGCTAGGGTCAAGAGGAGGTTACCTTGGGTCCCTTGCACTCCAACTCGGCGGCGCCCCGAGCACGAGGGGCCCCAGCCAATCCGACGCCCGTGTGTTGTGTGTGTCTAACACCCGGTCCTTGCCGGCCGCCCGCGCCCGCCCGCCGCTGCCCCCAGCTCGAGGAGGACATCGCGGCCAAGGAGAAGCTGCTGCGGGTGTCGGAGGACGAGCGGGACCGGGTGCTGGAGGAGCTGCACAAGGCGGAGGACAGCCTCCTGGCCGCCGAGGAGGCCGCCGCCAAGGTACCCGGGGCGCGCGGCACGGCACGGCGCACGAATGGCTAACTCTTTCTCTTTCTCTCTCTCTCTCTCCCTCCCTGTCTTTCCCTCTCTCTCTCCCTCTGTCCCTGTCCTTCTGGTTCTGTGCACCCACACCCCTCCCCTTTGGGATCACGCTGCCTGCTGCACCCCCCCTCCCTCCCCATACCCCCTGGCCAACTCCCAGCTGGAAGATGAGCTGGTGTCGCTGCAAAAGAAACTCAAGGGCACGGAAGATGAACTGGACAAATACTCTGAGGCTCTCAAAGATGCCCAGGAGAAGCTGGAGCTGGCAGAGAAAAAGGCCACTGATGTAAGTGCACGCTCACACTGCTTCCCTCACCTTTTGCCTGCGTGGCCACTCTTGGTCACCACAGGGCTGGAGAGCAATGGAGGAAAGTTACCTCCTCCTGCTGGACACCTGCACACAGCCCCGCCATGGCCCAGAGCATTGGATGCCACCTCTGACTGCTACTGCACACATTCATTTATATTTCATCTACTCCTCTCTTCTTCTTTCCTTTACCTTCCTGGGGGTGGAGGTGGGTGGATGAGATGAGAGGCTGGGAGAATAGAGCAGCTGAAATTGGACTCTGGAGGTGAACGTCGCTTCCCTGGTGGCAGAAAACCCCTCAGGTGTCATCACCAAGGTTTGTGCCAAGAATGCCAGGTTTTCTTCACTTTGTTTCCTTTCACCGTCTCCAGTGGGTGGGAAGTTCTGGGTTTTGGTGATGGGTCTAGTCAGGTACAGAGAACCTGGCCTCTAAATGAAAGAAATGACACAGTAATACTTTTACTTAGAAGGCTGCACTTCATGGTGGGGCACAGAGACACTTTGAGGCTTCCTTTCTCACTAGCGAAGCGTTAATCGACCCCTTAAGGTCTGCCTGGGAAGGTGATACTTGCTTGGGTCTGCAGTCTGAAGGCACTAGATTCAGAAAGGAAGCCTTGAGTTATATATAGCTCAGTGCTTTATATGGTATAGTGAGCTAGCTGCCCCCTGCCCCTCCTGCTCGCCCCGCCCCCACCTGTCAGCCTTCTGACAACCACCACATAGTTGCAGGGGTGATGCACACAGCTAAGGCTCTACTAGCTCTTTGACCACCGCCCTTTAGAAGCTTTTAAATTGAGAACTTGCCTCTTCTGCCTCTGAAAGTCAAGCCAAAGGACCAACTTCTTTTCACACCGTTGGATTCCATTCCAAAAGCTAATTAAGCCTAGAGGCCCAATTAGAAAAGAATTCCTTGGGAAGTTGGTAACAATTCCAAGAATGCGTGAGCACCAGGGAAAGCTATGCCAGAAGCTGAAACACCAAGGGCAACAGCAGAATTTTTTTGTATGAAAGTAACATGCAAATTACTGAAGGGTCTCAGGTCTTGAAATTAGTAAAGGCTCTTTGTAGCATGAAAGGCTGGAGATGTATGTGCAGGTGTGCTTTGTAAATGAGAAATCCAGACAGGACATTTGGAATCTGCCAAAAAGAAATTTTCAGTGAAAATCAAGGTTCCTGGAAAGGGGGTTTGGGGGAAGCACTGATTTCGTAAAAACGTTTAAATTATAAACTTACCTGGCTTTGGAAAAAGAGCCAAAAACCATATATAACTCTGAGCCTGCTTTGTTTAATGCAGATCAGATGCCTGCTCTATATATGGCTAAATGGAAGATGCCTGTCTCCCGCAAATTCTCCAGCAGGACGTTTATTTAGCTTTTTCAAAAGAGCTACTGATAGATCAAGGAAAGATATTCCTTATAAGGAAAAGAATGCAGGGAATTTGAAAATAGCCCAGTAAGACTGAAGGCAAAAGAGGGAGAAAAAGGTTACTACAATACTTAAGGAAAAGGAGGATAATAATTATTGTAACTATGTAGTGCTAACATGTCTTTATTGAAAAGTCTTGTTGAAGGGAGTACTGGAATGGGGTGGGGCAGAAATGGAAAAAAAGTTATTTGAAGTCAGCTGGTGTGGGGAGCAGCAGGGGAGGGAGTTCTTGAATCTTGTTTTGGTTCTTTTTTCCCCTGGGAAACTGCCCCTAAATCTGGCATATATGGGTTTTTTTGGTAGTGTATTGATCATATTCCCTTTTAGGACACTTTAGGTTGTTTGGAGTTTGGAACCCATAGGGATATTGAAGAAGTTTGTGAAGAAATGCCATACAGTCATTTGTTGATGAACAAAAGGGGATAAGGTCTGAGAAATGGGTCATTAGGTGATTTCTTCATTGTGCAAACACCACAGAGTGTATAGTACTTACACAAACATAGAAGGGCATAGCCTACTACATACCGAGGCTACAAACCTGTCCAGCATGTTAGGGTACTGAACACAGTCAACAATGGTAACACAAATCACCAGGCGATAGGAATTTTTCAGCTCTATTATAATCTTACGAGGCTACTGTCATATATGCGGTATATATTGACCATATGCAGTGCATGACCATATTCAGAGTGGTAGTTTTTTATTTACTAAAAAATAGTCAAAACTTGAGGAGGAAGAGACAGCTGTCACTAGAAAAAGGGAGAAGTTGGGTGAGGAAGAAGTCAGCTTCCTGATTTGGAATCATATTACCTTTAGGATTAGGACATTTCACTGTCATTACTTGCCACTGTAAAATACTTCTCTATTTTTCTACTATTATTACTAAAAACATTTTTCTTGTTCTTTTTTTTTTTTGGAGACAGAGTCTCGCTGTCTCTCAGGCTGGAGTGCAGTGGTGCAATCTCAGCTCACTGCAACCTCCACCTCCTGGGTTCACGGGATTCTCCTGCCTCAGCCTCCCAGGTAGCTGAGACTACAGGTGTGCGCCACCACACCCAGCTAATTTTTGTATTTTTAGTAGAGACAGGAGTTTCACTGTGTTAGCCAGGATGGTCTCCATCTTCTGACCTTGTGATCTGCCCACCTCGGCCTCCCAAAGTGCTGGGATTACAGGCATGAGCCACTGCGCCCAGCCACTAAAAACATTTTTCTACTATTTTACTGGTGTATTTTACAAATCCTATTCTGGAAGTGGGCTCTTTCTAGCTTAGAAGATTGTCATTCAGGAGTAGTAGTATCCCTGATGGTCTTGTTTTGAATTTTGTGTTGTCTTTCCGCCCAAGCCAAAAGTGAGGCTGAAGGGGATCCAAGACTACATTTTTTTCTGGCCCCCAGTCTCTTCCCCAGTAACTGTGATATATCTGACATTATTAGCATGTGAGTCTTTATCCCCTTGTAGGTCTTTAGTTCCTAAATTAGGGATTCTCAACCTTCTCTAAACATAATCACTTAGGGAGTTTTTAAAGCCCAAAGTTGGGATGCACCCAAGACCAATTAAATCAGAATCCCTAGGGGTGGAACCCAGGCAGCAGCATTTAGAAAATACCAGGTGATTCCAATCTGCAGCCAAGAATGAGAAAACTCTCCCAAACTCTTGTATAATGACATCAGCATGAAAATGAACTCACCTGAAACTGACTTTCCCAGGACATTAAGTCACTAGTTGGCCGCTTAGAGCACTTGCCAGTATCCAGCAGTTTCCTGGCTGCTCCTGGAGGTTCCCAGACGCCCCATTCCCCCATTCTCAATGTTGGAGGCCCACAGTCTCTGCACTTAGGCGACCAGCTGTAACCTCCCCACCTGACCTGTTGAACTGTATGGAAACAAAGCGGGAAACTCCCACCTACAGGATGCAAGGACCCAAGCAGGGATTTGTGAGAGTCTCAGCAGAGGCTGTGAAAAACTCCACAGAAAATGAGTCAGGAAAGCCAAAGGTCCTTGTTACGGCTTGGAGGATGAGACGGTTGTCAAGCATGTTTTCTTTATTATTCCCACACTTAGGGAGCTGGCTTTAAGAGCTTTCTGTGACAAAGCTGAGGAGAAAAAGCCCTGAGACTTAGAAGGCATTTAAGAAGGGGAAAATCGGCAGAGACTGTGTCCGCAGTGGTTTTCTCCACCTGTAGCCAGAGGCTCTCTCATAGCGTTCTGTGGCTTTCCGTGGGGTGCCTTTTAAAGGCGTCCCAGTCCATCCCAGAATTGACCGGATTCCAGGAGATCTCAGAGCCCGGTCTGACGATAAGAAGCTTGTAAAAAGCAGAGACCCTTAGGATGACTGTTTTTTTTTTCCATGGAAAGGGAGCCCCAGCGAGGCTGGCCTGAGATCACACAGCTGATTATGGGCCGCAGCCTGACTCTTAAAACAGTGCTTGTATATTTCTTAATCGTAGCTATAATTTGAGTTTTTAACTATGTATAAGGTATTGTGCTAAGCGCTTTGTAGTTCTTCATAATTCTCACAGCAGCCCCATGGGGAAAGTGCTATTATTATTTCCACTTTTACAGATGACGCCCAGAGAAGACAAGTTATTTGTCCGAAGCCACGCAGCAGGAATGAGGGGCCAGAGTCAACGTAGGAAAACTGCATTTAGAACAGGAAGGCTAACCATTATGCTCTACACGTTGGTGGTTTTCACTTCGTAAAATTTTTAGGGATGGGGGTAGTGCGGTGGTTATAATATTGCGGTTAGGATCAGTCCCGTTAGGGTATATTCCGGCTGCAGACCCGCCGCTCCGCTTCTCGCTCCTGGGCATGGGAATCTGGCCTCCGAAGCGGAGCGCTCGCGCGGCCAGCAGGAGTCGCTCTTGCCCTTAGCAGCCAGCTCCGTTACCCCGGGTCATCACGGCGCCGGGGAGGGGCCCTAGAAGTGGAAGCCAAAGCCCTGGCGCTGAGGCCTCCCGGAGCGCCCAGTCCACCTGGTACCCCCGCAGCGCGCCTCCGGCGCCTTTCTCGCCGTCGCCGCGAGCATGCGCAGTGCCTCCAGCTGGGCCCGGAATCCGCGGCGCGCGCCGCACCCCGCCCCGCCCGGCCGTGCGCGCCCGCATGCGGTTCGCCTGCGCCGCCCGGGAGGCCTTGACTTCCGGACTGCTCCTGGCCGCAGGGGGCGCCGTAGTTGCAAGGAGCGGCCTTGGGCGGGGCGGACCGGCGCTGGGCAACCGGGGCAGCTGCGGCACCCGGGTCCGCAGCGCGGCAGCCGGCCTCTCCCACTGCAGCCCTCCCGCCCACCTACCCGTCCGGCGCGATGGCGGGGAGCAGCTCGCTGGAGGCGGTGCGTAGGAAGATCCGGAGCCTGCAAGAGCAGGCGGACGCCGCGGAGGAGCGCGCGGGCAGCCTGCAGCGCGAGCTGGACCACGAGAGGAAGCTGAGGGAGACCGTAAGGGACCCACCCATCACCTTGCCGCCCCCAGAGGCGCGCGCATCCTCCCCGGGCGGCCCCTCAAGGCCCTCCTGGAGGCCGCAGTCCCCGGTCCCCCGACCCCACGCGTCCAGGGCGCACCTGGCGCACCTGGGCCAGCTGGCGGCGGGCTCTGGGGAGGGTCCCGGCTTGTTCTCCGTAGTCTTTCCTTTCCATTTCGCTGGTCTACAGTAAACGCTCCCAGGAGAAACAGGCGTGGTGTTGAGAAGGTTCTGGAAGCAGCATTTTCCCAGGAAGGGTCTGTTTCTGGTGTGGTGGCGTTCGGTCGTGTTTCTGCGTCCCCGGAAGGTGCACTTTGCGCTGCTGGCTTGCTTTGAGAGTGGGAGGGAGTAGGTCCTTCCTCTTGGAGATCCGGTCCTTTGAGAAGGGGCGCCGACCGGTCAGGTGGGATAGGCACTGCGGACTTGGGGCCCCGGGATGCTAAACTTCGCCGTCCCGGTCGACTCTGGTTTCCCGGAGGCCTGTGTCGCCGAGGCGGTTGAGAGACATTGACAGCTTGACCGTGCAGGGTTCTGTTAGAAGAGCTGCCATACAGTATGCAAAACCCTTCACCCTTCCCTTTCTTCTGCAGTCCTCCTCCCCAGTTCTCTCACATAGATAATCCTTTGTTACCATGTCTTGGAAAAAGTTGGCGAAATGTCAACAGTTATTGGGTGTATCCTCTTGCGGGCTTCCCCTACCCCTAGTTGAATGTAATACCTGGCTTCCTTCCTTTCTTCTAAGGCAAATGTATCCAGCAAACAGGAACAAGATTTCAGAGGTAGTCTAGTATTTGCTATTTGTCGATTTTGTGGGTGTGTGTGCTTTTAATCAAGATACTGAAACACCTTGGGAATTCTATGACAAGCGATCATATGTTGTCCTGCTGTGTTGAATATACCGGGCTCTTCTGAGTTGAGTAAATCGTTCTGGTTATTATAATGGCTGTATGGCTGGCCACAGAAACTTCAACATCTGAAATGGTCCTCTTCAGAGGAAAGCTCAACTAGAGAAAATTTCAGATAAAATGCAGACAGGAATAAGGAAATCAACAGGCAAAAGATAACTATCAGTATTTGCCTTATAGGAAGAGTCAACAAAAGTCTTGTGGATATCCCTGAACTTGGCTGGGTGTTAAACTATTTCCGACTCCCTCTCTAACTGGCTAGCAGCTGTCCTTGAACCATTAGAACTATAGAATATGATGGATAAGAACAAGAACTTTGGACCCAGACTGTCAGAACTTGAATCCTGGCTCCACTACTTACTAGCTATGGGCAAGTTACTTAACCTCTGTGTTTCAGTTCCCTCAGTGTAAAGTGTGGATAGTAACAGCATCTACCTGTTGGTTAAAGGAGTTACATGTAAAGACAGTACAGTGGTGTTTGGCACAGCAGGGTAAGTGCTGTGTGTCCGCTGTTTTTTTTATTATTATTATTTTTATTATTATCACTCGGTCTCCCAGGCTGGAATGCAATGGCAGGATTTCGGCTCACTGCAGCCTCTGTCTCTCAGGTTCAAGCGATTATCCTGCCTCAGCCTCCCATGTAGCTGGGATTACAGGCACACACCAGCATGCCCAGTTTTGTTTTTTAAGTAGATGCTGTAATTTTGTTTTTTAAGTAGATACTGGGTTTCACCATGTTGGCCAGGCTGGTCTTGAACTCCTGACCTCAGGTTATCTGCCCTCCTCGGCCTCCCAAAGTGCTGGGATTGCAGGTGTGAGCCACGGCGCCCAGCCCATGTCCACTGTTATTAAAATTGCACAGCCCTGGCAGCACAGTGCTCCTTCACCAGTTCCCCACCTAGCAAGGGGACTTAAAGATGCCTTGCTCATTTCATGACATCATAGAACAGTTCATTTACTGCTTTTAATCAACATTTGTTGAGGTGGGGGTTTGAATGACAAGGAGGTGGGCAGACTGGAAGAAATGTTTGGTGGGTTGAAGTGGTATTAGTAGTAGAAGTCTGAAGCCTCCTCACCCTGCTAAGAAAGAGAACGTGTGACCCTATGCGGGAGAGCCTTGTATTGACTCCTGGCCTGGTGACTGATGTTAGACACAAAAGATAAATTTTATGAAGGGCATATTATTACTTTTATTCTTACCTTCTCTTTTGGGCATCGTTTTTATAACAGAACTCTTCCTGTGCCAGTTGGCTAAAGATAATGCTTTCATTCTTTTCGCGGCTTTGTATCAGAAGTGGCTTAAGTAGTTTCCGTTTTTTCAAGTAATTTTTGAAAACGGCTTACCTGGGTGATTGAACACAGAACCTTTTAAGACAACAACTTGAGGACTGGGTCAGACCATTGAAGAGAGACCTTCAGGCTGCGAGTTGTTCCCAACTTCTGAAACTGGAACTTAAATGTAGCTAACTCAGGTAGTTAGATGTAGCTTGGGCTGTGAGTTAAGCTAGCAGCAACAGTTTCTTTGGGCAGCAAAGATAAAGGTTTAGTGACAAAACCATGAGCCACTCTAAAAAATACTTGACCACACAGTTGGCCTAAACTCAAATACTCAGAGGTTCAGACTGTAGTTAATAGCCCCTATTAAACCAGCCCTTACCTTGGAAAAAGCATCCCTTATTTCCTCCTAGTTTGTGTTTCCAAGGTGTGTGGATCCTTCAAAATGTTGGAATGAGGCTACTTTGCTTGACGTGACTGACTCTAGGTCTTGTGAACCACTAGGGTTTTGTTTGCTTTTTGTCATTATGTTTTCTTAAAAAAAAAAAAAAAAAAAAAAAAAAGGCAAGAAGAAGCTGATTTCTTTCTTCCTTTCTGAGTAGTATCAAGCAAACAAGGAGACAGGGAGTTGTAGCCAGAAGGTTCTTAACTGGTAACATGATTAAATCATGGGAATAACCAATTTACAAAAATTCCCAGCACTTTCCCTCTTCAGACTTGGTAAATATTTCCGGGATAGGAAAATCGAGGGTGCATTTTGTGCTTGCATTGGCACTCCCAGAGAGGCTGTAAGTGGAATGTATACTCTCAATTTCCGCTTTCACATGTAGGCAAGGCAGAGGCACTACAATGCCTTGTTCATGTCTCTTCTCCCTCATTATACAAATATGCCTCATAAATTATGGGCTTTGGCACACGCAGAGGAGGTTGTGTTTATCTGTTATCCATGGGAGTGCCCCTTAATGTCATCAGTGTTTTTTTCCCCCCCTTTCTTTACCATATAAGGGCAGAAGTTTAGCTTGGCTGTGGTCACTTGGTCTTACACAGCAAGTTGGGTGAAACCTTCATATAACTACAGTTTGCATGAAATAAAAAGATCTGACTTTTGTTCATCCCAAGTTCCACCCCAGTTCAGGCAGGAATTTGGAAACGTATTCCAGAGGATTGATTTCTAGAATATAATATTCTCCCACCAGTATTTTTTCTTAATAGCCTTAACTGGAATACTTTTTTAAAAAGAAGTCACTGCCATTTTAAATTTTCTGTTGTTGTATTGGCTAAAACATCTGGATTTCATGAAAATCTAGGCTTCATAAAAGTTGTGTTTTTGCTTTTTTTTTCAAATCTGATTTTGAGTAATATTTTACTATGTTGGGGTGGGGAGGCCCTTGATTTCCATATAGTACCGTGTGGGGGGTGGGGGAATGGGGTGCATGCCCTTAGCTATTACCTTGGAGGAGGAGCCTATGCATTATAAGGCACCTCAAGTACAGAGCACCAGGAAGTATTTAAAAACAGATCTGCAGGAAGTAGCCTTTACAAATGTGGCAGTCTCTTTTTTGAGTAGTTCATTACATGTTAGAACACAATAGCACTTTTGAAAGAAAAGAAACTAGCATCGGAAGTGAAGCTCACTTCACTGGCAGTCGGCACGTGTGCTGCTGTTAGAAGAAAGCTAACTTGGCGGGGCACACTGGCCCATGCCTGTAAATCCCAACGCTTTGGGATGCAGAGGCGTGTGGATCACCTGAGGTCAGCGGTTAGAGACCAGCCTGGCCAACATGGCAAAACCCCATCTTTACTAAAAATACAAAAATTAGCCAGGTGGGGCACGTGCGTGTAAGCCCAGCTACTCTGGAGGCTGAGGCAGAATTGCTTGAACCCCAGGAGGCAGAGGTTGCAGTTATCCGAGGTCACGCCACTGCGCTCCAGCCTGGGTGACAGAGCAAGCAAGATTCCCCCTCAAAAACAAAAAAAAGAAGAAGAAAGCTAACTCAGTACACTAAGAGTGATTTACATGCCTGGAAATAATTTGTTTCAGGGGTCTTGACCCTCCCCCAAATGCCTTGTTATTTATATCTGCTTTTAACTAACAGATGGCCATGTGTCTGTGGTCTCAAAGGCAGAGGCAAGAGCAGGTTCTTAAGATCCTCCCAGGTGCTATGATGAAAAGAACCTTAGAAAATAACTAAATAAGGCTGGGCATGGTGGCTCATGCCTGTAATCCCAGCATTTTGGGAGGCTAAGGTGGGCAGATCACTAGAGGTCAGGAGTTCGAGACCAGCCTGGCCAACATGGTGAAACCCCATCTTAAAAAAAAAAAAAGAAAGAAAATATCTAAATAACCTCAAAACTTAGAAAAAACATACCTGAAATAAAAGCTAGTGAAGATGACAGGTGTGGGGCTTTTGGAGCATACAGCATAATAAATCAGAAAAAGTAAAAATAAGAAAGAGAAGATAGCCCTAGTTGAATTATAAAATTAAACAGATCTTGAATTCTAAGGAACTAAACAAAAATTCTATTAGACTACTATACTGGGGCCTGCAGAGCCTGTCATGGGTTCAGGGTTTTCCCATAAAGATAGGTGACTTCAGATACTACTCCCAGGTCCTGGCTTTAACCTCAAAGTCCTTCTACCTGTCCTACTCTGAAACCTCTGGGGCAGTAGTCGTTGTCTTCGGGGCCAGGGAGTAAATGCTCTGTGTCCTTATGTGACCTTTCTATTACCCATTAGCATTGTTTTATGAAGTTTTCAATTTTATATCCTGTCGAATTTTGAAAAGATTGTGATAAATACTTTAGTGGATGATTTGCATTACAGCAACTGTTCTCCTAGTCCTGGTTAGGGTCTGTCCCTGAGGCCTTTCTTGGGGAGTTGGGGGGGGGGGCCAGAGAACATCTAAATCTGATGTCAGAAGAGATGAAGACCAAGGAGTGAGAACTGCCAGTTCCAAGGCTTCCATGACGTTCCGGGAAGCCAGGAGAAGTGAAGAGTGGAGAGCCAGCACACCGGGAGCCTGGTGACTTGGGTTTTAATCCTGTCTCCCACTGATGGCTATATGGCCTCCGCATACTTCAGTGGTCAGGGTCAGAGGTCCCTCATGCCGCCTCTTTTTAGTGAAGAGCTAGAAGAATGAGAATGGCCAGCTTCTTCGGGTGGTAGCGAAGGGCATTGTTTATTTTTAGTACAGATTCCTGCCCTCCCCCTTTGACCTCCTGAATCAGAATCTCTAGGGATAGGGCCTGGAAGTTTGATTTTTTTTTTTTAATGTTCATCTCTGAGTTGATTCTGACACTAAGCCACTCGTGGGAACTGCTGACCTCAGGATCCTTCCAGCTAAAACATTGAGACCCTATTTTTTGGATTTACAGGGGCTCCTCAGGAAGGGGCAGCCACCCTCAGGTCTGCTGTGTATGTGCTACCATTCCTTCCTCCGTATCACAAACTGGCACCTAGACATGGATCTCCATGCCCAGTCGTTGTGGGGCACCCTCTATGAAGCCCTGCTGGCTGGTATTCCTGTAGGATATATTCTCTGATGTCCAGGAGTCTAAGGCTCTACAGAATGCTCCTGGGGAAACAAAGAGATGACTTTTAGACAATAGCAGTCTGTAAACTCAGTACCAAGAGCTAAGGGAAAGAATGGGGGTGGGGGTGATCGGCAGGAAGATGTAGATGGATTGGTGGGGGCCCTTTGGGTAGGGAGATCTCATGTGCAAGGCTGGAATGAACATGAGGTGCTGTCTACTTCCTTTCTGGTGACTCAGTTGTGTGAGGAGCTGGGGTCAGAGACCTGTCACTCAGAGAGTTCTTTCGCCAGAGCATAAACAGTTGACTTTCAGTGAGTACAAAGTCCTTGAGGTTTAGACCCACATCTAAAGCAGAGCAGAGAACTTACAACCTGGTGGCTACAAAAAGGTTTTGAAAATCTTGCTGACATTTCTCTCATAGGCCATTGCCTCTGTAACAAGGATATTTGCCTTCATATTAAATAGAAGAAAGGGGGAAAGAAAAGAAAGTGTACAATACTTTGAAGTACATAACCTAGACACGCTGCAGAGGCTTTTTGCTGTTGTAGGGCTTTTGGTTTGTGTGCTTAGTTTTTTGTGTGGTTTTAAATTTCGGTTTGTTTTGTTTTGTTTTGTTTTTTGCCCTTTGTTTTTGCTTCAGCTTTGAGTCCCACCTCCCACCTGCAAAAGGAATAGAATTTTACTGGAAAATGAAAATATAGAAAAGTGAAGAAATCTTACCTGACCCAAAAGTGTATCCTTAACATATACATCCTTCCGGTAATAATAAAAAAATGTCTAATGGTTTTTAAAAGACAGTTCCCTGTAATTAAGAAATTTGTTATCCTATTACCCTCACCCTTCAATATACTCATAACCCCCAAAACAACAGTCAGCTGCCAGTAATTCCTAACTGGGCCCAGTTACCAGCTGTGCACTGATAATGATTTACTTTGTAGGCAGTACAGTTATAAATGTTCCTCCTCTGATTTATTTCACATTTGCCCTGCTCCCTGCCTCCATCAACCAATTACTACATTTTTGTCGGGATAAAAGTGTATTTACATGCTTTTTTTTTTTTTAGTTTTTTTGGTCTCGCTCTGTTGCCCAGGCTGGAGTGCAGTGGCGTGATCATGGGCCCACTGCAACCTCCACCTCCTGCGTTCAAGCAATTCTCCTGCTTCAGCCTCCTGAGTAACTGGGATTACAGGCACATGCCACCATGCCCAGCTAATTTTTGTATTTTTTAGTAAAGACAAAGTTTCATCATGTTCGTCAGGCTGGTCTCAAACTCCTGACCTCGTGATCCTCCCACGTTGGCCTCCCAAAGTGCTGGGATTACAGTGTGAGCCACCATGCCCAGCCTACATGTTTTTATAGAGTCCTTCACCATAGCTGGAGATGCCCTACTCACCTCTCTTCCCAGATAAAACTTGGCATTTAAAGTCTTACAAATCTAGATTAGCACATAGCTGAAGGTTCTCAGATTTCTTTGATTAAAAGCTGTGACCTCAGTCTTTAACTACATTTGCATTTCTAACTCTGTATTGTGGATCCATAAGCTAAGAAAATTGCTTTTATTGAAAATTAGATTGGTATTATTCCTCTTATTGAGCCCATACTCTGCAGAGAACTGTGAGTTCTCTGGATGTGAGCAGCTTACAGTTCAATGATGAAGATAGGGCTGTATGTAGAGAAATTTGTTATCCTATTACCATGGATCCCTAAGTGTTTATTGTAATTTCTAGAAAACACCTAAGTGTTCCGAAAACCCCACTACCCCTTCGTGAGCATATATTCAAAGTAGATGAGGGTGCTGTACCTGATTAGTAAATTCCGTCTTCCACTTCCATGCACAGTATTTAAACAGCCACCAGTGCAGGTATGTGTAATGGAACATCATAGTCTTACAAGTGTTCTGAGGCTCATAGCAACAATTTCTTATGATAGGAAAAGATCATTGCCTCTCAAAGAAACAAACATTTTATTCCAGCAATAGATACCAAGTAAAAACAGTACTTGTGTTACTTTTCTTTTTAGGAGTTTGATGCTTTTCTTGTATTAACCTTGACTTCTAAGGAATTTCATAGGCTTACGTCAAAAACATTTGGGAAATTTGTCTTGGCTCTGTTCCAGTGAGGCCAGTTATTCTAAAAGGGGTTGTTGGATTGTGTTGGGCCTTCATGTGGTATATTTTAGAACCACTGAATTTTAAACTATTTTAGTTCCTTTGATAAAGTGGCCAGAAGAAAAGAAGGTTGAGTGAAACTCTTGAGTCCGATTTCTGGCTGTACTGCTATCGTCTTACATGGCTGAGCCTGGGTGAGTCCTGTCTCAGTTCACACTTCAGGCCCCCAGTGAGTGAGGTGGCTGTGATGATGCTCTTGTTTAACAAGCAAGTAAAGCCAGGGTGTTGAAATTTGTGGAAGAAAGGAACCATGTGAAAGACCATTTGCTAATGATCTGTCTGATGAGAATTGTTTGTATAGATTTGTATGTACCTAAATATGGATGTTGACTATATAAATCAATGTATAAATGTATCTGAGAATTCCGGAGTTGACTAAGGCTTGTAATGCACTTAAAGGTAGCTCACCAGAAGACAGTCTTCCTGTCTGAAATCAGCATTGCATCCCAGCCACTTCCTCAAGGTACCATCCTCACTTTCTCCCCAACTCTGAAATGCGTTTCACTCTCTACCTAGGCTGAAGCCGACGTAGCTTCTCTGAACAGACGCATCCAGCTGGTTGAGGAAGAGTTGGATCGTGCCCAGGAGCGTCTGGCAACAGCTTTGCAGAAGCTGGAGGAAGCTGAGAAGGCAGCAGATGAGAGTGAGAGGTGAGAATGCCTCATCAGCCATCTTTTGTAGCTGCCTTTCCTAGTGGAATAAACTGGAGGGCTCCTGTGATCTTTGAGATTTAAGAATTTTTCAGTCCCCTGGTGGTGGGATCATTTCCTCCATTGATCCCAGGTATAACTCAGTTGGTTTTGTTCATTTAGCATTAGTGAAACACCTACTATGTGCAAAGCACTGTCCTAAGCCCTAAGGTTACAAAAAAGAAAAAGATCCTATTCCTGCCATCACAGAGCTCACCATCTAATGAGGGAGACAGGTATGTAAAGGAGAAACTTAGGGATACAAGTGGGCCCTTTCATTCCTACAGACCACAAAGCAATTGTGCATTTTTTAAAGTATAACTTTATTTTAAAATATACCAAGGAGTCTTAGGCCTAGAGAAAGGAACTATGGACTGTCAGTTGTCAAATAGCTTAACAAATAGGTAGAAGAAAAACACAAATAAAACAGAAATATGGTCTGCAAAAGTAAAATATTTTGGACTTGGTCTTAATACACAGATAGTCAGATGCTTGTGTGTTCTGAGCCCACCTCCACTGTAACCTGGCCCTACTCCAAGATTCAGCTTTGTGGTAGTAAAGGAAAGCATGGTTCGTATAGACCAGCACAGCCTTGTGTGGTCTAGAAGGCATTTTCCCTTGTGCTCAACTGTTGGAATTAATGATTTGCCATATTGCATAGAAGTACTTCAAGAGAGACTCCATGAGGTGAGAGAGCATTCTGTTGCTTGAGGGATGGTATAGCATGAAGGGGCTCAGAACACTGAGCATGTATCTGTCTGTGCCGTGACCTGGGCAAGTGAAAGCAGTCAGTCACCTTGTTCATTTCTCCATCTTTGCAGTGACCCTGCCACGAGGTATCAGGTATAAATAGTGATTTCATACTTTAGGATTAAAGAAGATTTTTAGCTCAAGTTTTTAGGCCATTATTCACTGCCGCTTAGTGTTTCTTCGCTAACCAAGCTTTTAAGATGACTAATCATCTCTTACAGTGTACACATAAGAGCGGTTTTCTGGCTGATTTCTTTGTGAAATATACTTGTTAGTGCAGTATGCCTTAAAGGCAGTCTGGTAATGTTAGACTTTAGAGTAAAGGGAACTTGGGGATCATTTAGTCCCTTAGTTCTACAAGTGAGTAAATAAGGGCTCAGAGAGTGATATGAGTTGCACCGAGATTCACAGCATATTTGTGGCTAAGCCAAGACTCCAACCCAGATCTCTTCAACTGTATTCCAATGCTTCATCAAAAGATAATGGACTCATGCCTATAATCCCAGCACTTTAGGAGGCCGAGGCGGGCAGATCACTTGAGGCCAGGAGTTCGAGACCAGCCTGGACAACATGGCAAAACCCCTAAATCTACTAAAAATACAAAAATTAGCCAGGTGTGGTGGTACATACCTGTAATCCCAGCTGCTCGAGAGGCTGAGGCAGGAGAATCGCTTGACCTGGGAGGTGCAGGTTGCAGCAAGCCAAGATCACACCACTGCACTCTAACCTGGGTGACAGAGTGAGACTCTGTCTCAAAAAAATGATAATAAAATAGTGGTTTATTTATACTGCCTACTTAAATTGTGATAAATGAATTCCATTTTAACATGACTCATTATTCCATGTAGCTATAAAATATCATAGGTGAGTATTTTTCTGGAACATAACACCATGCCATAGCACCCTAATACACTCAGTATAGATGACAATGTCAGGCCTGTCTCCCAGCATTGCTGTCATGAAAGGGTTCCATTACAGGTAAAACTTAACCTGAAGCATTCAGTTGAATCCTAGGAAGTTGCCATTATTACTGTTCTGAAATGGTCAAATATCAGCAGGTTTTTTGTAAGCCAGTCTAATATTTTTGCTTATGGTTGGCAGGGTAAGAAGATTTTTTGTAGAAAGAGGTAAATAAAGATAAATTTGATTTAATTCTAGCTTTGGTTCATATGCAAGCTGAGGCTTCCCACAGGACCCTTCCCACAGAAACCCTTCCCAAAGGATTTCTTTTCTTTTCCAAAAAGAAAGGAAAGGAAAGAAATCTCATCGATTTAACATATTGGCTTTTCCAGTTTCATGCCACCAAAATTCAAACAGGATCCTGACATGGTACCTTTCATCTAATGTTAGATGCCTGATAGTTTCATCAGTGCATGAAGTGTTCCTTCACAGTGAACAGAGAGAAATGTGTCTCCTTTTTCCACCTTTAGCTCTGGAAAGTGTTGTTTCCTGGTTTGGAAAATAAAAGTAGCTCTGTGCTCTATTTTGGTTTACCACTTACACCAAGACTCACAGGCCACAGCAGTGCAGTGTGCATTTGGAGAGTTTAGCTCTAAATCTTGGATTTTCCTGCTGTCTTTCTTTTCAGAGGCATGAAAGTCATTGAAAGTCGAGCCCAAAAGGATGAAGAAAAAATGGAAATTCAGGAGATCCAACTGAAAGAGGCCAAGCACATTGCTGAAGATGCCGACCGCAAATATGAAGAGGTCAGATCCTAGGGCCCAAAGCCTTGTGGACTCTCAGCAGTGGTCTGCAGGAGGCCAGGGAGCAGAGCACAACCTTGATTCCTGAATGAGGCCATCTGCTTTGCTGGAATAAATGGGTGGTTTCAAGAAGCAAAGTTCCTTTGTCTCCAGAAAACGGTTCTAATTTTGATCCTGCTAGGGGATCCCAGGCATTATCGTGAAGCTGATCAGTAGCACTGGGAAAAAGGACCAGAACTCCTCTCCCCCAGCACAAAGACCCAGACAAAAGATTTTTGGCCAGAAAGGAGAGTTGGGCCCTATGTCTTGTGAAAGGAGGCTCTCCTGCTGTCATGGTGCCAGTCACTTCTTTCCAGATTCACTTAGCACATCCAGATTGGGCAGCTTAGAGACCACAGACAGTTGCTCAGTGGATTCATGGAGGCCTCTCTCCTCAAGGGTGGTAAAGAAAACTATTATCAACACAGGTTTTCTGCTGAATTTGCTCCTGGTCATGTCCCCATGAAAACAACCTCCTGTGATAACAGAGGCAATATGATTATTAAGGTTTTTGTTTTTTCCTTATTGGATCACATCGTGGCTATCCTGAGACAGCATGGCCCCTCCTTTTTATTATCATTACTTTCAGATTACACTATGCTCACTAGTTTTGATCTGCTTCAGAGCCTCCCTTCCTCTCTGCTTCAGAGCCTCCCTTCCTTCTTCCACTAAATACAAACTTGACTTTGTCAGTTATCTCACCAACTTGACTCACGTTAGTGTTTCTTGTATTCTTCCTCTGCAGTAAGGAGGTAGATGCACAGATCAGCCATCAGATCAATGGAGGCCTTAGGTTTGTTTTGTTTTCCTGGCAGCTCCTACCTTTTCAGTATAAAATGCATCATGTCTCATCCTACTGCTGTTTTTGAGATTGTGAATTTGTATTTTCTCCCTCCTTCCACTTTGGGTCTGGCTGCCAGCTCACCTGCGTCAGACTTCCAACTGAGACTGCTTAATCACAACTGACCACTCTGAATCAGAGCAGAAGCCTCTGATCTCCTCTCTGCCGGCACTCCTAATGGAGGCTTGCTTCTCTCTGGTCTACCAGAAAGAGAATCACATTGTTTGTATACAAAACCCTTAGGGACTGATGGGATCTGATCCCTACCCCCATGCCCTCCTACATTAAGCTTGCAAGACCCATGGTATGTGTGTTCTGTGTTTTCCTGCTGCAGGTGGCCCGTAAGCTCGTCATCATTGAGAGCGACCTGGAACGTGCAGAGGAGCGGGCTGAGCTCTCAGAAGGGTAAGCGGGCCCGGCGCCAGGAGGCCACGAATGGGGTGCTACAGAGCAGTGACTAAACAGCATGACCTTCTGGCAGCTGCACATTACCTGTTTCCACTCCGGGCTCCTTTTGTACTCATTTGATGTGGACGAGCCACGAGTATGGAACATGGAGGACTCGTTTGGGGTGTCTATGTATGAATGCGTGTATCACTGCATGCCTTACCTGCACACTGATTTTGTGAATGGCCTTGTGCATTTCCTGTGTCCACTAACAGCCAAGTCCGACAGCTGGAAGAACAATTAAGAATAATGGATCAGACCTTGAAAGCATTAATGGCTGCAGAGGATAAGGTACTGATGGCTCATGTGTGGTTTTTAGGTTTAACTGCAACCCAGACGTCTTTCAGCTTCCAATGCCTACTGGTTCGTTTGGTATAACGACTGCACCTCCACTTCACCCTCTGCTATTTATATCTTGCTTTAAGTGCTTTCCCTTGGTCCTTTGAGCTCCTTTGTTTTCCTTTCATAAATGCTCTTTGGGCAGCCAAAAAAGGAGCCAAATTATTGCACTTCAAAGTTGTTGGATTTTTGTCACCCTGCCTTCTGCTGTTGCAAGGTTGGGGGGCAGTGTTCCTGGCAAAAGTAAACATTTTAATACCTGATGATTTGGCTACTTTAAGGCAGCCCTTCGTCTCTAGGACTTGGTTTTCATTTTTTCCCATCCCTCTCCTTTTTCTCTCCTCCTTCCTTTGGCTTGTCTCCCACCCTTTCTGCCTCTGATCGAAAACATTAGCAAATGTGCCGAGCTTGAAGAAGAATTGAAAACTGTGACGAACAACTTGAAGTCACTGGAGGCTCAGGCTGAGAAGGTAGGCCAGGAGCATGGTGTCGGGGAAAGGCATCGTTTAAGTGCTGCTCAAAAGAGACCCTGCCGGTGAAAGCAACCGTACATAGACATTTTAGTAAATGACAATATTATGAGGTGATTTTTGGAGAGTTACTAGATAACAAATTCTTTTTTTTAACTAGAGAATTTATTTTATGTTAGGGATGTGAGTCATCAATTTAATTTAAACCAAGTGCCAAGTGGATAAGTTATCTTGTTATCCCATGTAAAACAATAGGCAAGAAAGCAGAGAATGTATTGCAGTGTGCCATTTGATATCAGAGGTTCCATTACCTCCTAAGACATCCTTAACATCTGTTGGCTGGGCTGGCGAGTTCTTTGCATGAGAAGGCATGAGTAGAGTGAGCTGCAGCCTGACATCTGGAATGCTCTTTCTAATTACAGTACTCGCAGAAGGAAGACAAATATGAGGAAGAGATCAAGGTCCTTTCCGACAAGCTGAAGGAGGTAATATGAGAGTTGTGGATGAAGCCAGCTGGATTTTAAATGAGTTTGTTTTCATGGAACTGGTCAGGGCCTTTTCATTTTAAAGGTCCAGTGATCCAAGTCAGGAATATTCAAAGGTCGCCTTGGAGTTTATGTGCCGTACTAGCTGCCATTTCTCACATTAATGACTGAAATTGACAAGTAGTCTCAGATCCATTTTATGGGTGATGTGCTTCATTTTCATCCTCTAGTTTTCCCTATGTTTGTAGCTAAGGAAAACATAAAACTTCCCAACTTTGACTCAAATAAATCATTACAGGCTGAGACTCGGGCTGAGTTTGCGGAGAGGTCAGTAACTAAATTGGAGAAAAGCATTGATGACTTAGAAGGTAAGATCTTAAGTACTGTTTTTCATTTACTCCTTATGGTTGAATACTGATCTGGCAGATTTTCCAATTCAAATTTTCCATCTACCTTGATAGACTCCTTTGCACTTACACATTCTTTCTGTCTGTCCTCTGGGGTTTTCCTCTTTGGCTTTTAAACTCACGAACCTGAGTCTTCTGCTCAAGAGGTGACTAGTTAGCCACCAGCCCTAGTGGCAAACACCATCTAGCTTAACTTCATGCTCATCATAAGTGTGGCAGGTTTATTTTTCACTGTGAGTGACGTGCTTATAGGTGAGAATGACTCTAGTATAGTTTAAATCTTTAGTGTTATTTCCTAATTAAATTGGGAAGGATATGGACTTGTTTTTAGAAGAATCCGTCTTCTTCCAAGTGTGAATTCAAAGTAAGGATTTGGGTTTGTTTTTTTTAAGTCATTTATTATCTTAGCAAAGTATTTTAGATCCTGAAGGAGGAGCGGAAAATATAGTTAAGCATTTCTCTCCTAGGGCATTTAGGTTTTATATTAGTAATAACCCCTCTATCTCATGGATATCCTAACTGTTGAGCTTTGAAGCTTGTGAAGGGTTACTGTGAAAAAGAAAAACGACAAACATATACATCACATACAAATAGAAGGGATTAGAGAAGGAACTAGTGTTTGGTGCAGATAATAACCAAAATAGTAGAGAAGAGAGAATGACAAATGGTTGCAAAATGATCTGCCAAAGTGCAGCAAAGTATGAAACCTGCATAATTACAAAAATTAAATTGCACACGTGCCATATAAAGTGTGGCGCTCTTTTTCAAGCCTCCTGGACCAGTAATAGGCAGCTGGAATGGGAAGACCACAGGAGTAGCTTAAATGACACTAAGAAATCACTATCCGAGTGGTCTGGTGTGGTCAGGAAGTCAGTGGTTTGAAGGTGGAGCCACATAAGGACTACAGGCTGTAGTCACAAATTGTTCTTCCAAAACACTGCCCTTGGGTGTTTTTTTTCCCATTGTTTGTAGCTGCAGGTGGCTGACTACTCCAGTGTAATTAAAATATAGCTCTGCAAAAGAAAAATGTTCCATTAGCCCCTACTCCGCTGACCAGGAGACAGCCTTCTGTGGTTTCATTTAGGATTTAACATGGTTTACTGATACACCTACCATGTTTGTTATGATTTTCGTAATGAGTCTTTCTCATTTTATTTTCTAATGGGTTTTGTTCTCTTTGTTTTTGTTTCAATTTATTTAAAACAAAACGCACGCCTCCTGCATTGGCCACCTGCTGCGGCACCAACCCCTTCAATGCATTGCCCTTTTCTTGCTGCTGTGTTGGGATGGTGCGCGCGCCACCCTCACTCACCCCCCATCTCTTGATCACTCTTCATGTTCTTGCACCTCTGCCTTCCACTTCCTGGTCATAGACGAGCTGTACGCTCAGAAACTGAAGTACAAAGCCATCAGCGAGGAGCTGGACCACGCTCTCAACGATATGACTTCCATGTAAACGTTCATCCACTCTGCCTGCTTGCACCCATGCCCTCATGCTAATGTAATAAATGCACCACCATTCCTTGCTTCTTGATCTCTGCACTCCTGTATTCACCCTTTTTGTCATAACCTAGAATAGTCATTGTTTTTTCACTTTCTACTAATATGAAGGCGAACTAGATTAAGTGTGTCTACACAAACCATTTTCCTTTCAGATTCCTTTTATTTTGTAAATGCTAAATGAGAGCAATGAACTAGAATGAGTGACCTTGAGCACCATCCTTTTGGGAAATTAAACTCAAGTAAAACTAGATGGCCATGCTGTTGTACAGGAAATTCTCAAGAAATATCAAAAATTTGTTTCCTGAGATTCAACTAAGTACAACATAATCATTTTCATCAAGTAAATATAAATTGAAGGATGGTACTATAAAAGATCCTCTTTTACTTTTAAGAATTCTAGAGTAAAAGGAACCCTCTGCTGAATAACCGAGGCTTTAATTTCGTTTTTTTGAAAGGAATTAAAATGAATATTTACCATAACCTGTGTCAAAGAAATGGGAAATGGAACACAGATTGTACAATGTGAGCTTAGGAGTTAATGGCCCAGATTTTACTGTGAGGCAGTAAGAGTTGGAGTAGGTAATCCTATTATCAAGAGAAGAATCTTGAACAGATACAACTAATTTACATATTACTAACCAAACTTAAACATTAAATTTTTTCTACTAAATTCTAATCTGTGATATTTCAGAGTTCTTCCGTCTAATATCACCCTAAATTCCATTGAAGCTGGAAATGTCATTTTCCAAACCCACCTGTCATTCATTTACCCAAAAGCAAAAAAAAAAAAAAAAAAATGGTAACTTGAAGAGTGTGGCCTGTGCCTGCTGCCTTAGAGGTTATAATCCCCACACTCAACATAAAAGCCCCTAGAGACATGACTGTTGCCATGGAAACCAGAGAAAAGTCTGTCTTCTCATCCCCCATTTGTAATTCAGGGGGTGGATCAGATCATTTGTCTCTAAGGTCTCTTCCAGCGCTAAAACATGGTGATTCTTTGGGAAACACTTTTTGCATCCAGTATGATTAAATATTCTGAAAGATGAGTGTAGCATAAAATTTGTTTTTAAATTCTGTTCATGGGTCTTCTTAAAATGGACCCTTGCCCAAAGGCAGCCTGTGACGCTTCAGGTGAGAAGACAGCAGTCCTTCTGATGGTGTGGCTGGCAGTGGGTTTTGCATGACTGCTTCTTGTCTGTGTTTCAAGTGCTCTCATCTATTGGTTTGTTTTCTTTTTTTTTTTTTTTTTNTGCGTGTCCATCAGCTCCCCAGGAAGGACTCAGAGCCAGCGCATCATCTCTGAGGCTAATTCGGCTCTAGAAATAACTTTTTTCCTTTTTCTCCCACCTTTTTATCTTCACGCAGATAAGTTTCTTTGCTTCACTTCTCCCAAGACTCCCTCGTCGAGCTGGATGTACCACCTCTCTGAGCTCTGCATTTGTCTGTTCTCCAGCTGACCCTGGTTCTCTCTCTTAGCATCCTGCCTTAGAGCCAGGCACACACTGTGCTTTCTGTTGTACAGAAGCTCATCATTTCAGTGTCAAATAAACACTGTGTAAGCTATATCTGTTTGCTATTCTTTTTACTTCTTATTTATTGACATTTTAGTTTCACCATTGAATAAAACTACAGAGCTGCTTCACACATACGAGGGTTAGTTTTTTGGCTGCTGCTTTCTTTTAAATTCTGAACATTATACAGAATTGTATTAGGAGCTTCTAAAGCACAGTAGTTCCTTGTTGAACTTTAAAAAAATGCCCAGGCCTGCACCCCTTCAAAGGTTAGAGTGAGGCCTGGACATCTATGGGGTTTGGGGGGGATTGTGATGGCTCTGGTATGCAGTCTGAGTCACACAGGGGATGTTGCTTATTGAGAGTTGTAAGTTCTGGCTTGATCAGTGTCTCCCTTTGCTGGAGGTTTAGCTTGGGATGTAGTGACCCCTCTGTGTTGATACTTCGGTGGCCCTGCTTGGGAGGACATGGCTAACTGATGAAAGGCTCATAATGAATGGTTCCGTAGCTATCCCACGTTACTAGGAAGTTATACACTGAAAAGGGTGAAAAAGAACTTGGATTCAAACAATGTAAATTTTGGTTATTGTCGATCATCCTTTTATAGCACAAAGAAGAGTTCCGGCTTTTTCGAAGTATATTTACTACTCAGCTACCTTTATTTTGATCATGAAAATGACACCTTAGGTTTTCTAAATATGATTACTCTGTTCAGTCGTGATTTGTTTTGTGCTCTTCAGCACATATTCTTTGGGAGGGATTGTACATAATCTTTGTGTTCAATGGCTGTGTTTTCATTTATGGACATTTTTTAAATATAGCAATGAAAGTTCCTCTTTTTTCCCCCAACAATTGTATTTCATTTGGGCTTCTATTTTGGCTAACACCAATTAAGTGATTAAAAAAAATACATTGCAAAAATTAGAACTTTAACTAATAGGGACTTTAGTGTCATAATTCCCAACATTTGTCCTTCCTCGACAATCTGACTTTATAGTTCCCCGTAACATGGATGATCTGCATGTTTTGTATATAGTTTTTTTGGCCCATATACCACCATACTCAAATCAGTTTGGACAAACTCTGAAGATAGTGTCATTCTCACTCTACAGAAACTTCAAAGCAGAGAGGAAATACTCTTTTAAAAAAGCTGTGAATTAAAGTATTTTAGTCATAATGTGATGGACTTTTAAATTTAGAATCTGGACAATGTCTCTCCTTTGAGTGTATAAAGGCTTCTATAATTTCATGTTTTTCTTTTCTTAAGGCTCCTTGGGCCTGCTTCTGACTATGACTCCTTCCTTGTTCTTTTTTAAATTCAGAATAAGAGAAGTATACCCTTCTCTGAGCAAACCCTGCTTCCTGACATAGACAAAATGCCAAGTCTGAAAGTTCTGCTGAGCAGATGTTCATGTAATTCTGGAGGCACATCTGTTTTTTGGAAACCCTTCCAGAGACTTTCACACTTTCTATAAGTACATTCAACAAGGGGAAGTAGGCACTATTGGATCAGGAGGGCAGGTCGGGAGTAGCCCAGGGTGTGCATATGCAAGAGGAAAACAGCAAGTCAGGTTTATCAGGAAATTGTTGGAGCCCAGGCTTCTGGTTCAAAGGGCCAGGCCATAGCCACAGCTGCTCTGGTGAGCCAATCCAAAAGCATCACTGAGTTTTTGGGCACTTGAAGCTTCAGGCAGCTGAGAGTCTCCATAGAACGGGAGGGGAGAACACTTCCAAGGATAAGAGCATGTCTTGTCCCTGCCTTTGGGCCACCCATGCACACCAGCTCCACAGTAGCTGAAGGAGAGCAGGTCCAGAGGAGGCGGTGGGAGGGACCACTGTCCTTCCTGCTGAATTCACACTGAGCCTCTGGATTCTCCAGTGTTTCTCCAAAGTTCTTCCATTCTAGCCTGGCCAAACATTTGGGTTCAGCAAACTGAGACATGCTCCCTACCCATGGCGACAGTTCCCTATGACCATAGTGTAAATGTAGTAATGGGGCTATGTCTTGCAACCCCCAAGCATATGCCACATGCAAAACACCACGGGAAGCAGTGGGGGTGTGGTAGAGAGACAGGCTGGAAAGGTTCTTTGCTCTTGATGAGCTGGCTGTCTGGTGCCGGGAGAGAGGAGTGAAGCAAGTCAGAACCAATAGGCATGTGCATTTGGAGCTAACAAGGAAGAGAGAACCATCCTGACTGGGAGCTCCCTAGAAGAGGTAGCTGACATTTGACTGGAGTTTTGCATATTCAGAAACTGTGGATGAGCAAAGAGGACAGAGCGGCAGATATTCCAAGTGAGAAAATGTAACGAGCATAGCATTCTCCCATCACCTACCATTTATGAGAATGTTAATGTGAGAGCTACTCAATCTCTTGACAGACCTGGGGGCTGCAGGCACATTTTCCCCAGGAGTGGGATTGTTAGTTTTTCAAGACCATGAAATATTTCTAGATCCAAGTTGTCACCATCATTCAAAGCCACCATGCATCCTCCGGCTGTTCCCAGTGCATACCGGGCTCTTGTTTGTCAGCTTGGGTGTCCCCTGGATCGTCAGATACAGACTCCTGTAGTTGGTTTCCTTGCCCTGTGAGCAGATCATGTGTATCACGCTGATCTTCATGTAGGTGTTCCAAGCTTTGTTCATTTTATCCACATCCATTAGCACCACACATGAATGCCATCCTCTTCAAGAAGCAAGCAGGTACATTCTAAATCAGTGTTGAGTGGAGACAAGTGCTTGTTCTTTTGCTATTTGAATAGATACCACTATCAAAGCTAGATGGGAGTCAGAATGTGGACCCTGTGTTTTGGTGACTGGGGGAAGGACAGGGACTTAATTCCAAATTTCAAAGTATTTCAGTGCAGCAAAAGCAGTATCCCCCAGTTGGTACTACCTGAAAGGAAAGCCTGCCCTGGGAACAAGAGGAAAGGGGTCCTGGAAGAGGTGGGCTACCCTGGGGAGGTCGAGGTTTCAGCTGAGTTCAACACTGAGCCCCAGTAAGGGGTGGATGTCACGCTGGCTTGCCTCCAGCTGGGCCTCCATTCCCAAACCTATTGCCAGAAACTATATATGGCTCATCTCACAAAGTGGTTTAGTGCAGTGTAAGAGGAACATTCACTCTTTCTTCCTCCTCCTGTTGCTCCCCCTCTCCTCTTTCCCTACCAAGAGAGAAATTCTGACCCTCAGTCTACAAAGCTTTGTAGGGTCTACTCTTCCTCGATACAGGACAGGTGACTATGGGGTAAGAGTAAACTGCTCAGCAAATGACCAGCTACTGTCCTGCTTGAGGTCTCTGTGTTCTCTATTAACTGCCTCTCACTGAGTCTGCTAACCTTTCTTCCTTCTGCCTCTTTTCTGCTAACCTGCTTGCTGACTGTACAGATCAACTCTACCAGCAACTTGAGCAAAACCGCCGCCTCACTAATGAACTAAAGCTGGCCCTGAATGAGGATTAAACTTAAGAGTGAAAAAACTTGGGCTGAATTCTAGGAGTGGAGCCCACGTGCAGAAAATCTAAGACTGTCCTCCCTTCAACTAATAGAGTTGAAAACCGTTGCTTTCTGCAGAAATGCAAATGCAAGGAATTGGCTGAAAGTCCGGCCTTGCCTGCATTTTCCTCTATATGGCTGGAATAATTATGTTCTCTTTAATCACAAAACAGCTTTTATGGTAAAATACTTATTCAATTCAGCACCCCTCTTTGAAATAGCAGGTCCTCTTGTTTGAACTGATAATGAGGACCCCCCCAAATTTTCTATTTCCCACTGACAGCCGTGAGTCCTGCTTTAAGTATATATGTGTGTGTGTGTGTGTGTGTATTCCTATTACATATTCATATTCCTAACAAATATCTGGTATAGCATCTGAAATATGATTAAATGTACCTATGCTTGGGCAAAATAGCTTTTGAAAACAGGAACTCATGCCAGAAGCCCCGGGTTGTCTGAAAGGTAGGCTTTATTCAGTCTAATGGTGCTGTTGGAGTCTGGGGAGAATGTCATGCTAATAATAAATAGAACATTATAAAAATAATAAAGGAATGTCCTAATGAAGTGTGCATGAAACATGTTGGTATTTTTTTTTTTATGAGCAACAGAAATACATCATTTTAAAAGTTCTCAGAAAACCTATTTGTCATCTTTTTTGTGAGTTTGTGTTACTGCACAACTCCCACTTTTAACTGCCTGTACCTCGGAAATGTCTGCTGTTAGTAACTTCTCCAGTTTGTATAGCAATGCTGCAGCTGTATTTGGTTTTTACCTCTCCCTGTTCCCATGGCACAGTCAGTGAACCTTCACCAAACCCCATGTGCATTTTATCTTCACAGTGAATTGTTGGTGGAGGTGCACCCGACTGCTCTATGAGAATCCATTCCATGGCTCCTTTGGGTCAAAGACATCCTCCCCCCGACTTAGATTCTTGTCTAGAAATGAGTAATGTCTTACAAGCATGCCTAGTTCTAATCATCTCATCCTGTGTTTGTGATTGATGTTTGCCTGCCTAAATGTACAAACCACCATTGTGTCCAAAGCACAGCTATTCATAACTTAATTTTCTAATCCCACCACAGAGAAAGTGGCTCATGCCAAAGAAGAAAACCTTAGTATGCATCAGATGCTGGATCAGACTTTACTGGAGTTAAACAACATGTGAAACCTCCTTAGCTGCGACCACATTCTTTCATTTTGTTTCTGTTTTGTTTTTAAACAACTGCTTACCCCTTAAATGCATTTTTATTTACTTTTACCACTGTCACAGAAACATCCACAAAATACCAGCTAGGTCAGGGGGTGGGGAAAACACACACAAAAAGGCAAACCCATGTCAGGGCGATAATGGTTTAAATGTGCCATTTCCCAGGTTGATGTTGCCACACTTTGTAGAGTTTAGCAACACAGTATGCTGAGTCAGCGTAGGAATCCTCACTAAAGCAGAAAAAGTTCCATTCAAAGTGCCAATGATAGAGTCAACAGGAAGATTAATGTTGGAAACACAATCAGGTGTGGATTGGTGCTACTTTAAACAAAAGGTCCCCCTGTGGTCTTTTGTTCAATATTGTACAATGTAGAACTCTGTCCAACGCTAATTTATTTTGTCCTGAGTTTTACTACGAGATGAGACTGTGGATCCTGCATGCCTGAATTCACTAAAGCCTAGGGTCTGTAAGCCACGCTGCTCTTCTGAGACTTCCATTCCTTTCTGATTGGCACACGTGCAGCTCATGACAGTCCGTAGGATAATAATGAGTGTGGATTTCCACTCTTTTCAGTTTCTTCATGTTAAAGTGAAAGATTTAGACACTACATAAAATTGGTAAAGGACATTTTCTTGAGAGTTATAACTATATGTAAACATTGTATAATGATATGGAATAAAATGCACATTGTAGGACATTTTCTAAATTTGGTGGTCCTGTCATTTATATGTTCTTAATTTGTGAACTTTTGATCGTGCATGCAGCTGACCTGCCTTCCCCTATAAATGGGTTCTCAGAACAATATCCCAGAGTCCAGGAGAAACTAGGTGTCATGTGTTACCTTTTCAGAAACACTAAAAACAGCATTATTTTGGTCTCTTAAAGTTATAACCAAGCAAGAGAGCACCTTTCCAAATGTAATTTTCAATGTTATTGGTGTGTATCTGCACATACATGTAGGACTTTCACAGTGATTTTACTGGTTTGGGGATTTTTCTTCTGACATATCAGCTGAGTCTCTAAAAGTGACATAGCCACACATGAACAAATGCTGGGTTAATGTGCCAAATCTACTGTTGTCCCAAAAGTACTGCTTTAATGAGTCTTTATGACTTTCTGCTTCCCAACTCATGAGTTCTCAATTCCAGTACATCTCCATTTTCTCAGACTTAGAAACTAAAAATATTATCAGTCATTTTCCTAGCTCTTGAAGACTTTAAGCAAACAAAACAGATTACACACAATCCTGGCTTAAGTTGTACTGCAGGGAGGAAAAAGGATGTTCTCACCAAAAGCAAACAGCAGAATGGACATCTATGAAAACTCATTTGGATGCAGATATCTTTTCATTTGAAAGTATTCAGTATCTCTGTAACTGTTCTTCCATGCCCCTTAATCAGGAATCTCTTCTCCACAGAAAGACAAAGGCTATAAGGCCAAGAATCCTAGCAGGGGCCCAGAGCCTGGTTTTAGGTCTTCTAAAAATCTGTCACCTTGCTCATGGCAAATAAATGCTCTGGTCTCAACCTTCCCACAGTTTCAGCACCCCTAGGCTCACCTTTGCCAGTCCCCAGCTAGGAAAAAACCCACTCTGCACCACTGTAGTCATGGAAGCCTTTCCTAAACCTGGCCCTCTTTCACATGGAGAGCCAGATCTGGCTTCAAATCAGAACTCCACCTTTATTAGGCTTCCTAACCTGTCAAGTCCCAAAATCCAAGCTGCTCCATCTTTAAAATGGAGGTGAGATTAGCACCTAGCTCATAGTTTGTAACTGTGGGAATCAAACCCATAACCACTTCAAGTACATGGCACAATGCCAGACACCTAGGGCTTGTTCCATAAAAGTTAACTGCTCAGCCAGGCATGGTGGCTCACACCTGTAATCCCAGCACTTTGGGAGGCTGAGGCAGGTGAATCCTTGAGGTCAGGAGTTCAAACGATACCAGCATGGCCCACATGGTGAAACCCTGTCTCTAAGAAAACTGCAAAAATTAGCCAGGCGTGGTGTGCACCTATAATCCCAGCTACTCTGGAGGCTGAGGCAGGAGAATCGCTTGAACCTGGGAGGCGGAGGTTGCAGTGAGCCGAGATAGTGCCACTGTACTCCAGCCTGAATGACAGAGTGAGACTCCCACTCAAAAAAAAAAAAAAAAAAAAAAAGGGTTAACTGCTGTGGTCCTCAACTTGTCATTTATGCTCCAAAGACCACTACAGAGGATAGTACCCATCCTTGTGAAGCTAAGGGAGCACTAACTTTACCCCAAACGATGATGATGGTTATGAATACTTGCAGGTGCCATTTATGTGTGCTAATGAACTTGTACTCACAAGGGTTATTCCACTTAAGCCTCACATCACTGAGGCTCGGAGACTCAGTTCAGTAGCTCCCAAGTAGTGGGGTTGGGCTTCAAACTCTTACCCTGTGTGACTCCTGAGCCCTGCCTGGAATCTTCTTCCCCTTGTTTCCAACATTTTATGGCAGAAGAAAAACAGTTCCTAGATACAGGTGAAAACAGATGAAGCCACAGGTATAATTAGGAGAGGAGGAGGCTGGGAAGATGGAGGTTGAATCAACCCTTTAGCAGCTGACATGACTGTGAGGGAGTGGTTTCACATCGGACTTACTGTCTGGGTTCCAGATATCAGATGAGATCAGGTAATTATGAAGCATACCAATTCAAAGAATGATTACCTAATCTTTCAGATTAATATAAAAAAGGAGAACAGCCCTGTTTATACATGATACCCCCCGGGGGTATGACCGGGTGTGATAACCTCTGAACATGCCAGCCTGTGAGGTCAGGGTACAGAGATTAGGACTTTTCAATATGGAAAGGCCAAGACTGGAAGCTGATACGGTGACCATTTAGAGAACCATGAAGTGTAGAGAGAGAATTCAAGATTCATATTCTAAATTCCGTTGCTGAAACTGAGGAGGCCCAGATTTCAGAATGAACAGCTGGAATGGTTGCCCTTTTCAGAGTAAAGCATTGTGGAACTCCACAGAGAAAGGACACAGGGTAAACACATAAGCATCTTTCTTTTTTTTTTTTGGAGACAGTATCACCAGGCTGGAGTGCAGTGGCGCAATCCCGGCTCACTGCAACTCCCGTTTTCTGGCTTCGAGCAATTCTTCTGCCTCAGCCTCCTGAGTAGCTGGGACTACAGGCAGGCATCACCACGCCCGACTAATTATTTGTACTTTTAGTACAGACGGGGTTTCACCATGTTGGCCAGGATGGTCTCGATCTCTTGACCTCATGATGTGCCTGCCTCAGCCTCCCAAAGTGCTGGGATTATAGGCGTGAGCCACCGTGCCCAGCAAACATCTTCAAAAAATATAAATTTATGATGAGAGTGCTACATATTATCTGTTGGTTTTTTTTTTTTTTTTTTTTGAGATAGAGTCTTGCTCTGTCTTCAGACTAGAATGCAGCGGCGGAGTCTCTGTTGCCTAGGCTGGAGTGCAGTGGTGTGATCTTGGCTCAGTGAAACCTCCCCCTTCCAGGTCCAAGTGATTCTCATGCCTCAGCCTCCCGAGTAGCTGGGATTACAGGTGCATGCCACCATGCCTGGCTAATTTTTGTATAAAAATAAAGAGAATACTCAAAAAAGTAGGGACGAGGTTTCACCATGTTGCCCAGGCTGGTCTCAAACTCCTGACCTTAAGTGATCCACCCGCCTTGGCCTCCTAAAGTGCTGGGATTATAGGCGTGAGCCACTGTGCCTGGCCTACAATCAATTATTAAGAGAAAAAAGAAAAGCACTTTGTGGCTACATTCTGAATTTTTTGGCACTGACATTGAAGAGTACAGTTCCCCTCCTTATTGTTCTAGAGTTGGTATTAGGAGAAACAAAATCTAATTTTTGCAAATGCTGGCTTGTATCCTCCAGAGTTCAATACTTTGGGCCTGATTTCTTTTTTCTCCAGGAAAAAAAAAATTATATATATATCTGTCTTTTTTACTCAAGATATTTGAGTGTGTGTTAACCATTTTTTCAACTTGTCAACACTATTTGTAGCTAATCCTTTTTAATCTACAATCAGATGTATATGCAGGGGGAAAAAGTCTGAATTCTGCAATCAAAACAAAAAGCGCTAGAGCATTCAGGGAGCCATCATTTCCAGAACTGGAGACAAGGGTTTGGAAAGACATTAGAAACGTTGGGCAGTGCAAGAAGTATTCCTTCCATTACCCAGACTTTTTGACATTGAGGGTTTTCAGAGCTACATTCCTGCAACAGATGTCATAATTTTGCGTGTCAAACAATGAATGAAGCTATGCTGAGATTTCACTAATATGAATGTAACTTTTGCCAAATTTTTGACAAATGGGCATCAACCCAAAGGAAAAGGCTGGTTTCTGCTGCCCGTGAGAGTTTTCTTTCCATTTGTTACCAAAGCCACGGAGAACATAGGGTTGAGTGAAGGCCTTATCAAGGCCTGCCAGGGCTGCTGCCCTAAACTTAAATGCTGATTCAGAACTGGAAGGAGCCTTAAGATCATTGAGGTTAGAGAAAAACGAAACCTAGAAAGATTTAGTGGCTTGCTCAGAGTCATCTACCTCTCGTGGAGGCAGCAGTGCAGTGTAGAGCCTGGAAACCAGAGGTGCTGGCTTTGCATTCACTCTGTGCTCACAGGCCAGCGGCCCAGGTTAATGTTACCAGCTGGGCATTGATTTTCCCCTCCCTGAAGGAGATGGTTTCACTGCTCCTCTCCACCTGCCCACTCACTTCCTGAGGGCTGAGAACCGAATGGGGCAACATGTGTAGAGTCCCTCTTCTGCTCCTTAGCCCCAATCCTTTTTTACCATCTGCATTAGGTCCTTAGGGAAACTGAAAGTAACTTTTTCCTTTTGAAATGAAAAGCCCCAGGCCAGGGGGATATTCACTGCATGGCCATGGTACCCCACAAATGGCCGAGTAACAAAGCTCAATTAACAGTTTCAAAGTTTGTGTTTGAGTTGTTTATCACCTGTGCACAGGAGGCAAAGAATGTTTCTTTCTTTTTTTTTTTTTTTTTTTTTTTGGGGGGGGTTTTTTTTTTTTTTTTTTTTTTTTTTTTGAGACGGAGTCTTGCTCTGTCACCAGGCTGGAGTGCAATGGCCCGATCTCGGCTCACTGCAACCTCCGCCTCCCGGGTTCAAATGATTCTCCTGCCTCAGCCTCCCGAGTAGCTGGGACTACAGGCACCCACCACCATGTCCAGCTAATTTTTGTATTTTTAGTAGAGATGGGGTGTCACCCTGTTGGCCAGGATGGTCTCGATCTTTTGACCTTGTAATCCTCCTGCCTTGGCCTCCCAAAGTGCTGGGATTACAGGCAGGAGCCACTGCTCTTAGGCCTGGCACTGGACGTAAATGAAAGCAGTTCAACCCTCATTCATTCTAGAGGACCCACTAGGCAGATCCTGTGGAACCGTAGAATCCACTGTCTCCAGAGGGAAGCTAATAACCAGAAAGGTGAAAAGTGTGTGGCAGGGGAGCAGGTGTTCTGTCTCCCGAGGGGCCAGCTGGGCACCTGTGGGCCAGAGGATCAGAACAGTTGGCTCCTCTTGGCAGATGCTGCGTGGGGGTGGAGTCAGAGAGCCCGACACACATCATTATTGTAAGTCCTGGTCTGCTTTCAACTCCAGAGACACTCAGAAAGGATGTGGAATGCTGCCTTTCCAGTGGAACTACTGTTAAGACTCATGAATCCAATGTTAAACTCTCAGATGCCTGCACTGGTATAATATAGCCCTTCGGCCTTCTGGTGAGCTGGGATTTGATGGGCTGCCCACATTCTGCACCTCTACTCCTCCACCTCACTTCCTCTGTGCAATGAAGTGTTTCACAATGAAACACTTACCAGTGAACTGCTTGAATCATGCTGTGGTCAAGGACGCCTTTATCTGAAGTGAGCCGCATCACTATTTACAAAAGGATTAAGCACAGTTGCCAAAAGTCCAGTGATGTAAATGTTAGAAATGGAACCCACACCAGCCAGTAGGGACTTTTGTTTTTGAGGGGGATGCTGGCGTCCTAGGGATGGCCAAAGCGTACCTGCATCTCAGAAGCCTGAGCCAGCGGGAAATGATTAACTGCTGGTTTACTCAGCTCAAAGCCTGTCATTCCATGATTTGTTTTCCTGCTATCTCCACACAGAACGCTCCTTTCCAGAACACTCCGGGACTGTCTGCCTAGTACCTTCACAAGAAATTAAAAAGAGCAAAGGCAGAATCATTTGCCTAAGAATAGGAATATTAAGAAAATGTGCCTCGACAAAGCATTGCTAAGTTCAAATCTGGGCCAAACTGCTCACCTGTCTTCCATTGCTAACCTTCTACCTGAAAACTATCCACTATGCCTCTTTTTCTGGCTTTCATTCTTCCCCTCTGGCTACAATTTTTTGTTACTCTGAGTTCTTGTTCTGCTCATTTTCTCTCAGAAACAGAAAGAGCTTCCATATTGTCTTCTAGTAACTAGAATTATTAAGATTCATGATTTGGCCTAAAAAACAAATTATATTTCCACTTAAGAATGGTTTACAGGCCAGGTGCGGTGGCCCACACTGTAATCCCAGCAATCTGGAAGGTTGAGGTGGGTGGATCACCTGAGGTCAGGAGTTTGAGACCAGCCTGGCCAACATGGTAAAACCCCCTCTCTACCAAAAATACGAAAAATTAGCCAGGCATGGTGACAGGCTCCTATAATCCCAGGTACTCTGAAGACTGAGGCAGAGGCTGCAGTGAGTCGAGATCGTGCCACTGCACTTCAGCCTAGGCAATGAGAGTGAAAGTCCATCTCAAAAAAAAAAAAAAAAAAAGTATGGTTTACAGTATTTTAGGGACTGTATTTTGGGCTCGGGTGGGCCAGAGGAGCAGAAGAGTTGGCACGTCTTCGCACATGCTGCGTGGGGCTAGAGGCCGAGAAGCCAGCACACACCATGATGGTAAATCCTGGTCTGTTTTTCAAGGTTGGGGATTGTAGGACAATACAGAGAAAGTACAATAGATGTCTTGCCCTCAAGGAGTCTATGGAGGCTACTAAATATACGCACAAACACACTCAAAAATAATAAAACCAGATATGATTACATGGCAGACTGAGAGTAAATGATACAAGACTACATGGAAAACATGTCATGCCCCCTTCCTGGAAGATTTTTAACCATCTCAAACCAGTGGAAGAGGCTTTCCTGGGCATGCTGTATAATTTTCTCAGGGGTATCTGGCCACAGGCAAATCACCACTCACCCTCGTCTCTCAAGTCTTAGAAACAAGAGCTCGGCTAGTTTAAGAATGCTTTGGTTTGATTATTTACTCTGGCTATGAAAGTTTTTGTTCATTATTGTAAGTTTGCTACCAAATTCTCATTTTAAAATCCTCCTCTTACCCACCTCTCATTCCTTGCTGTAGGCCATGTAGTTGTATGTTGCTGTTGTTTTCTTTTGGTTTTTAATTTTTGGTCTTATCATACCTTTGCTTTAATGCTAGAGCATCTCTTAAGCTTTAAAGGAAAGAGTAAAGTATAAATGAACACATATATATACCCTTAGAGCCTAAAAAAATCAGCTTCCTACTCCACCAGGGAGGTCTGAAGGAGACTTTGATTTCTGGTAAAGCAAATGGATGAGGATAGCCGCTAACATTCACTTCTTCCATGAGAAGGCTCCCCAGGCTGATTCCTATAGTCGCTAGATCTGCTGGGGCTGCCAGATTTCAGAAGCCTCAGCCAAGTTCAGAGCCTCCCTAATGGGCTAGGAGCCTGGGTGTCTCTAGATAACCCATTTTCCATTCTTCCAAGAGAGAGGACTAGTGGGGCAGTGGGTAAAAGAGAACTGGGTCTCAGTGCTGTTTTAATACGAACTGCTGGGGGCTGCAAACTCCTCTTTTGCTCTCCTGGTTTTGGTTCCTACCCAAGAAACAAGATATTCCTGATAAACATGGATAATTGGCCGGGCACAGTGGCTCACGCTTATAATCCCAACACTTTGGGAGGCCAAGGGCTGGGGGTGATCACCTGAAGTTGGAAGTTCAAGACCAGCCTGATCAACATGGAGAAACCCCGTCTCTACTAAAAATACAAAATTAGCCGGGCGTAGTGGCACATGCCTGTAATCCCAGCTACTCGGGAGGCTGAAGCAGGGGAATTGCTTGAACCTGGGAGGCGGAGGTTGCAGTGAGCCGAGATCCTGCCATTGCACTCCAGCCTGGGCAACAAGAACAAAACTCCCTCTCAAAGAACAAACAAACAAAAAATGGGTAATTAAATTTGGATAAAAATGACTTGAGCCTGAAAAATTCATTCCAATTTGTATAACAGCAATCGATGTGGGGTTGTGTATTTAAAGGAATATTTAAATTTCATGCAGCAATTTGCAAGTTCAAATGAAAAGCTATTTGCTACATTTGGATACAGAGTTGCAAGGGAAATAAGCAAAATGTACACATAAGCTAAATGCCACCATTTAATTGTGTACATTTTGTATTTGTCACAAAGCATTATAAAAACAATCGGGAAAATCTATGAAGGACAAAAAGGTCACCAGTGGAAAAAAATAACTTTTATTTTCCATATGTTTTGCCTGTGGGTTTATGGAAGGCTTTTTATTCAAAATGTTGGTTTTTATTCAAAAAAATTTGCATAAGCATCTTCCTGTGTTGCTCACCTCGTCTTCTGGTCAATGTGCCGTAATTTGTTCTCCTATTTTTAATCACTGGGTTTTCCTAATTTTTTTTGTTCTCACAACCAGGACTGATAGGAGATTTTTTGTCATATGGATATTACATACAGAAATGAAAACATACACTCAAAAATAAAACTATTTCATTTAAGCACAGACATACCCTAAATATAGTGTTAAGTTGTTTTTTAACTATGTAATGATTCCCACTCCAGCCTGGACTCCTTTTTTGATTTCCAGGCCTCAGGTTCTTAAAAGAGAAACAAAACAACTTTTCCCAAACTGGTGGAATAAGGCCTTGAAGAGTTCCACACGTTATCTCTGTCTTTCCCCCTCCCTCATCTTTCCTGCTCCTCCAGCAAAAACACACAAACTTGAGCGTAAGACATGCCTTCACCACAGCCACCCGGCTCTTTCCTGTACCCCTTGTCTACACCCAGTGTTGATAAAAGTAAATGACGCTGTGTGGGCTTAGAGGCACTGCCCCAGGCCTCCGTTCTGGGAAGACCCTTAATTACTGGATGATCAACAGTGATAGAAGGAGGAAGCAGCCATAGAGAAAACTTAACTGCCCCACTAACGAGGCAGCCTAGATAGTGTGTACAATCCCAGCCTTCGAAATTAGACCAGAATTTAAAACCCAGCCTGGGTAACAAGAACAAAACTAACTAGTTGTATGACTTAAAGTAAGCTGCTCAACTTCTCTGTGATTATTTCCCCATCTGCAAAATGGGGATAATAATACTAGTACCCTGCATCATAACATTCAGAGCATGAATAACTAAGATACTGCATGAAAAGTTTTAGGATGGTGCCTGAATATCAAACTCTCAATGGTGAACAACTTCTTTTGCTGTGTTCTTTAAATAGTCTTAGATCCTGGTGATCAGCCCTTGGAAGTCCCCAGGATTCAAAGACAAGGCTGCCCCTCACCTCTTCCCTACTCACCTGTCAGGCTGCCCTAGTGTGCTGTCATTTTCTCCTTCAAGGCTGCCTCTGATGCTCATTTCACCAGGATGATTCATTGGGATGTGTCAGGGCCAGTGGCGAGTTAGCCTGACAGCCCAGCTGGACCACCCCCGTCAAATCTTACGGAAGCACACTTCACCACCCGTCAGCACTAAAGTCCAGCACTGGTGAGCCGTAAGAACAGCTTCTCTCCAGCATGGGAAGAGGGGCCTGAGTAGACCCCAATGACCAACCATCACCAGCTCTCCAGGAAGTGCCTCCCCAGTGGCATCCAGAAGAGGTGTCCAGGTCCTATGTCTCCCCAGAGCACACTGGGGTTTGTACCCAGGGTTAGGTTTCCTGGGGACTTCTCAGTGACACTATGAAAACCTAGCTCCCCTCCTTGTTGATCTTGCTCTCAGACACTACGAGGTTTCCTAGGGCACTTATAAGTGGAGTTTAGACAATAACAATATCCTGGTCCTCTGGTGAAACTGTTAGCATCTGAGGGGCTGCTTTGTGGTTCCCTCTGCTGGGCTTGCCACTCCTGCCTTTGTATGTTTAACCTTTAAACAGGGGGATTGGCGGGGAGAAGCAGGCTATTCTCAGTCACAGCAGGTTCTGGAGATGCCAGCGGAGGCCTGAGCTGGAGCTTTCTAGTTAGGTTTGCCTTTTGCCTATAGAGGATTTCGGGTATAGGGCAGGACACAGGGACCTAGCCAGCACCAAGAATAAAAGCCAAGCATCTACTCCATGCTTTTGGTTCTGGCTGGCCAAGGCATCTGACACCAGGGAACATCTTTCCTTTCACACTCTATTGTCCTGGGGCTTCAATTACATTCCTGACTGAGAGCCCAGGAATGAGAATAGCAGGCACTCCAGAAATGCTTGAGAAGTGACTACGTAACTTTTCAGCCTACTCACCTCTCTAAGCATGGTGCACACCACTGGTCTTCCCGGTGGAGGAATCACCGCCACCTCCAATACGTGAGCAAACATCCCTTAGCCTCCGATCTGGAATTAAAAGGAAGCAGAAGGTCAGCTCGCCGCTTGTTAGAGCTGGATTACCCTACAGGGGTTTGTACCGAGTACATTCACAAAAGCACAGCACCCAAAAGAATGAGAAACAGTGTTATAATTTTGTTATTTTATACTTCAAAAAAAAGGCACTGGCTCATGCTAAATCCCAGCGCTTTGGGAGGTCGAGGCAGGAGGATAGCGTGAGCCAAGCCGTTAAACGCCAGCCAGAGCAACATGGCAAAACTCCATCTCTACAAAAAATATAAAAAACTACCTGGGTACGGTGGCACACGCCTGTTGTCCCAGCTACTTTGGAGGCGGAAATGGGAGAATCAATTGAGCCTAGGAAGTCGAGGCTGCAGTGAGCCGTGATCACACGACTGCACTCCAGCCTGGGCAACAGAGTGAGACCCTGTCTCAAAAAAAAAAAAGGCATTGACAAAGTCATTATTGGAAAAATCTGAATTTATGTAGTCTTATTTCTACTTAGTAGTTTAGTGATGTTTTATCTTGAGTTACAAATGCCTTTGGTGCAAAGGATATCTCATGCTAGCTGAACATCTCGTCAGTCTAATACCACCACAGAGAGCTGAGCCCTCTGCAAGCCCCTGGTCTGTGCCCTGGACTCTCCCAAGGCCACCACCCACCTTCTCCCACATTCAGAGCCATCATTACCACCACCACCATTGATCGTATGAGGACACACCAACAACTTTTATACTGCATGTGTTATATTGCATGTACTTTCGTGAATCTGCAACACTGATAAAAACCCGAGTTCAATCCTTACTTCCTCCCAGTTACCAACTGGGGGATTTGAAGCAAGTTACTCAGCTTTTCTGAATTTCAGTTTACTCAGCCTCTCTGAATGTCAGTTTCCTCTTCTCTAAGAGCCTGCTCCTTATAGTTGTGTTAAAGAATAAAAGCTATCCCAGCTACTTGGGAGGCCGACATGGGAGGACTGCTTGAGAGGAGTTCAAGACTAGCCCAGACAATAGGCAACACCCTATCTCTACCAAAAAAAAAAAAAAAAAAACTTTTTAATTAGCCAGATGTGGTGGTAAGTGTACAAGCGCTTGTGGTCCCAGCTACTCAGAAGGCAGGCTGAGGTGGGAGGATCACTTGAGCCCAGGATTTGGAGACTACAATGAGCTACGATCTTGCCACTGCATTCCAGCCTGAGTGACAGTTGCTCTGACCCCCATCTTTTAAAAAGAAAAAGAAAAAAAGGCCAATTCTGGTGACTGACATCTGTAATCCCAGCACTTAGGGAGGTCGAGGCAGGAGGATCACTTGATCCCAGGAGTTTAAGACCAGCCTGAGCAACATAGTGAGACCTCATCTCTACAAAAAAAGAAAATTTCCTTTTTTTTTCTTTTTTTTGAGATGGAGTCTTGCTTTGTAGCCCAGGCTGGAGTACAGTGGAGTGATCTCAGCTCACTGCAACCTCCACCTCTCGGGTCCCGGTTCAAGCAATTCTCCTACCTCAGCCTCCTAAGTAGCTGGGATCACAGGCACGAGCCACCATGCCCAGCTAATTTTTGTATTTTTTAGTAGAGACGGGGTTTTGCCATGTTGTCCAGTCTGGTCTTGAACTCCTGACCTTGTGTTCTGCCCTCCTCAGGCTCCCAAAGTGCTGGGGTTACAGGCATGAGCCACCGCACCCAGTCAAAAAAAATTTTTAATAATTAGCCAGGCATAGCAGCATGCACCGGTAGTGCCAGCTACTTGGGAAGCTGAAGTGTGAGGATCGCCTGAGCCCAGGAGGTCAAGGCTGCAGTGAGCTATGATTGCACCACTGCATTCCAGCCTGGGCGATGGAATAAGACCCGGTCTCTATTCAAATAAATAAATAAGAATAAAAGGTAAAACCTGTCTGGGGCCAGGTACATGGCAGGCTACCTATGAATATTAGAGTTATTCATGCCCTTTCTTCACTCCTGATCCACCTAAAAACATACAGTAGGTTCCTTCTCTAGAGAAAAGGAACCACAGCCACCACCATCTCAGCTTGAGGGACTTTGTAGCGAAGCTTTACCCCGTGAATCAACCTCAGGAGTCTCTGGCCTCCATTGCCCCACACCTTGGAAGGGGAGGGGCTCTCTGGAGGGAGGTTTATTCAAATGTTGTTATTTTCTGAGCTCACTGCCCAATTTGTCTTCTTTTAGAGTCAGCCATCCACTATGCATCTGGTAAGTGCATCTGAGAAGCCTGTAGCTGAGGAGTCCTCGGGGAGTCAGGTCATCTGGAAAGGCAGGGCCAGCCCAGAGCCTCCTTCAGTTTCAGCTACTCATGCACGTCAAGACAGGTCTCTTCCCCAGGCCCCCGAGGCTGTGAAATGTGGTGGGAGTGTGAGTAAAGGTGTAGAGAGACACTCCCTACACTTAAATGAGCACAGGAGCCCACCAGGAATGTTGTCCAAATGCAGATTCTGCTGTGGTCGGGGCTGGCTCCAGCCTCTGCATTTCTTGCCAGCTCTGGGTGATGCCGGTGCTGCCGGCCTGTGGACCACACCTTGAGAAGCAGGGCTCTGAGGTATGGTGTGCTGTGTAACGTGGGCATTACTCAGAGGGACTGTAGGGGTCACCGTGGTTGGTGGCAAGGAAAAGAAACCAGTTCCTTCAGCTCAGGTCCTGGAGGGGAGCACCAATGGCCAGGTCCTGGGCTTCATACCAGCCTGGCCCTGGGACAGTAAGGCCCTGGGAGGAGTTCCATAAGGCTATGTACAGTGAAAAAGAGGTCCTTCCTCAATTCTGCATCTGAGAATTGGGGCATCTTAGGAAGGGGACATGAGCACTACGTGTCCAAAACCCACAAATGCCCATTCCAGTGGGGACTCCTTGGAGCCAGGTGAGTGGACAGAGAGTGAGATCTGGAGGCCCTGATGGGCCTGACACAGCTCCTCCTATTTGATGGCATCTTTCTCTCCAGCTGAAGGAAGGAGGGGTATGCATAGCAGTGCTGCTGGGGAGGGAGAGGGGAGTGAGGAAGGAGTCTGTGGGCTCTACAGTGAAACTGGAGGTCCAAGTCCTCCTGGGACCACAGCATTCTTAGGGGGAGCCAACGCACAGGCTGGACTAGGAGTGACAAGTGAGGCATGCCAGGGTGCCAAATTTAAGGAGGTGCTTACTCTCAAGTCGTACAAGTACTTGCACATGAATGCCTCCTTACATTTTTTATTTTACTTTTTAAGAGATGGGATCTTGCTCTGTCACCCAGGCCACAGTGTAGCAGTACAATTGTAGCTCACTGCAGCCTCCAACTCCTGGGTCCAAGTGATCCTCCCTCCCACCTCAGCCTCCTGGGTAGCTGGGGTACAGGCAGGCACCACCACACCCAGCTAATTTTTTTTATTTTTTGTAGAGACAGGGTCTCACTATGTTGCCCAGGTTCGTCTCAAACTCCTGGCCTCAAGTGATATTCCTGCCTCAGCCTCCCAAAGTGCTGGGATTACAGGTGTGAGCCACTGCACCCGGCTCCTTCTTAAATTTTGCAAGCCAGGCACTTCACCCAACTCTAGCCCTGCTAAGACAGAGCAGTCACACTTTGATCTCCTCTTTACTCTTCCATCTCGTCAAGCCACGCCTCAGCCTCTCTCTTTTCCCTCAAGCAAACAAGAACAAGGTTCTTATTTAATAGTGAGGAAGGAAGTTGTTTACCGTAAACATCTTCAGAACTTATTTACCTTGAAATGGGTAGCACCTGACACAGGGCCTGGCATGCTCAATCAATGTTTGTTCAATGAGCTCACGCCTGTAATCCCAGCACTTTGGGAGGCCAAGGCGGGCGGATCACCAGGTCAGGAGTTTGAGCCTGGCCAACATGGCGAAACCCCGTCTCTACTAAAAATACAAAAATTAACTAGATGTGGTGGCTGTGACTGTAATCTCAGCTACTGGGGAGGCTGAGGCAGGAGAATCGCTTGAACCTGGGAGGCAGAGGTTGCAGTGAGCCAAGATTGTGCCATTGCACTCCAGCCTAGGTGACAAGAGCAAGACCCTGTCTCAAAAAAAAAAAATGGTTCGATGACGGAATCAATCCCATCACTAAATGGAAAGGATCTTTCATTGTTTAATAGCAGTTGTCCTTCTCAGAAGGCGGAGGCTGTTTTGGCATCATCTTTGCACTTAGTGTGTTCCTGGAATGTAACAGGTCAATAAAAGTCTACTGAACTTGATGAAGGTGAAACTCAATCCACCTGAAGGTGAAGTTAACAGTTGTTTACAAAATGTCAGATGAGGGACCTTCTCCAAAATATTTTTCCTTACTCTTTTGAAATTCCTCTATTAATAACTTATTCCTTCGACTTTCATTTTCCTTATCTGCTTATCTTATTTTAAAATGCCAGTGCCCATAGGGAAAGGTTACATTAACCAAAAACCAAACTAACCTGTTAGCATTTTTGCCCTGGGAAACCTCTAAATCAGAGGTTGGCAAACTATGGTCTGTGGGCAGAATTCAGTCTACCACCTGTTTTTGTACAAACTGAGAGCCAAGAATAGCTTTTTAATTTTTTAATGGTTAAAAAAAAAAAACTCAGAGGAATAATAGTTTATGATATGTGAAGATTACATGAAAATCAAATTTCAGTGTATAAATATTTATTGGAGCACAGCCACATTCATTCACTTACGAAATGTCTGTGGCTGCTTTGGTGCTATGATGACAGAGTTGAGTTGTGACAGAGACCTCGTGGCCCACAGTCTAAGATATTGGCTATCTCATCCTTTACAGAAAAAGTTTATTGACTCTGACCAGAAGCTGTCTGTACTCCTGTATTTATCCCATCAACTTGTTTCAGTATTTTTTATAAAATCACTAGATATCATCTCATTCTAGTAGGAACCATTGCTTAGGGAGATAGATTCCCAGAGAGTTTATGTGTAAATATAAGACTTACTAGTAAAATCACATTTTTGATATTTGTTTGAAATTTTTTAGGTTAGAGAAAAGAAAATGCTGTCTCTTCTAGTTTTGGAGGACAGGTTTTGTCAGAAGCAGGAACTGCGTGACCCTGGAGACATCTCCTCTTTATCTTGTCTTTTGATTTTGTTTTTGTTTTGTTTTGTTTGAGATAGGGTCTTGCTCTGTTGTCCAGGCTGGAGTGCCATGGTGCCATCATAACTCACCGCAGCCTGGACATCCTGGGCTTAAGTGATACCCCCACCTCAGCCTCCTGAGTAGCTGGGACGACAGGCACACGCCACCATGCCTGGATAATTTTTGTATTTTTTGTAGAAATGGGGTTTCTTCATGTTGCCAGGCTGGTCTTGAACTCCTGAGCTCAAGTGATCTTCCTGCCTTGGCCTCCCAAAGTGCTGGGATTACAGGCATGAGCCACAGTGCCTGGCCTGGCTTGTCTTTTACTGTGGGTCATTCTTCGAGCTCAGGCCCATTGGCACTGGGGCACACACCATACTTAATCTCAGAGCCTCCGCTCACTAGCGGCAGACTGGAAGCAGGGTCTAGGGCAAGTATCTCGAAGCTGTAGTTTTGAGTTACGACCCAAGCAAGGGAGAGACTTTTCCCAGGGGTAGAAAACGACATGATTTACTGGAATAGTCTCAAGAACATGCCTAGGAAATCATTCGTCTGCAGCTAAATGGTTTCCATACTGCAATGAGTAGGAGGAGTGAAGAGACAAGGACAGGAATTCCAGAACTGGTTTTTCTGCCATTCTCCCTCACCCTCACGTTTATCGGTATGTGTGATTGTCATTTTGCTCTCTGCACCTCATATCCCCACATGTACTCTCTCCCCAAACCTATGGTTTTGTAGCTGATTAACTTCAAGAAAAGTACACTTGGTCTGGGTTGCCAGCCTAAGAATCTTGAAGTAAAGAAAGCTGGTGAAATCCGATCCTATGTGATTCCCCTGGTTCTATGGAATTCTAGATTTTCCTGAATTTACCAGAGATTTTGTTGGTCTCACCAATATGAGCCTTGAGTGTCACAGCAGGGTGATGTATGAGAATTCCCGGGTCAGCAGCAGCATGTGAGCCTTCTAGCTCCTGTGAGCAATTTTAAAGTCCATTCCACCGACAGGATGTGAAATGTGGGGAGTTCATGGAAGGTGGCAGGCTTTACTCTGCCTGCCCGCCTCAGTCGGTAGTGAAGCTTTCAAACTCCCTGTTTTCATAGCTCAATGGAGTGTATGTTATGAAATAACCTTTCAACAATGAATGCTCAGTCTTTTCCTGATGTGAAGAAACTTTGAGTTTTCCAAGAGTCATAAAATCAGAGATGCTAGAATGGGAAGGGAGACCTTGTTTTGCAGATCTGGAACCAAAGCCCAGATTGCACTTGCTGAAGCAAGATCTGCAGCTAAGGGGCGGCAGGGTTCATGTTGCACTTCAGGGTCCCTGATGGCACATCCAGAGCATTTCCCATTATGCTACAGTCTCTCTATGGCTGATAGGGGTGGGAAGTGGGGGCAGAACTACAAAGACAGATTCTTGGTAGATGGAATCAAGTCATCTGAAAGAAGAGAGAGGAGCTCCTATATATTAGAGGGCAAAAGCAGGGATGGCTGCCCCCTCTATCTTTAATACATACACACTATTGGTGTGTGTGTGTGTGTGTGTGTGTGTGTGTGTGTGTGTGTGTGTGTGTTTCAGACAGAGTTTTGCTTTTGTAGCCCAGGCTGGAGTGCAGTGGCGAGATCTTGGCTCATGCAACCTCCGCCTCCCGGGTTCAGTGATTCTCCTGCCTCAGCCTCCCAAGCAGCTGGAATTACATCTGCTCACCACCAGCCCCCAGCTAATTTTTGTATTTTTTAGTAGAGACAGGGTTTCACCATGTTGGCCAGGCTGATCTTGAACTCCTGACCTTAGATAATCCACCCACCTCCCAAAGTGCTGGGATTACAGGCATAAACCACCACACCCAGTGATGTTTCTTTATATTAAGTAGAAAACCATAGCTTCAGGACACTTGCCCTAGACCCTTCCTATTCTAAGCTGCCACTGGTTCTATGGGCTTTTCATTGCCTGCCTCATTTAATACAACTGTATGAATAGATAATATCCCCATTTTAACTGCTAACAAAATTGAGGCTCAAAAACAGGCACGGATCTGGGAAGTGATAGAGCTGGGATTGGAACACATGGCTGGCTAGGGGCAGATCTCGCTTTTTTAAACAAACAAACAAACAAACAAAAACCATTTTATGCTGCTTCTCTGCTGAGAATGCTAATGAGATACTAGGGAGAGAGGAGGCGGTCAGTTTGAGGGTGAGCCAGGCAAGGCTCTCTAATGAACTGCCCATCTGTCCTTCAGGAAGCCAAGGGTTGAGCTGTAAGTGAAGTGGAAGTCCAAAGGAGAAAACAAGCCGCCCCCAGCTGAGAGAGCTGATCCTAGTCCCCCAGAGGATGGCCCATGGCCTCACTTCTCCCTGTCCCTGTGATGTGTAGGGCAGAGCAGTGTACTCATGCCCACACTGACTTGACAGGAGATAAAGAGTGGACTGTATCCTAAACCTGGGCTAAGTTTTATGCTGTTTCCTTCTTCAGTAAGAAAAACTACTACACACCCTGTATGGAATCACCTCTTAAGAAAAATACCCAAAAAAAGGTCGGGCACAGTGGCTCATGGCTGTAATCTCAGCAGTTTGGGAGGCCAAGGCGTGTGAATCACCTGAGGTCAGGAGTTCGAGACCAGCCTGGCCAACACAGTGAAACCCCATCTCTACTAAAAATACAAAAACTAGCCGGGTGTGGTGGCACATGTCTGTAATCCCAGCTACCTGGGAGGCTGAGGCAGGAGAATTATTTGAACCCGGGAGGCGGAGGTTGCAGTGAGCGGAGATCACACCACTGCATTCCAGCCTGGGTGACAGTGCGAGACTCCGTCTAAATAACAACAACAACAACAAAATGACGGCACCGGGACCCGCCCCGGCCCGCACTCCTGGCGTCTTCCTGAGACCCTCCGGCCCCCATGCACCCACCTGCAAAGCTGAGGGTTGAGCTGGGGAAAGGGGCCTCTAGAAAGGAGACCCGCAGAAAAGCCGGGCAGCTCCAAACCCCAAACACGAATAAAACTCAGCTCCAGCCTCCTCCGCCCCTCCAGCTGCGGGTGCGCCTCCTGCGGCCCGTCTGAGGCTAGAGGACTAAGCGCATCGCGGGGCGAGACTCCAGTGGCCTTTTCTGGCCAGTTCGTGATGGGAAGCAGACCGAACTCGACTGCGCCCTCCAGTGCTGGGGCGGGTGAGTAATGGCTCCGCCGGGGAGGCGGGAGAGGGAAGCCAGGGCCACCGCAGGGCCTGACCTTTGCTCCACCTCCTAGGTGCTTATGACCAGGGTGGTGCCCTGCTTGGCACTGCCACCGGATCCTCTGGCTTATGAAGCCGTCCAGGACATGAGGGGGCGGGTGTCCTTAGTTCTCCTCGGGGTCATGCATAGGGGTTTCCTCTAGGTCCCATGGCCGTCTCAGGAAGCCGTAAACGCAAGATGTGGGGGCGCTGGGCCCGAACCCGTGCCACGGCTCAGGAAGCAGGGCGGATACCCAGGCGAGGCCTATAGTGCCAGACTCTGACCGCCCCCTCCGGACCCTGCTGGGCTCTGCAGGCAAGAGACGGCCTTCTCGCCAACCACACCTACCTGCAGGGGCCCCCCAGGACCACCGATGCACCCTCCTAGCCCCGCGCTCCTGCGGGCTCCCCAGAGCACTGCATTCCAAGGTGACTCCTAGACGCAGCTGATACAATGCTGAGGCCCCCCAGCTAAGCCTGGCGCCACTGGATGGAGAAGTTACCTGGTTTTGAAAGGCCTAGCTCAGCCAGCAAGGCCCACAAGTGCTCAGTGGGGAGGCAAGCCTCGCCAGGAGCACACCTGGAAGCGCCTCCGGCCCCTAGTCCTTATCTGCGAATGGAACCTGGACCCATCTAGATAATTGGACCGAGCAATTAAGGACGCTTCACCCCCAACTGTTAGCATTAGCGGGAAGGGAACATTGCTAAGTGGGAATTTCAGGCACCTGTGCACTGAGTCCACTCAGTATCAGCCCTTACTCTTTTTTTTTTTTTTTTT